>NW_011494605.1:1988232-2016415 GCF_000754665.1 Bison bison bison
CGGGAGAAATATCAATAACCTCAGATATGCAGAGGACACCACCCTTATGGCAGAAAGTGAAGAGGAATTAAAAAGCCTCTTGATGAAAGTGAAAGAGGAGATGAAAAAGTTGGCTTAAAGCTCAACATTCAGAAAATGAAGATCATGGCATCTGGTCCCATCACTTCATGGGAAATAGATGGGGAAACAGTGGAAACAGTGTCAGACTTTAAATTTTGGGACCCCAAAATCACTGCAGATGGTGCTTGCAGCCATGAAATTAAAAGACGCTTACTCCTTGGAAGGAAAGTTATGACCAACCTAGATAGTATATTGAAAAGCAGAGATACTACTTTGCCAACAAAGGTCCGTCTAGTCAAGGCTGTGGTTTTTCCAGTGGTCATGTATGGATGTGAGAGTTGGACTGTGAAGAAGGCTGAGCGCCGAAGAATTGATGCTTTTGAACTGTGGTGTTGGAGAAGACTCTTGAGAGTCCCTTGGACTGCAAGGAGATCCAACCAGTCCATTCTAAAGTAGATTGGTCCTGGGTGTACTTTGGAAGGAATAATGCTAAAGCTGAAACTCCAGTACTTTGGCCACCTCATGCAAAGAGTTGACTAATTGGAAAAGACTCTGATGCTGAGAGGGATTAGGACAGGAGGAGAAGGGGATGACAGAGGATGAGATGGCTGGATGGCATCACTGACTCAATGGACGTGAGTCTGAGTGAACTCGGGGGTTGGTGATTGACAGGGAGGCCTGGCGTGCTGCAATTCATGGGGTCACAAAGAGTTGGACACGACTGAGTGACTGAACTGAACTGAACTGAACTGACTCCCGTGATGCTGTTGAATAAGTTCTATGGAGCACAGAGATGTGAAATGTGGTGGTCATGAGAGCCCTGGAACCTGAATAAGAAGCCCCACTTCTGTGCCATGGATAATAGCAATGGAGAGACATGAGCACAAATCCTAGCGTGTACCCTCATGACTGTGCAGCAGCCCGTAGATGAGTTTTTTAATCTCTCTCATTTCCACATTTCTAATGTGGGGGTAAGAAGAGTTTTAAAACCAGAATATAATTTTACTCAGAGTTTTTATAACAAACATTACTGTATTACGGAATATAATACAAAATACTCGTGTCTTTTTTGAAGAGAAACGATTCTATAAAATATTAACATTTCAGATTTTTTTGAGGATTAAGGTCACTCTTCCCTACTTAAGTGGAAGAGCTCGGAGGTTCTGACTTCACAAAAGATCTTATTACATTCAACTAAGTGTTCAATAAAGTTTTGTTGTTGTTGTTCCCACTCTTCTTCAGATTTAGCAAGTGTGCAAAGTTGTTCACATGTGCCTGCACAGAACTGTGGTTAGGACTGAGTGACACAATGAACCAGAAAAATGTTTCAGCACAGTTTTGCCAATTTCTTGCTGTATGAGCTAATAATTTTAATAATTTATTTTCTTTGAATGTGTCTCCACCACCTACTAGCTACGTGACCTTGGGTAAATTGGCTAAATACTTTCAAATGGGTTTAGCAACCCATCTACTAGTAAAGCAGCTAACCTAGACATTTGTCCTATAATCCCTGGGTAAAAGGCACTTAGCCTGGTAAGAGTTTTATTTTTAATTCCAAGACTGCTTGGAAAGCCTTTCCTCCCCTCTGTCTCTATATATGACTTCTCTATTACATCATCACCTTCTGGAAGTGTTTTGCTCTCCCAGGCTGGGTTAGGTGCCTCCGTCAGGCCTCTCAGCACCTTGTGCTAGCCTTGGCCACAGACGCTATCCCTGTGGGTTGCAATCATCTGTGAGTCATCCTGCTGTGAGAGCTCTTGTGGGCAAGGACGCTGTGTGACTCAGTTCGGCACCTCCAGCTCCTACCACTGTACTTGGAACAGAGCAGGCCTTCAGTCATGTTTGCTGAATTGCATGAAACTGGAGTTCCTGTGAAAAATATCATGACATTCAGGATAAAACCCTGGCATTGAAAGTGAGGCAACATTAATCTGTGTTCCTGCCCAGCCAGAGTAATGCCTCTGCAGGATGTCAGAGTTATATATACTGCAGGAAGTAAAAGTGCCAGGCCATAACAGTCTATTTTCTGCATTTGACTGGCTCTCCTGGAAGCTCCATTCCACGCTGATTGACCACGACTTTCCATAAGAAATTGCCAGCTTGATTGTGGGGAAAGAATCCAGATCTAATTGTTCTTTGTAAGCCTGGGACAGAAGGTATTATTGCTTGAAAAATGGAACTGTCTAAATTAATTTTCCTGAAACAAACATCTTTGCCAAATAAAAGCAATGCATAATAACAAACCATAATTAAAAGCAAAATGATACCTTTTGTTTCTTGGGGAAAGCAAATGTGTTCACCAGGAAAAAAAAAGACCAAAATGTGATTTTCTTGGAACTCCAGGGACACATCTTAAAGCCTGATGAGAGGGATGTATGTGTTTGTGTGTGTGTGTTCAGGAGTAGAATGGGGAGGGAGAGGTATCTCTGTTTTTTTTTGTTTGTTTGTTTTGTTTTTCTTTTCTTTCCTTTCGCTTTTGAAAAATAAGCATCATTCGTGATTGATTTCTGAAAATGCAGTCAGAATATTCTCATTACACTTTTAGTAGATAGGAACTGGAAAAGTGAGGGGAGTTAACATTTATAGAACTACCTTATTTTCCCTTGCCCAATTTTCCTAACCTATTTTAAAATTTATTCTAACTTTATATATATGTGTATGTGCTTATGTGTGTGCATGTATGTTTTTAAACTGATCTTTTCTAGAAAATAGTTAGTTAAGATGTAAAAACTCTAATTTTACATCTACTAGGCAACAGATGCTTTATTTATGTTTATTCATTCATCCTCACGACACTCTCATAATGCAGGTATTTAACCCCCATTTTAGAGACGAGGAAACTGATACTCAAAGAGGTTAAATAAATGCCTGAAGTCACAAAGCCATTAAATGATGGCGCTAAGATTTAAACCACACTTCTGACTATGAAACCCGTGTTATTAAAAGCACTGTATCCATAATATATAGTTTCATTAAATAATAATATTAAAAATATAAAAAGATGAAAATATATGCAAAAACTTGAGCTCTCAACAGCCATTTTCATTTTTTCTGTGCTATTTGCTAGTTCTTGTCTAAATATCTATACTTATAATGTGTGGATAATAATTATACATGAAAAACAAAGATGTAATCATGGCATAAATACAATTTTGCTACTTTCAATATTCTGTTATTTTTAGGTTATATTATATCATAAGAAGTTTTCAAATAGTATTACACAGTCATTATAAATGTTATTTTAATGACTTCATAATGTTCTGCTTAGTGAAAGTGAATGGTTTACTTAAATATAGAACATTTAGGTTGTAATTATTTTGTTATTATAAATGACATTACAAAAATCCCCTTCCTGCATACAATTTTTTCCTTCATTTGGATTAGATTATCTCTCTGGGATGAATACCCAAGAGAGGAATTACTGGGTCAGAAAACATGTACCTTTTTATTACTCTTGATACATGCTGCCAAACTGCTTTCCAGTAGGGTCATTCCAATTTACATTCCCGTGAGAAGTTTTTGAGATAAAGATTTTACTGTACCCTTGCCAGCATGGGGATTACAACTTTTAAAAACTTTTTGTTAATGTAATAGTTATCATATGGTATAAATGTAATGTCTTTTTTTTTTAAAGATGATTCCGTAGGCTTGAATTCTTTTTCATTATCTTGTTCATTCGTTGTGTTTCTTATAGTGAGAGATGACTTTTCACATTATATGCCTGGCATTAAGGTTTTAGTTCTATTTGCATTTTAAACTCTCAGGGGAGAAGCACCTCTCTTGTCCTTGGTTCACCGTCTTTGGTGGCGCTGGAAACACTCACTCAGGGACCTGATTTGGCATCAAATGAAATGCTTTCCCTAAATAGCAAGGCTGTTTTTAAACTTTTCAGTCAAAGACAGATCCCACTAAAACTTGGAAATGCACATCCAGACAGGGTTAGAACAGGTTCACGAGGATTTAGGGATGCTCCGAGTTCCCCTCCTCCTTTAATCCCCTTCTAAGGATGGATGATGTCACTTCTCACTGAGCCTGAGGAGGTCTGCTGGAGATCAAGGGCACTGACTGGGCCAAAGTATAAGGGGTGGTATTTTCAGTATTTTCCGCAGGATTGCCCTAGAGGTATTCTCTTTTCCCTCAGAGAAAGCCAGGCAGGATCTCCTGTGAACCCCAAGGAAAGGAAGCCACATTGGCTGGCCTCATTTGGCCAAAAGGAGTTCACTCAGAATACAGGTTGAAGTTCCACCCTGAGGTTTACCAAGTTTCAAGTATTTTGAGTGTGCGTGTGTGTGTGTGTGTGTGTGTGTATGTGATTTTTGTTTTTGTGTCCGTGCTTTTACTGGGCGGGGGGGTTGTTTTCTGTGGACATGTTTCCTTCCAAGAATTTGAGGGAAAGATTTGTTTTAGGTTAGGATCTAGGCAATCGTAGCCATCTACTCCCTATCTAAAGCTGCCTTTAAGCTGCCCCTGTCGCAGCTTCCAGAAGACAGTAGTCACTCATCCAGACACAGACGAAGATTGTTTAGCATGAATTTTATATGAGGCTCTGTGTTAAGCCTTGGGCAAAATGGGAAATGGGGACAGAGAAGAACTTACCTGGGACAGGCATTTTGTTTATATTGACTTGCTTAAGTCCCACAACATTATGAGGTATATTTCATAATTCTATTTTCTAGATAAAGAAACTGAGGATCAGAAAGGTGACTTATCCATGATCACAAAGTTAGGAGTTGGTCTCCCTGCTTCTAGCGTCACTTCCCCTCAACCTATGCTCTACCCTGCAACCAGAGTGAAATTTCAAAAATGCAAATGTGCTACTCTCTTTAAAATTCTCCATTGACAGAACAGTAATGTCCAAAGTACCTAACACTCTCACTCTGCTCTGCCAGTTTCTGTAGCCTCCAACCTTGCTGCCATTCTGCTCCTAGTTCAGGCTCCATGTGGATCACCTTTTTGCACACCATGCTTTCCTCTTGCCCCCCATGTCTTTTTCTTTTTCCGTTTTTCATTGAGGTATAATCGACATATAACATATTAATTTTAGGTGTACAACAATGATTAGATATTTGTATATGCTGGGAAATGATTGCCACAATAAGTTCTAATTACCATCTGTCACCATACAAAGTTGTATTTTTTCCTATGATGGGGACTTTTAAGGTTTACTCTCTTAGCAACTTTCAAACGTACAATACAAAATTATTGACTCTAGTCACCATCCCCATGGCTTACTTATTTTAAAATCAGAAACTTCTTGACTCCCTTCACCCATTTTACTCCCCCAGCCCTTGTCCTCCCTGACAACCATCAATCTGTTGTCTGTATGAAACTTCTATATTGACGACCCCTGAAAGTATAGTCCTCATGCCTTTTTATACGCTGTTCCCTTTGCCTGCCACATCCTTCCTTTTGCAATCTTTCCTTGGTGAGCAACTTTTCATTCTTTTTTCAAATCTCAGTTTAAAGGTTATCTCCATCATTAAGCCTTATCTGACCCCCTGGATTGGCTTAAGATGCCATTCTTTTCTGCTGTCATAGCACTTTGGCTACCATTCTACACTTGTCCACTTATTTTCTCATACAACTGTGAGCTCCTTAAAGGTAAAAACCATTTCACTCACTATTGCAGCCCCAGCATTTAATCATAGTGCATGGCACAGAGTAAATGCCAGATGCAGACTTAATGTGTGTCTCCC
The DNA here is from genome assembly GCF_000754665.1 of Bison bison bison. NCBI lineage: Eukaryota > Metazoa > Chordata > Mammalia > Artiodactyla > Bovidae > Bison > Bison bison. Next base: position 1,993,989 of record NW_011494605.1, read on the forward strand.
CAAAATTCACATGTTGAAAACTAATGTGATGGTATTTGGAGGTAGAGGCTTTGGGAGGTTACTGGGTGTTGAGGACAGAGCCCTCATGATAGGAATTAATGTCCTTATAATAGAGACCCCAGAGAGATCTCTTGCCACTTTCTCCATGTGAGGTTACAAGAAGAGGGTTATGAACCAAAACGCAATCTCTCACCAGACACTGAATCTGCTGGTGCCTTGATCTTGGACTGCCAGCCTCCAGAACTATGAGCAATACATTTCTGTTGTTTAAAAGCCCCTGTCTATGACATTTTTGTTGTAGTGGCTCAAACACACTAGGACAATGCTCAATAAATACACTTGAATGAATTAAGAAATGAGCAGAATCGTAAACTGTAGAGATGGCAAACAGATCATGATCTAAGAGGTCAGGGCTTTTTCAACTATTATTTTTTGTAGTTACTTTGAGTTGTTGAATGTTCTTGCCCACCATACATTGAATGACTGGTAGAATAAACAATAAAAAGAAGGTGTGATCACCAATAAGTGAAGAACAAGGCATTCTTTGTAGTTGTTCAAGCCTTTATTTTCCCAGCTGTAGTCCCCTAGAGGGCCCCCTGCTCCAGGCCACCTACTTTACCAGCATTCTGTGGCTACCAAGCGTGGGCTTTGCAGTCATACCCAGGTTTGACTTCTGGCCCATACTGAAAAGATCTGCCTGCAATGCGGGAGACCCAAGTTCAATCCCTGGGTTGGAAAGATCCCCTGGAGAAGGGAATGGCTGCCCATGCCAGTATCTAATCTGGAGAATTCCATGGACAGAGGAGACTGGCAGGCTGCAGTCCATGGGTTCACAAAGAATCGAACATGACAGAGTGACTAACACTCTCTCCATCACTGAGCTCTTCAGAGGCTTCAGTGGCTTCAAGAATGCAATTCCTGCTGCCACCTGCTGACACCTATCATGTGTCAGGTACTGCACTTTGCACTCTTTTTCTCTTAGCTCAAATCACTAATTCTTGTTAATAAACCTGGAACATAGGCATCATCTTTCTTATACAGATGAGAAAATGGTAGCCCGGAGAGTTTCAGTTACTTTTTCTAGGCAGCATAGCTAAGCAGTTCCAGCCCAGGGATTCAAACTCAAGTCTTACAATTCTAGAAGTTCATTCTGTTTTTACAATGTCACACCCCTCTGCTCCTAATAGTCTTCTAGCTATGAGCACGTGGTAGGTGAGTAAGAAAATATAATGAATTATTTGCATTCTTTTTATGAAGCACTGCAGTTTCTCTGAGTCAAATCTTTTCTTTCCTGAGCCAGCTCCTATGTGTGGGCAGATGGCAGATGGTGACAACTGTCCACTGCTTGTCTGAATATCGCATTTGTATCCTATTCAAAAACACATTTAAAAGATGTGTCTGTGCAGATAGATGGAGCAGAGAATAAAGGACATGCTTTCTTCATCTGACTATTATGTCCCTAAATGTGTCAATATTTTCTCTTTGCAAGTAGAGCACTACATTGGATTCCCTCTTGTCTCTGCTTCAATGATTTTGTAATTATGAGGCGAGCAAGAATCCAGCAGCTGGCCTCTTATGAAGAAAGGGCACTGGCTCCATTACTTACATCAGTTGAAAGGAAAAAAAGCTCCTTGTGTTGAGATGGCTCTATCAGTAGTTTTTAAATCAGGTGTGTGTGTGTGTGTGTCTGTGTGTGTGTGTGTCTGTGTATGTGTGTGTGTTTAGTGTATACATAAAGAGAGTGAAACTAAGTGCAAAAAGGAGAACTTGTGAGAGAGAGAGTGAGAGAGAGAGAGAGAGAAAAAAAAATATATATATGGAGAGAGAGAAACCCAGAACAACAACAGGAAAAAAGGAAAGTGAGAATAAAGATCCAGCTCTCTGAAACTCACCTGAGTGAGTGGTGGAAGATTCTCAGAGTTCATCTAGTTCAAGGTCAGCAAGCTGCAGCCTGCTCACCAAAGCTAGCTTGCTGCCTGTTTCTGCATAGTCCACAGCTAAATGTTGTTTATGTATTTTCAAATTACTGAAAACATATAAAGAGACAAATAATACTTTGTGATGTGAAAATTATATGAAATTCAAATTTCAGTGTCCATAAATAAAGTCTTATTGGAACACAGCTGCACACATTCTTTTACATACTGTCTATGATCCTTTTATATTACAAAGATGGAGTTGAGTTGTGACAGAGATTGGTTGGCCTGCAAAGCCTAAAACTACCCTTAAAGAAAAGATGTCCCTATTTCCAACTAGTCCAAGCTGCAGACCCTACAGCCACCTTGAAGGTAGAGGTTATATGCACTCAAATCTGCGGCCCTGGTGCCCAGCACAGGGCCAAGCACCAGGATTGGTTACACACCTTGTTGAGCCAGTGCAAAATAATAGTGCAGAGCCCCTTATTCAAAAAGCAGAATTAGACTTCCCTGGTGGTAGAGTGGATAAGAATCCATTTGCCAGTGCAGGGTATAAGGGTTCGATCCCTGGTCTGGGAAGATTCTACCTGCTTTGGAGCAACTAAGCCCAAGTGCTACAGCTACTGAGCCTGCACTCCAGAGCCTAGGAGCTGCAGCTACTGAAGCCTCTGTGCCTAGAGCCTATTTTTCTCGACAAGAGAAGCCACTGCAATGAGAAACATGTACACCACAATGAAGAGTAGCCCCCGCTTGCTGCAAATAGAGAAAGCCTGCGGAAAGCAACAAAGACCTTGTGAAGCCATAAATAAAACTAATTAATTAAACGCACAAATATGTGTATATATATATATATGTATATACGGTATGTGTATACACATATATAAGTATACACACACACACACATGTGCTGTGCTCTGCTTAGTCGCTCAGTTGTGTCCAACTCTTTGCGACCCCATGGACTGTAACCTGTCAGGCTCCTCTGTCCATGGGATTTTCCAGGCAAGAATACTGGAGTGGGTTGCCATGCCCTCCTCCAGGGGATCTTCCCAATTCAGGAATCAAACTGGGGTCTCCAGCTTTGCAGGCGGATTCTTTACCATCTGAGCTACCAAGGAAGCCCATATATATGCATATATAAAAAAGGATGAAAGTGGCATTATAGGCAATAAAATATAAAGCCTTTTCTTGCTTCTAGTATTTCTCTCCCTACTTGTCATGGTATTTTTTTATTTGCTTTTTAATGCTATGCTCTCTTAGGCATGGGGATAGTAGCGGGGTGAGTGCAAACCATCATGGGTGTTCTGGGGCTCCATCATGAGACTGGGCGCTCAAGTTTGCTTGGCCCACTGGCTGCTGGGAATGCCTTCCCCTATTCTACCTCCTCCCCCCACTGCCAACTGAGTACAGGGAGGTCCAGACAGACATTCTCATTCCCATTGGCCAGCTGCTCCAATCCACTCCAGATGTCAATCCCCAAGAGTACTGCAATTCTCACTGGGACTGGCATCGCAGCAGATCGGGGAGGGGCAGGGTGGAAACCCAGCCTGTTCCAGAACTTTATCCTGCCGAGTTATCTACTGAATATACCCTGGAACTGCTATCCTGGGAAAGGGGAAGCTGGATGGGGTCAAGATTTCCAGCATCTGAGGGAGAAGGTGGCCAAGAACCAGTCTGAAGAGGTATGGGGGTGGTGGGAGGCCAGACTGTGCATGAACCTAAGCTCTAAGCCTCTGATACATGGCTTTGTTATCTCCATCAGATTATGATTATAAAACACAAATTCAAAGGTAAAATCACTGAGTTTTACGATAGAAACCACAGAGTTTGAAATCCCAAGTGCAGGGATCTGAGTGTGGGGCCCTAGGCCACAGGAAGCAAGTGGAGCCCACACTAGGGCCCGGAAGACTGCTGCTTCACAGACATTTTTTGAATGAGACAGTGTGCCGTGGTGGAAAAATAGCTGGATGCCAAGCTCTACCACTTCCTAACTCAGAACCATTGTTTCTTCACTGTCAAATGTGTACCTCTTTAAGGGTTCCAGTGTGCTATGAGGGATGACAGTTCTCTAAAGCTTGTTAGCTTCACGCTTCTCTAACAGCATCTTCAGGCAGCTTAGTCAACCACAGGTTCTTACTGGAACCACCATATTAACCTTCACGCTCGTTCCCTAGTTCTAGAATATTTGGAGATGTTTGAAGATGGTGAGGGATTTTAGCCTATGCACCATCAACTCCCATCAAAATCAGTAGAAAAAATATAATATGACAGAAAAGTGTCGTGGTTGCCAGAGATGAGAACAGTAAGTCTAAATGAGGCATCTGAGTAGTTTTCTGAGGAGAAGGCTTTAAGACTGTTTTTTTTTTTTTGTAGGGTAAGCGGAGTTTTTCTAGGTGGAGAAGAGGGAAAAAGAGCTGAGGGGTCCAGGCAGAGGCTTCTGCATGAGCAAAGACTCAGAGATGAGAAGCACATATGCAGCCCGGGAGTAGTGGATGTTCTGATGTGACCAGAGAGTAGAGGACAAAGAGGGGTGTGTGGAGACGGTCCTGCAAGGTGTGAGGGCATCTTAGAGAGTCTCCTTTGTCCTAGGTAGGAGTTTGCACTTCATTCTTGAGGACACTGGGAGCCACTGAAGAGTTCGGTGATAGACAAGTTGCCAGTGAGTGCTCCTGGCCATGAAGCAACCTGTTTATAGAGAACAGAATGGCTCGTTTCTGCCTCTCCCTGCTGGGAGGTGAGCATGGGCCAGGGAGAGCAAGCCAATGTCTGTAGAGAGTGTCCCATGGACTGAATCTATGTCAGGAGCTTTATATCTATATTATAACTACCGTCTTTAACAGGTGGGCACTGAGACTGGAAGGAGTCAGGGGTCTTTCTGACAGTCCTAAGGGTGGCAAGGAAGCAGAGTCAGTATCCCACCCTGGGTCAGGCTAACACCTGGTTCAAGCCCTTGGTGATAACCCTGACTCTGCTTTTCAACAATTCTAAGCAAGCAGCCAAAACTCACCCATTTCTCATGGGACAAGTCACAGCCCTGGTCTAAAAGATTCCAGGTAGAAGTAACCATTCTTCTCCTTTTGCCCTAACTGGCCCTGACTACTTTTGCTTAAATTCCTGGTATCTGAGACTGTGGGTGCCTCCAGGCCTATCTCATCTCCATGTTCCCAGTGTCTAGCGTGGGGCTAGGTGGAGTAGGTGATCAGTCCCAGTTTGCAGAATGAGTGAGCAAATTAAAGATCACAAGTGTTTATTAATGAAAACCTCCCTAATTCAGCTTGGAATCCGTGACCCTCCTAACTGGAAGCCAAAGCCAAAAGTCACCCTTGCAGTTTTCAACAGGAGGCGTGTTGAAGCTGAGGGCTATGCAGGTGACACAGGATTCCGGCAACAGAACCGAATTTACAGCAAACAGTGCCCATAAACAGCATGAGCTACTCAGGCTAATTTATGTTCACACTGGGCCATCCCAGCCCCCAAAGCCCGGAGCTCTTTACAATTCCAAAATGATTAAAAGCATCACACAAACGCATATTTTCCATTTTTATTAAAGCACTAAAGCGGGCAGTGCTTTCTGCATGTCAATGGGGAGCCACTTCCCAACTCAGGGAGAAATGTCTCTCCTCAGAGGGCTACGCCAGGATCCTCCACACCCCACTCGGGCATCCTTCTGCCCTCATCCCCACTGGCCCTCGGTCAGCTTCCCTGACACCATGGTGTGTCCCACTCAGGGCCACCTTTGCTTAGACTCTTTGCGGTCAGAGACACATCCCTGCTTACAATCTTCACAGTCTTTCACTGTCTCAGCTTCTCAGTCTGACACATAAGGCCCTTCACAGTTCAGTTCAGTTCAGTCACTTAGTCGTGTCTTACTCTTTGCGACTCCATGAACTGCAGCACGCCAGGCTTCCCTGTCCATCACCAACTCCAGGAGTTTACCCAAACTCATGTCCATTGAGTCAGTGATGCCATCTAACCATCTCATCCTCTGTCGTCCCCTTCTCCTCTTGCCCTCAATCTTTCCGAGCATCAGGCTCTTTTCAAATGAGTCAGCTCTTTGCATCAGGTGGCCAAAATATTGGAGTTTCAGCTTCAACATCAGTCCTTCCAATGAATATTCAGGACTCATTTCATTTCGGATGGACTGGTTGGATCTCCTTGCAGTCCAAGGGACTCTCAAGAGTTTTCTCCAACACCACAGTTCAAAGGTATCAATTCTTTGGCACTCAGCTTTCTTTATAGTCCAACTCTCACAGCCATACATGACTATTGGAAAAACCATAGCCTTGACTGCTGCTGCTGCTGCTAAGTCACTTCAGTCGTATCCGACTCTGTGCGACCCCATAGACGGCAGCCCACCAGGCTCCCCTGTCCCTGGGATTCTCCAGGCAAGAACACTGGAGTGGGTGGCCATTTCCTTCTCCAATGCATGAAAGTGAAAAGTGAAAGTGAAGTCGATCAGTCATTTCCGACTCTTAACGACCCTATTGACTGCAGACGGACCTTTTTTGGCAAAGTAATGTCTCTGGTTTTTAAAATGCTGTCTAGGTTGGTCATAACTTTCCTTCCAAGGAGTAAGTGTCTTTTAATTTCATGGCTGCAATCACCATCTGCAGTGATTTTGGAGCTGCCCCCCCACAAAAAAAAATAAAGTCAGCCACTGTTTCCACTGTTTCCCCATCTATTTGCCATGAAGTGATGGGATCAGATGCCATGATCTTAGTTTTCTGAATGTTTCTTTAAGCCAACTTTTCCACTCTCCTCTTTCACTTTCATCAAGAGGCTCTTTAGTTCTTCTTCACTTTTTGCCATAAGAGTGGTGTCATCTGCATATCTGAGGTTATTGATATTTCTCCCAGCAATCTTGATTCCAGCTTGTGCTTCTTTCTTTCTCATGATGTACTCTGCATATAAATTAAATAAGCAGTGTGACAATATACAGCCTTGACATACTCCTGTTCCTATTTGGAACCAGTCTGTTGTTCCATGTCCAGTTCTAACTGTTGCTTCCAGACCTGCATACAGGTTTCTTAAGAGGCAGGTCAGGTGGTCTGGTATTCCCATCTCTTTCAGAATTTTCCACAGTTTATAGTGATCTACACAAAGGCTTTGGAATAGTCAATAAAGCAGAAGTAGATGTTGTTCTGGAACTCTTTTTTCAATGATCCAACAGATGTTGGCAATTTGATCTCTGGTTCCTCTGCCTTTTCTAAAACCAGCTTGAACATCTGGAAGTTCATGGTTCACATACTACTGAAGCCTGGCCTGGAGAATTTTGAGCAAAGACCCTTCACAGAATGGTACAAACCACCTGTCTAATCACAAGTCCAGTTTTCATACATGGTCTCCAAATACTGAGAATTTTCTTTGTCTTTCACTCTTAGAAGCCTGTGCTCATGCTATTCCCTGGGTCTAGGATGACTTTCCTTCTTTTTCCCAATTATTCTTATCATGCTATATCTAACTCAATTTCCATCTTTCCTCTGAATCACTTCTAGACTTTCTCATGCCAAGATAATTATTTTAATTTTCCACATTTAACTCCATGCACATGCATGCCGTCCTGGAAAGTTTATGTTTATGCATCTGTCTCCCCCAGATGACCTTCAAGGACAGACACTGGTACACAGTAAGTGCTTGGTGAGTATTCAACAAGTGAATGAAACAATGAACTTTAACTTCCAACAATGTGTCCCAACAGAGACAACACTAATGTATTACAGGAACTAACTCGTCTAAACTAATGACCTTGCTTATGATTTCACCAAGAAAGCAACATGAAGAACATAAGAGCCCAATATCACATCTGTCTAGGTACTTACAAGTACACTCACAAACTCCACCTCTCCTCGTGTTACTAATGTTCCCTTCCCCTATCCAAGGCCACCCCCTCTACACATCTACCTGTTTGTTTCCCCTACCAGATCCCTTCCACTGTCACCTACTCAAGCATTTCGCTCCAGCAACTGTTGTCTATTTTTTCTGCATTACCAAAATTTGGAAGTTAAAGGTAAACAGAACCAGGAGCTGACTGTGGCTCCAATCCTTATTGCCAAATTCAGACTTAAATTGGAGAAACTAGGGAAAACCACTAGACCATTCAGTTATGACATAAATCAAATCCCTTTTTGATTATACAGTGGAAGTGACACATAGATTCAAGGGATTAGATTTGATAGACAGAGTGCCTGAAGAACTATGAATGGAAGTTTGTGACATTGTACAAGAGGCAGTGATCAAGACCATCACCAAGAAAAAGAAAGGCAAAAAGGGAAAATGGTTGTCTGAGGAGGCCTTACAAATAGCTGAGAAAAGAGGAGAAGAGAAAGGCAAAGGAGAAAAGGAAAGATATACCTATTTGAATGCAGAGTTCCAAAGAAGAGCAAGGAGTGGTAAGAAAGTCTTCGTCAGTGATCAATGCAAAGAAATCAAGGAAAACAATAGAATGGGAAAGACTATAGATCTCTTCAAGAAAATTAGAGATACCAAGGGAAACTTTCATGCAAAGTTAGGCACAATAAAGGACAGAAATGGTATGGACCTAACAGAAGCAGAAGATATTAAGAAGAGGTGGCAAGAATATGCAGAAGAACTATACAAAAAAGATCTTCATGACCCAGATAACCACAATGGTGTGATCACTCACCTAGAGCCAGACATCCTGGAATGCGAAGTCAAGTGGGCTTAGGAAGCATCACTATGAACAAAGTTAGTGGAGGTGATGGAATTCCAGTTGAGCTATTTCAAATCCTAAAAGATGATGACATGAAAGTGCTGCATTCAATATGCCAGCAAATTAGGAAAACTTGGCAGTGGCCAGAGGACTGGAAAAGGTCACTGTTCATTCCAGTCCCAAAGAAAGGCAATGCTGAACAATGTTCAAACTACCGCACAATTGCACTCATCTCACACGCTAGCAAAGTAATGCTCAAAATTCTCCAAGCCAGGCTTCAACAGCACATGAATTGTGAACTTCCAGATGTTCAAGCTGGATTTAGAAAAGGCAGAGGAGCCAGAGGTTAAATTGCCAACATCCGTTGGATCATTGAAAAAGCAAGAGAGTTCCAGAAAAACATCTACTTCTGCTTTATTGCCTATGCCAAAGCCTTTGACTGTGTGGATCACAACAAACTGGAAAATTCTTCAAGAGATGGGAATACCAGATCACCTTACTGCCTCTTGAGAAATCTGTATGCAGGTCAAGAAGCAACTTTTAGAACTGGATCTGAAACAACAGACTTGTTCCAAATCAGGAAAGGACTACGTCAAGGCTGTATATTGTCACCCTGCTTATTTAACTTCTCTGCAGAGTACATCATGAGAAACATTGGACTGGACTGGATGAAGCACAAGCTGGAATCAAGATTGCTGGGAGAAAGATCAATAACCTTAGATATGCAGATGACACCGCCCTTATGGCAGGAAGTGAAGAAGAACTAAAGAGCCTCTTGATGAAAGTGAAAGAGGAGAGTGAAAAAGTTGGCTTAAAACTCAATATTTAGAAAACTAAGATCATGGCTCCTGGTCCCTTCACTTCATGGCAAATAGGGAAACAGTGGAAACTGTGGGAGACTTTGTTTTTTGGGGCTCCAAAATCACTGTAGAATGTGACTGAAGCCATGAAATTAAAAGATGCTTACTCCTTGGAAGGAAAGTTATGACCAACCTAGACAGTTTATCAGAGACATTACTTTGCCAATAAAGGTCTGTATAGTTCAAGCTATGGTTTTTCCAGTCATCATGTATGGATGTGAAAGTTGGACTATAAAGAAAGCTGAGCACTGAAGAATCGATGCTTTTGAACTGTGGTGTTTGAGAAGACTCTTGAGAGTCCCTTGGACCGTAAGGAGATCCAACCAGTCCATCCTAAAGGAGATCAGTCCTGAATATTCATTGGAAGGACTGATGCTGAAGATGAAACTCTAATACTTTGGCCACCTGATGCAAAAAACTGACTCATTTGAAAAGACCCCAATGCTGGGAAAGATTGAAGATGGGAGGAGAAGGGGACGACAGAGGATGAGATGGTTGGATGGCATCACTGACTCTATGGACATGAGTTTGAGTAAACTCCAGGAGTTGGTGATGGACAGGGAGGCCTGGCATGCTGCAGTACATGGGGTCACAAAGAGTCAGATACCACTGAGCAACTGAACTAAACTGAAAATATTCTAGTTTATCATATCATTTCAGAATGAAATATGAATAAAAACACATTAATTCTTCAATTATACAAAAAAGAAAATGCTCTTGGCTCCACTTTCTTTTTCTACCACTACTTCATTTTTCTCATTTCCTCAACACAGTTGTCTCTATCTGTTTCTGATTCTTTATCATCCCTTCTTTCTTAAACTCCATTCAGTCAGGCCATTGCCCTAACCACGCCACTGAAACTGCTCCTGTGAAGGCCTCCATGACCTCCAATTGTTCTCAGTTGTCATCATGCCTGACAGATCAGAAGAAGTGGATCCCTCTTCCCTGTGTGTTTGTGTGTGCACTACTTTTTAAAATCTTGACTTACAAGATGCCACACTCTCCAAGTTTTCCCCCAATTTCATGGGCCTCTCCTTCTACCACTCTTTTGCTGGTATCTCTTTTTCTTCCAGACTTTTTAACATTAGAATGAGCCAAGGATCAGTCTTTGGAAGACTTTTCTTCTCAAGCTACACTCACTCCTTAAATGATCTCCTTCAATTTAACAGATTTCAAAATTTATCTCTAAACTTGATTTCTCTTTTAAACTCCAGACTCATATCCAACTGTATTTTCCATATCTCCATATAATGCATATATATATATATATTCCATGTGAATATATATATTAGCATTATATATTATATATATATTAGCATTTTAATATATTTATGTGGCTGAGTTGGGTCTGTGTTGCGTTGTGCGGGATCTTTCGTTGCAATGCACGGACTCTCCAGTTGTTGTGCACTGGTTCAGTAGTTGCAGCATATGGGCTTCCATGTGAATATTTAACAAGCATCTCAAATGTAACACACTAAAACAAAACCCATAATCTCCTTCCCCAAATCTATTCTACCCACAGATGCTCCCTTCTCATTTAAGGAAACTCCTCCGGCATGTTCAGGTCAAAGAACTTGGAGGTATCATTAACAATATTTTTTCTTCCATGCCCCATATTCAATCCTTCATTAAATTGTGTTGACTTTGTCTTCAGAACATCTAAATTCTGACCACTTCTCACCATCTCCATCTACTTCCTGCCACCACCATTTTTACCGAGATTACTGGAACAGCCTCTTAACTGGTGTTCCTACTTCAACTCTTGTCACATATTGCCCCTTTAAAGGACTATTCTCAATACATCATTTACAGTGATTATGGTAAAGCAACATAAGTCAGATAAAAAGCTTTAGATAGCTGCCATCCCACCACAGTAAATGCCAAAGCCTTTACAATGTCTTGAAAAGACCTACATGACCTGATGTTCCACCTGCCCTGCTGACCTCATTTCCTACTGTCCTCCCACTCAGTTGTTCCATGTAGCCACTGGCTTCCTTGCTGCTGCTGGAACATACCAGCCGTGGTCCATCCTAATGGCTACTATGCTTATTGCTCCCTTTGCTGAAAACACTTTTCCCCAGATATCCACATAGTTTCCTTACTTCCTTCACAGTGAAGCACTATGATGATCCTATTTAAAATTCCAGTCCACTTCTTTCTCTTCATCCCCTGTCTACAGCCTCTCCACATTCCTTACTTCCCTTAATTGCTTGATTTTCCTCCACAGCATTTTAGGATGACCATTGTCCTGATTTATATCTCTTTACCCATTGAAATTACTGGTAGTTTTGTGATAGTTATTCATGATAGTTTCGTGATAGTGAAATTACTGATAGTTTCAGAGGTGTCCTGGTTTGGACAATAAATTATTAACTTACTTTTAATTACCTAGTATACTAAGTATTTTACTTGATAATTTTGCTTATGCATACACCCCCACCCTCTGCTTTCTAATCGTCATGTTACAGCTTAATGTAAACCCTATTAAAGTAGGAAGTTTTCTGTTTTGGTCCTTACCTGATCTCCAACACCTAGAGTAGTGCCAGCACATGGTAGGTGCTCAATAAATATTTGTAGAATGAACTAATTTGCATTTTACAAATAACAGCAGAGGCAATTGCACCTCTATCTGGTTGCCTTTCTTTGTAAAAGACCAGGTCTTTGCCTCAGTCTCAGGACAATGCTCATAACCCAGGACAGAGAACCTATTAATACTTTATTTCCAGATCCTGTTTTTTTTTATTTTATTTTTAAACTTTACATAATTGTATTAGTTTTGCCAAATATCAAAATGAATCCATCACAGGTATACATGTGCTCCCCATCCTGAACCCTCCTCCCTCCTCCCTCCCCATACCATCCCTCTGGGTCGTCCCAGTGCACTAGCCCCAAGCATCCAGTATCATGCATTGAACCTGGACTGGCATCTCGTTTCTGATTTTCAGCAAAGAAGCTGCAGTGAATCAAGGAATCAAAAGAGGAAGGTCAGTTTGTAAAGTTCATGCCATCAGAAATCTTAGAAATATGATCTGTCTACCTCAGCCTCATGGCTAGGAGATAAAGAAAGACATTCTTTATATGTAATCACTGATCACACCATTGCCAAAGCCCTGCCCCCGCCAAGGCATAATGACTGTTTTCAGTGTCACAGGGAGGAAAACACACATTAGCCAGACAGCAGGTTTCGGACGCATGCCTGTGACATTATCTCTAATCATACACAGTCTATTTCATATCCACTTTTTTGTGGGCTTCACAACTTATAATTATTGCCGGCAGGAAAAAAGAAAAAAACGGTAGTGAAATGTTAGAAGGGAGGGGTATCAATAGGAGGGAAAATTCTTCCTGATAGCAATAAACTGTGAGCACAAGATAGGCCAGAGCTTATTAGAAAATACTAGAAACTATATTTGGATTAAAGTTAAGAAAAATGAATTGTATATAGTGGTGAGACTGTGCAAGCCAGAGAGACCTTATAAGGCTTTTGGACTGTCTCATTATATTGTGTGTCTGTGACACTGGAAAGAAGTTAGTGGGAAGTTATAAAATGTGTCAAATTTAAGGTCCAGACTGCTGCTGCTGCTTCATTGCTCAGTTGTGTCCATCTCTTTATGACCCCATGGACTGTAGCCCGCCAGGCTCCTCTGTCCATGGGGATTTTCCAGGCAAAAGTATTGGAGTGGGTTGCCGTGCTCTCCTCCAGGGGATCTTTCCAACCCAGGGATTGAACCCAGGTCTCCCGCACTGCAGATGGATTCTTTACCATCTGAGCCACCAGGGAAGCCCAAGGTCCAGACTAGATATTTCATAAGTCCTTAGAGGACTTGGAAGGACCTCTGAGGTTAATGAGCTAAACTTCCTTTTATAAAAGAGGGGAAGGATCTGCAGGACAAGGACTCAAATCCAGGCATCTGGATTCAGAACACAGCTGATCTGTCTACAGAAGGCAATAGTAATAGGGAGCCTTGCTTGTACATCACTTACCCTGGGTCTTGGAGTGGGAGAACTTTCCTCTAAGCACAGCCCTGGGACAAAACTATGGCAGAGTTCTGAGAATATCATGATGTTGAGATGGGGAACCCTTCTGGATTCAGTGATCTTGGCACTGTGGGCTTGTGTGTGTGTGTATATGTGTGTGTGTGTGTGTATGTGTGTGTGCATGTATGGTGTGTGTACATCCATGCCTCCTGACAGCTGAATTGGAAAGCTGGAGAACAGGGCTATAAGAAGAATCAAACCCCACAGACTGACAGGTTTCATTCCTGCTATCCCCTAACCAGGTGCTGACGTATCCTTTGTCCCTATCTCACTTAGACTTACCCATTCTTCAAGGCTGCCATCGAGGTTCCCCCTTCCCACATCCAGAACACAGAGGTTGAGGAACCAGTAGCTTAGCCTCCAAGCTTCAGTGTGTCACACCAACCTGTATCACCTCCTAGAATTATCTTTACTGATTGTAAAATCTTTTTCTCTCTGAATTGTGGCTTTCATCAATACATATGTAAAAATCCCTACCTTTGCAGGATTGTGGTGATAAATAATATTTTGTTTTAAAGGGACTAGTATAGTCAGATAATTTACTGGAATAAGAATCTGTATATGTTCTTGCATTGTCCCTTCTTTTTGGGTTCCAAGCAATAGCTAGGCTACTAGTCTTTGCTTTGCTGGGGATTTTTGAAGAAGAGGAAAGCAGAGCTATATTCTTCTGTTTAGGAGTCAACTGTATTCTTTCATTTTTATGAAAGCCAGAATGCACTTAAGACTATACACTATGGATATCCTTGAGGGAAAAAGTAGGAGAAGGGAAGATGGCTCTGGGCTTAAGGCTGGGGGATGTTATTTCTCCAACAGCAAGGAGATGAAGGTCAGCACATTTGTTACCTGTACTTCACTCTGTAGAAACATCATAGGGTTTTCTCAGGTTTGTTGGCTGTGGGTTTATGGTCTGTGGACTCATCAGAAATGATTATGACCCAATCAGTGCATGGAAGCAGCAGTACAGGGGCATGAAGAAAAGGGAAATGGGTGGACCAGTGGGTGCTGGTTGGGACCAGTGACCAATAATCAGAGAGGCTACCCCAATGCTTCTGACACTTTGCAGCCACATGAGATCCTGGGACCTTAGCAAAGCATGTAGGTGGGAAGCCCCAGTAATATCAGAGATTCACTTTACTACCAGATAAGGGATACAAGTTCAATTTAAATGTTTTTAGTATAAAATTAAATATATTTCTCATACTCCTAAGTTTTTAGACCAATATTCGCACACATAATAGTGTCATGAGGCCTATCAAGGAGCAATGTTCCATAAATGGCAGATATTATCATAATTACTACAGTACATACTAAATGTATTTGAATAAATAAAAATCATAGGGTGGATTATCTCAGTAGAGATCTAGGAGGCAGGTCAAAGCAGGTAAAAAACATGAGCAAAGTATCAGAAGGAAACTAAACGCAAGGAACTGAAACAGCAGAATCAAAAGCACAAGACCCCATTTTCTGAATATTGTCTTCTAAAAACTTTCACTGAGCACGTATTTTGGACCAGCAACTGAGTTGGATTTTGGAGTCTCAACAATGAATCAAACATGATCCCTGGCATTGAACCTTCAGTCTGGTGGGGGACATAAACACATAAAGAGATTATTTTAGTTTAGCGGGCTTGTAGCTGTCTTAGGGACATTTGGCCATAGGCCAGATTCCTGTTTTAGCTCAACTGTCAGGCAAGGGTCTTTGTTAAATAAAATTAGGCCTTAGGCTTATTGGGGTGACTAAGGGAAGTAACTCACTGACCAAGTAGGAAATTTGGTGACAGGAAGAAGAAGGTATTTCCCAGCACAGGCACTGCAGAAAAATTTTGTTACATGCCCAGCTTTTAGCTAGGACAGTCAGATTCCCAGTCCTGAACTTTTCTCATTATGTCATGCTATTTCCAGTAATGACCCTAGGAATTAATAGCTTGTATTCTACTAAGGAAAGAGAAATAAAAATTAGAATCTACACTGTACTAGCTTTCCAGAGCTGCCATTTATATTTATATATATATATATATATGTGTGTGTGTGTGTGTATCTCTCACAAGCTAGGTAACTTACAACAGAGATTTATTCTCTCACAGTTCTGTAGGTTAAAAATTGGATATCAATAGTTTGCAAGGCCATGTTTCCTCCAGAACTTCTAGGGAAGTATGTTCCTTGTATCTCCCAGCTTCTCACAGTTGCCAGCAGTCCTTGAAGTCCCTTGGATTATGGCAGCATTACTTAAATCTCTGCCTTTGCCACGTGTGTTCTTCCTGGGTATCACTGTGTCTGTGCCTTCACATGGCCCTCTGATAAAGACACCACTCATGGAATTTACGGCTCACTCTAATCCAGGTTGATCTTAACTTGAGTACATCTGCTAGGACCCTATTTCCCAGGAAGGGCACATTCACATATGCCAGGGGTAAGGACTTCAACATAACTTTGAGGGGCATGTACATTTCGATCCACAACACACACCTTCAAAATATGCACAGACAGACAGAAAAGCGTAGTCTCCTGGAGTTCATTTGCCAGTTCTAGTTTCATCTGTCTGTCAGACACTACTTGACATCCCTAAAGGCACCCTGGTGAAATAAGAAGCCTGCACTGAAGGAATGAGTACCTGCCTGACAGCTCTTACTGCTCAGTTGGCTTTAGACCTTCCTGCTCCAGTGGGTGTTCTGGACCATGACAGAGTGGCTAGAGGTAGGAGAGAATCTGCCAAACTAAAATGTACCCAGTTCAACACTTCATTCTATGATGAGGAAACCAAGGACCATGAAAGGGAAAGAAGTTGTTGAAAGTTTCATCAGACAATGGCCATAAGAAGCCTGAATGTTACCTGATGATAGCCAAAATCCAGAAGCTGATCTGAGAAAGAAATAATATTAACAATACTTCAGGAGCTTTCAGAAGTTTTAGCTGACTTCAAAATATGTAAATCCTTTGCCCCAGCAACTTTACTCTTAGGAAATTAATCTAATGAAGTGGTGAAGATTACGCTACAAGGAAATTTGTCAGAGTACTATTAATAATGACAATGTAAATGGTTACCATAACTGAACATTTATGTCAGACATTGTACTAGATGCTTTGTATAAATTCTCATTTATTCCTCAAAACTATATTTCTTTTTTTTAATATGAAAAAAGACACTTTGACTCCAAAACCTTGGCTCTTAAAATCATCAAGTCGAATAGGTGGCAAGAATATACAGAACTATACAAAAAAGACCTTCATGACCCAGATAATCACAGTAGTGTGATCACTCACCTAGAGCCAGACATCCTGGAATGTGAAGTCAAGTGGGCCTTAGAAAGCATCACTACAAATAAAGCTAGTGGAGGTGATGGAATTCCAGTTGAGCTATTTCAAATCCTAAAAGATGATGCTGTGAAAGTGCTGCACTCAATATGCCAGCCAATTTGGAAAACTCAGCAGTGGCTACAGGACTGAAAAAGGTCAGTTTTCATTCCAATCCCAAGGAAAGGCAATGCCAAAGAATGCTCAAACTACTGCATAATTGCACTCATCTCACACGCTAGTAATGCTCAAAATTCTCCAAGCCAGGCTTCAATAGTACCTGAACCGTGAACTTCCATATGTTCAAACTGGATTTAGAAAAGGCAGAGGAACCAGAGATCAAATTGCCAACATCCGTTGGATCACTGAAAAAGCAAAGGAGTTCCAGAAAAATATCTACTTCTGCTGTATTGAATATGCCAAAGCCTTTGACTGTATGGATCACAACAAACTGGAAAATTTTTCAAGAGATAGGGATTCCAACCACCTGACCTGCCTCTTGAGAAATTTGTATGCAGGTCAGGAAGCAACAGCTAGAACTGGACATGGAACAACAGACTGGTTCCAAATAGGAAAAGGAGTATGACAACCCACTCCAGTACTCTTGCCTGGAGAATCCTATGGACAGAGGAACTTGGTAGGCTGCAGTCCATGGGGTCACTAAGAGTCAGACACGACTGAGCAACTTCACTTTCACTTTTCACTTTCATGCATTGGAGAAGGAAATGGCAACCCACTCCAGTGTTCTTGCCTGGAGGATCCCAGGGATAGGGTAGCCTGGTGGGCTGACATCTATGGGGTCGCAGAGAGTCGGACACGACTGAAGCAGCAGCAGCAGCAGCAAGGCTGTATATTGTCACCCTACTTATTTAATTTATATGCAGAGTACATCATGAGAAATTCTGGGCTGGATGAGGCACAAGCTGGAATCAAGATTGTCGGGAGAAATATCAATAACCTGAGATATGCAGATGACACCACCCTTATGACAGGAAGTGAAGAAGAACTAAAGAGCCTCTTGATGAAAATGAAAGAGGAGAGTGAAAAAGGTGGATTAAAACTCAACATTCAGAAAACTAAGATCATGGGATCTTGTCCCATCACTTCATAGCAAATAGATGGGGAAACAATGGAAACAGTGACACAGACTTTATTTTCTTGGGCTCCAAAATCACTGTAGATGGTGACTACAGCCATGAAATTAAAAGATGCTTGCTCCTTGGAAGAAAAGTTATGACTAACCTAGACAGCATATTAAAAAGCAGAGACATTACTTTGCCAACAAAGGGCCATCTAATAGTCAAAGCTATGGTTTTTCCAATAGTCATGCATGGATGTGAGAGTTGGACTGTGAAGAAAGCTGAGCACCGAAGAATTGATGATTTTGAAATGCTGTGTTGGAGAAGACTCTTGAAAGTCCCTTGGACTGCAAGGAGATCCAACCAGTCTATCCTAAAGGAAATCAGTCCTGAATATTCATTGGAAGGACTGATGATAAAGTTGAAACTCCAATACTTTGGTCACCTCATGTGAAGAGCTGACTCATTTGAAAAGACCCTGATTCTGGGAAAGATTGAAGGAGGGAAGAGAAGGGGACAACCGAGGATGAGATGGCTGGATGGCATCACCGACTCAATGGTTTGAGTTTGAGTAAACTCCGGTAGTTGGTGATGGACAGGGAGGCCTGGCGTGCTGCAGTCTGTGGTGTTGCAAAGAGTCACATGTGACCTAGTGACTGAACTGACTGATCAAGTCATCTTCAGCAACCCCAGATGGAAATGCCAATGACTGGGGATCAGTTATAAAATGAAGTTGCTCCATATAATGAAACACAGAAAGTCATTATACATGGTGCTATAGATAAGTATTAGTGGTATAATAAAAAGTATTAGTGTATATTTAAAAAAGACAAAAAGATAGTAAACTAGTATAGCCACTGTAGAAAATAGTATGGCGATTTCTCAAAAAACTAAAAGCAGAACTATTATAAGACACAGCAATTCCACTGCTAGGTATATATCCAAAAAACCAAAAACACTAATTCAAAATGATATATGGACCCCAAAGATCATACCAGCATTATTTAAAATTGTCAAGATACAGAAGTAACCTAAGTGTCCATCAACAGACAAGTAAATAAAGAAGATATATTCATACATGCAATAGAATACTACTCAGCCATAAAAAGGGATGAAATTTTGCCACTTGTAGCAACAAGGATGGATTTGGAAGGCATTATGCTATGGTTTTTCCAGTGGTCATGTATGAATGTGAGAGTTGGACTGTGAAGAAAGCTGAGCACTGAAGAATTGATGCTTTTGAACTGTGGTGTTGCAGAAGACTCTTGAGAGTCCTTTGGACTGCAAGGAGATCCAACCACTCCATTCTAAAGGAGATCAGTCCTGGGATTTCTTTGGAAGGAATCTTGCTAAAGCTGAAACTCCAGTACTTTGGCCACCTCATGCGAAGAGTTGACTCATTGGAAATGACTCTGATGCTGGGAGGGATTGGGGGCAGGAGGGGAAGGGAACAACAGAGGATGAGATGGCTGGATGGCATCACCAACTCAATGGATGTGAGTCTGAGTGAACTCCAGGAGTTGGTGATGGAGGCCTGGTGAAGGAGGCCTGGCGTGCTGTGATTCATGGGGTCGCAAAGAGTCGGACATGCTTCTTCAGCGTTACTGGTTGGGGTATAGACTTGGATTACTCTGATATTGAATGGTTTGCCTTGGAAATGAACAGAGATAATTTTGTCGTTTTTGAGATTGCACCCAAGTACTGCATTTTGGACTCTTTTGTTGACCATGATGGCTACTCCATTTCTTCTAAGGGATTCCTGCCCACAGTAGTAGATATAATGGTCATCTGAGTTAAATTCACCCATTCCAGTCCATTTTAGTTTGCTGATTCCTAGAATGTCGACGTTCACTCCTGCCATCTCCTGTTTGATCACTTCCAATTTGCCTTGATTCATGGGCCTAACATTCCAGGTTCCTATGCAATATTGCTCTTTACAGCATCGGACCTTGCTTCTATCACCAGTCACATCCACAAGTGGGTGTTGTTCTTGCTTTGGCTCCATTCTTTCTGGAGTTATTTCTCCACTGATCTCCAGTAGCATATTGGGCACCTACTGACCTGGGGAGTTCCTCTTTCAGTATCCTATCATTTTGCCTTTTCATACTGTTCATGGGGTTCTCAAGGCAAGAATACTGAAGTGGTTTGCCATTCCCTTCTCCAGTGGACCACATTCTAAATAAATAAATAAATAAATATATATATATATAAGTAGACTTACAGATGTAGAGAACAAATTAGTAGTTACCAGTATGGGGTGAGGGGCAACAAAGGAATGGGAGAGTGGGAGGAACAAATTACTGGATGTAAGATAGGCTCAAGGAAATGTTGTGCAGCACAGAGAATATAGTCAATATTTTGTAATAATTGTGAATGGAAAATAATCTTTACATTGTATAAGAAATAAAAAGAAATTAATAAGGCAGATTTCAAGGCATTACTTACTATAATTATGTGAGTATGTGCAGTGGTTAGAGTGGACAGATAAATACATGTAAAAACTCTAACCCTCATTACCTCCAAGTGATGGGATTATGAGAGTTTTACTTTTGATCTTCTCTATAATTCTTCTGCAATGAACGATAAATTAATGTAATGACTGAAAAAGGATGTTTTGTTTGCAAGACAAAAAGACTCCCAGTAGGCAGGGAGAGAGCATTTGCTGAAAGGATGTTTCTAAGATGGCAGCTTCAGCTTGTGCATGCGCTCTAGCACCATAGCTTCACCTCTCCAGACAAGATCCATTTCCTACGTGGCGTACGGAAAACCGCAACTTCTCCAGTAAAAGAGGTGCATGGCATTGGACTTAGCAGGAGCACCTGGGCAGCAAAGGCTCCTGAGCACTTGAGTATCAGAGGGACGTCAGGACATGTTGCTTCTGCCTCGTGGCTAGCGGCATCCAATAATATTCCACCATGTCCTTTTCTTCTTTTTTCTCCGAAAGAAGATGCAGCAGGTAAAGCTTCTGATTGAATTCCATCTTGATTTCATTAAATATTCATAAAGGCCAATTAAAAGAGGAGAGAAAGAGGCCGTGAGGCAGCTGCTTCTATCATCTTGTCAGAGGTCAGCTGGCTGATCGTCAGGCATGGACCAGCCAGTGGTCAATATGGCCATGACCTTTCTGCCCTCTCCTCTGAGGTTACTTCTCACCATCCCAGCAAGGGACTCAGGACTGCCACGGAAGGAGAGGCAGGAACCAGGCAAGGAGAAACGGCTAATAATTCTGACAGCAAGGTGCTTAGCGCATAGAATGCAAAATGCAAATACAGAGAAACATCCTCAATCACTGCGGGAATGGAAATCTTTCTCTAATGAGCGATGACGATGGGAGTGCTGATTGCACTGAAGAAAAACTGCTTAAAATTCATAATCAATCAACCAACTTGATTTTAACCTTTTGTAGCTAAGCCGTCCCATTCCAGCTTCCTTTATTGGCCGACTGGAGCTCATCTCTTCCCATCTCTTACCCCCACCTAGCTGGGACAGAAGATGCCACTGAGAGATTTGAGCATATCAGAAAGACAGAGGGGAAGGACCTAGGAAAGCTAAGGTCCTAGAGGCCAGAAACCTGACACTGTTACATGGTCAGTGGCAGTACACTGGCTTGCTTGCCTGCATCAGATGAAATTGATGAAATTTGTGAAAGAAGATGTACCAGAAGTCCAGAGCTAGGTTTGGGACTACGCTTTGCTGGTGTGAGCTGTGTGACATTGGAACAAAGTATTTACACTATTTGGATACTGCAGATTCCATACTTTAAAAAGACAATAATTACGTCTTCCTCCTTGCTTCACAGGGTTTTTTTGAGACTAAAATAACAGAAAGGATATAAAAGTGTTTTGAAAATGGTAACATACCCTGTCACTATTATATTTCTCCTTTCCATTTTTCAAGCCCCTAAGTTCTTCCCCTCCAAACCATATTCCACACAGGTGTTGGAAGGATATTTTTAAAACCTGAACCTGATTTTGCTATTTCCCTGTTTAACCCTTCCCACATTGTCCTTTGAACAAAGTTTAAGCAGTAAGCCTGGCACCCAGGAACCTTCACAGTTTGGGACACTTGCCTTCTTTTATCTGAGCTTCAGTTTTCTGATTTATAAAACAAGAAACTAATACCTACCTTGGAAGACTTTTGTGATTAAAATTCACATCTGTAAAAGGAACAGCTGGTGCATGATAGATGCTTGGTATAGCTTAATTATTACCTTATTAAGTTTCACAACAACTTTGAAAGGTAGGTAGAGAAGGGGTAATTTTTACCCTGATTTTACTAATGAGATATGAGAAGCCCAGAAAGGTTAAGATGTTGGATTACAGCCATACAGCTAGAATTCAGAGCTGAGATGTCACTCCTGGGAGTTTGGCTCCTGAGGGTGGGGGATGGAGGAGCAGGTGTGGAGAAACCCCAGGTTGCCATCAGGGAATGGTTCTTTTCTGAGATGCTTCAGTCAAGCCCCAAAGGTATGGAATACAGCTTTATTTTCTAACATAACACAAGGCCTTAGGTCATAGTGCTAGCCTCATAACCTAGGAGGATAACTTCTCTTGCCTCATTTCAAACTGCTAGAAAAT
>NW_011494605.1:2016515-2057806 GCF_000754665.1 Bison bison bison
AGTGGGTTGCCATTTCCTTCTCCAATGCATGAAAGTGAAAAGTGAAAGTGAAGTCGCTCAGTTGTACCCAACTCCTAGCGACTCCATGGACTGCAGCCTACCAGAGTCCTCTGTCCATGACATTTGCCAGGCAAGAGTACTGGAGTGGGTGTAGTGGTTAAGAATCTGCCTTATAGATTCTTGTAGAACCAATGCAGGTGACATCGGTTCAATCACTGGTCTGGGAAGATCCCACGTGCCACAGGGAAATTAAGTCCACGCACCACAACTACTTGAGCTAGTGCTCTTGAGCGTGCAAACTGCAACTACTGGCCCGTGTGCTACCACTACTGAAGCCCCAGCACCTGGAGCCTGTGCTCCACAGCAGGAAAAGCCACCGCAGTGAGAAACCCACGCACCTCAACTAGAGAGTAGCCTGCACTTGCCATGATTAGAGAAAGCCCTCACATAGCAATGAAGACTCAGCACGCCCAAAGATACAAATAAATAAATATAAATTCTTATAATAAAATAAAATGAAACAAAGAGAGCTTCTGTTATGCTAAGCAGCTGCTTAAACAAAGAAGGAAGATGAAATTTCCTACCAATAATAGTTTTGCTTGTTTGTTTATTGCTCAATTTCTAATCTGGGCTTATTTTAAGGCAACAAAGACAAACTGAATGAAAATGCTTGTACGTGAATTATTGCAAATGAATGTATCATTCAGAGATGATTTCTTTAAGACACTGGACACTACGCAGGGTGGCTGGATGAACGCTGGGCACAGAGGCAGGAAACCTGTATCTAGTCTCTCTTGGTTAACCTTGTCTTTCCTGGTCTCCCTGCCCATCAACTCAGGCTTCCTCCTAGTACCAGATCCACCTTGATATGAAGCAAAAGAGAAAGCACTCCAAAAATTCTGCTCTATTCATTCCTTCAGTAGTTTAACAAGCATTATTGAGCACCTATCTTGTGCCAAGATTTTTACTAGATAGAGTACAAAGTTAGGCAAACAGACAGAGATTCTGTTCATATGAGGACAATCTACATGCTACAGACATTTTAAAATAACCACAGATTCACATAAATGATTTCACTATTTAGTAAATATCATGAAAGAAAAATATTGGGAGCTATGGAAAACTTAAAGGAGGAGCTGATGTAGCTGGGGGTGGGGGTGGGCCTAAGCAAGGTTTTCATGAGGAGGAGACATTTCGAGTTAAGAAGGCAGACAGATGTGAGTGGAGTGGGGTTGGAGTGCTCCTGTCAGAGGGTTAGGGTTAGGGTTACTAAAGACCTTGAGGTAGGAGAGAACAATGACACATTCATGGATCTGAAAGAGACTAGGGTGCCTATAGTGCAGAGATGGGGACCAGGAACAATGAGGCCAGAAAGGAGGGGAGAGTCTAGACCCCACAGAGCTTTCTAAGCCACAAAATATAATTGGGGAAGGGAGTTAGTCTGAGCATGTGGGAAGCCACTGAAGAGTTTAAAAGATGGATGGGCATGATGAGATTTTTATTGCCAAAAAAAAAAAAAAATCACTAAATCCCAGGAGGCTTTGTTATAAAAAAAAAAAAGAAAAGAAAAGAAAGAAATGACACACTAATTTTGAAATCCATTTGGAAATGCAAAGGACCTAGAATAGCCAAAAAAGCTTTGAAAAAGAACAAAGTTGAAGTACTAACACTCCCTGATTTCAAGACTTATTATAAACCTACAGTAATCAAGACAGCATGGTTTTGGCATAATTAGATCCATGAAATAGGATAGAGTTCAGAAATAGACATAGTCATATATAGACAACTAATTTTCAACAAAAATGGGAAGGCAGTTCAGTGAAGAAAAAACAATCTCTTCAACAAATGGAGCCAGGACAATTGGTTGTCCATATGGGAAAAATAATTTTGATCCATACCTCATATGAAAATGAACTCAAAATGGCTTATAGACCTAAATATCAAACATGGAACTCTAAAACTTCTAGAAGAAAACATAAAAGAAAAATCTCTGTAACCCTGAACTAGTCAAAGATTTCTTAGATAAAATACCAAAGAAAGTGAAAGTGTGCCAGTCACTCAGTCATGTTGGGCTCTTGGTGACCCTATGGACTGTACCTGCTGGGCTCCTCTGTCCATGGAATTCTCCAGGACAGAATACTGGAGTGGGTACCTGTTCTCTTCTCCAGGGGATCTTCCTAACCCAGGGATTGAACTCAGGCCTCCTGGATTGCAGGCAGATTTTTTGAACCACGAGGGAAGCCCAAAAACACTGGAGTGGGCCTATCCCTTCTCCAAGGGATCTTTCTGACCCAGGAAACAAACTGGGGTCTCCTGCATTGCAGGAGGATTCTTTATCAGCCGAGCTACCGGGGAAGCCCAAAATACCAAAAGCATGATTTATAAAAGAGTTAACAGATAGATTGGGCCTGATGAAAAATTTAAAACTTCTGCTCATTGAAAGAGCTATTCAGAGAATTGGAAAACAAGCCATGGACTGAGAGGAAGTAATTACAAATAATATATATAATAAAGGCCTTGAATCCTGAACATGTATGTAAAGAATTCTCAAAATTAAATAATAAGAAAACTAGCAGCGCAATAAAAAAAAGTGGGCAAAAAATTTGAACTGTTCACTAAAGGAAAGAAACAGATGGCAAATAAGCACATGAAAAAGATGCTCAGCATTGTTAGTCATTAGGAAAACACAAATCAAAACTATAATGAGATACCACTACACACCTTTAGGATGAATAAAATTAAAAAACACTGCCTATACAGAGTACCGGAGAAATGGAGCAAGTAGAACTCTCACACACTGCTGATGGGAATGTAAATGGTACAGTGACTTTGGAACAAAGTTTGGCAGTGTCTTAAAAAATTATTCTCCAAGAGAAATGAAAGCATATGCCTTTAAAAAGAATTGTTCACTAATATCCAAAGTAGCTTCATTTGTAATAATGAAAAATCTAGAAGCAGTTCAAATGTGCACCATCAGACGAATGGCTCAACAAATTTTAGTATATCCATACAATGAAATTTTATCTTATCTGATAAGATTTCTGATAAGATTTCTTATCTGATAAGACAGATGGTTGGATGGCATCATTGACTCTATGGACATGAGTTTGAGCAAGCTCTGGGAGTTGGTAATGGACAGGGAATCCTGGCATGTTGCAGTCCATAGGGTTGCAAAGAGTCAGACACAACTAAGCAACTGAACTGAACTGAACTGACACAACGAAATACTGTCCAGCAATAAAAAGGAATGAACCATTGTTAGACACATCACAATGTGGATAAATCCCAAAATAATTATGCAGAGAAGTCAGAAAAAAAGTACATATATGTATGGTTTCATTTTTATAAAATTCTAGGAAAATGCTGTATGATCTTGTTTTTATAAACTCTGGAAAATGCTAACTAACCTATAGTGACAAATATCAGTGGTTATCTGGGGATGAGTGGGAGTAGGACAGGAATGAGAAGAAGAGATTATAAATGGACAGAAGGGAAATTTGGGGGTGTTACATTGCTCATTATTTTGATTGTGGTAATGGTTTCAAGGGTATATACACATGCCAAAACTTAAATTGTATTTTATATTTATTTAAAGTGCCTATTTATGTCAACAGTTCAGCTTATTGGATGTCAGTTACACCTCAATTAATTTTTTTTAAAAATAAAAAACAGGAAAATAAGCTAGTTGTATTGAGGAAAATGGATGGGGAATATCTGGTGGTGGTGGAAGGGAAGGCACAGGTAGATTTAGGATAGACATTTAAGAGTCTGTCATAAAAATCCAGGAGGGTAAGGGTGATAATTGAGAAGAAAGTGAGAGCAGTGGAGATGGTGAGAAGAAGGAGGATCCAAAGGATTTAGGAGGATTGGTCATGGATTGGATAGAGAGGAGTGGAATGAGGGAGAGGCCTAAAGGACAATATCTAGGTTTTGGACCACGCATCCTGTGCCATTCAGTGAGATGTGTTCAGTATTCAGGGGATGCTGGAAGAAACCCCCATCTCCCCTCTCATCTCTACCCCCTGCTCCTCTCCCCATGATCACTTTCCTAGGTTAGACCTTATCATCTTTTGCCTGCATTGGTATACCACCTTCTTTTCTAATCTCTCCACATCCAGACTTGCCTTCTCCAGTTGATCCTTTACATCAGAGACCAGAGTAATCCTCCTAAAAGGCATTTCATTCTCCTAAAAAATTCTCTCCCAAGATTCAGGATAAAGTCCAGGATCTTTAGTCTGGCACTTGTGAGGCCTTCCCTGGCTTGGTCCCTATCATCTTCTGCAGCCATCTTGCCTTCCTGCCAACAACTGGCAGGACTTGGCTCCTGACATACTGAATTGCTTGTAGTTTCCTGAATGTTTCCTGCCTCCTTACTTGCATATAAGTTGGCCCCTTTTCTTTGACTTCACTTCCTGGCTTGGTTTTATGACTCCTAGATGCTCTTTTAACATTTTGTGCTTCCTTTGATCAGAGTGTGTGTTTCCCTAAATAGTATTTATCTGCAGCTCCCATTTGGCCTCTATTCCAAGGCCCTTTTCTTGCACTTCTATGATGGTATCTTTCATCTTCCCTCTAAGTCTGGAGATCTATTTGTACCTCCTGGACGCTTTCAAGGAGTCTGAGTACTTTTCAGCATCTAGGGTGCAAGGTAGGTGCCTTTAGCATTAGGCCTTGGGCTTTGTTTCCTGTGAGCAATGTTGCTCAGGCTAACTATCTCTTTTCTTGCTGATTAGACCCGATTTCCCAGCCCTGTCCATTGGAAGGTCCCTACTCGATCTTGAAAATTAATGGCTCAGCTTAGGAAGACTTTCACAGGCCTCTCATTTGGGACATCAGGTAGTGGCTGCACTGGTGTCACGAGCGTCAGGTCTGTTGCTCAGCATTTGTCCCATGTCTACAGGCATGTCCTGGATGCTCCCTGCCTTTCATGTCCTCACCTAGTGCCACAATTCCTTCCCTCCTCAAAGCTGTCTTGAGCACCTACAGAGTAGACCTGTGCTAGGCAATGGGGGGATGAAGACAGGAGAGATAAAGTCACTGACCTCAGGAGGCTCTAGATGTGGCACCAAAAAAGTTGTCTCCATTCCCTAATTTTTGGTTTCTCCATTGGTTAAATAATGTCTAAGCTGCTTTTTCCTCTGTGGTCTTACACTTCTGAAATTATAATGACCCTGAGTGACAGGAAGATGTGTAAACTACAGATGAGAAGGAACTAATAAATACCTGAAAGAAACTATGCAGCATTGATAAAATAGTCTCAGTAATTGCTGGCTTAATTAATTTAACTTCTCTACAGAGCAGATGACTATGGTTGTGCTGAAACACCAATCAACAGCCAAGGGTTGTTGTCATCATACAAAATGTAGTGCTTGTCTTTAAAGCTTTATGAGCAGCATGGATCATGACATTGGTAGCATGCCAAATGTTTTACTGAAAGTTGAAGTCAGATAGTTTCTGAGACACATGGCCTTTATATTTAGGAGACAGTTTAGCATAAAGGTTAAGAGTAAAGTTTTAGAGTCATCTGCCTGTATTCAAATACTAGCTCAACCAATACCTGGTTGTTTAAACTTGGGAAAATTATTCACATTTCTGTGTCTCTGTTTGCTCATAGGTAAAATGGGGATATAATAAAACTTACCTTCTTGGGTAACTAACTGTGAGGACTCAGTAAGTTAATAAATGAATAGCTCTGAGAATAGTGCTTGGCATGAGGTAAGGGCTCAGTGAATTTTAGTAATAATTATTATTATCCACAAAAACCCAGGACAGGTTCTGATTTCCCAAAGAAAAAGTGTGAAACTGCTATGATATAAAATCTTCAATCCGAGAATTACTACCAAGCGTAACTAACATTCATATGTTGTTGCTTCCATTAGCTCATGCTTCCCCTACTCTCATAAGGTGCGGAGCTGTATCCGGCCTGCAGTGCCTGCAGTCGCGAGGCACATGAGTCTCTCCAATAATAAATATGATCACATTCCCTGGAGGATTTTCTATTTCAAAATTATAATTACAATCCAATGGCTTAATTTAATTAGAGTGTTCATTCTACCCAAAGGGCTGATGTAGAAGAGAATAGGCAATCATGAATCTAGGTAACTAACAAGTGATATTTAAGAGTTAGAATCATACATTGTGAGTTACAGTTTTTGCTGAAAATCCTTGTCATTTTCAAGGGTCCACAATATTCAGCAGCTTTCAACCCACCAGCCACTCCATCAAAGACACATGCTCACAGCAAGAGGGAAGCAAAGAAGCATACTGTATCCAAGAAGTCCACTTCTATGCTTGAAAGCCTTCTATTTTTATATTTACCACTTATGGTAAAAATTTAGGGACATAAATATTGCAACAATGCTTGTTAACAAACTTACTGCAATGTCTTGAAAACACAGCCAATCAAAGTAACATAAAAATCATTGACAATAAATACTAATTTGAGTGCAACTAAAAAATACAGATAAAATCAATAACAAAGAATTAAGGAAATGTGGAATCAGTGTATCTTATGTGGGCAGTTTCTGAAATTGGGGGAAATAATAACAACTATTATTTATTGACTGGTCTTAGCATTTTACATGATTTTATCCTCTCAGTATTTACTGATGGAAAGACTAAGGCACAGAATGATTAACTAATTTGCCCAAGTATTGACTTCAGTCCCCGGGTGCAAACTTCAGACCCACCTAGTCTCTCTGTGCCCCATAGATGGTGAACATAACCTTTTGTTGAGATCCCCTATTCTACATATTACCCCAAAGGCAGACATGACAATACCACAATAGCGACAATAAGGTTGATGGTAAGGCCCTTCAGTTTTCATTCTATGACAATGCCAAGTAGTAAGAAAAAAAGTGTCAGGTAGTAATTTTTAAAAACTACCCAGAAAAAAAGGAGAGAGGAGTCAAATAAATAAAATCAGAAATGACAGACAAGACATTATAACCGATACCACAACAAAGGATCATACGAGATCACTATGAATGATTATATACCAACAAATTCAACAATTAGGGGAAAATGGATAAATTCTAGAAACATATTAATAAACCTAATAAAACTGAACCAGGGGCTTTCTTGGTGGCTCAGTGGTGAGGAATCCACCAGCCAGTGCAGGAGACATGGCTTTGATCCCTGATCTGGGAAGATCCCACATGCCGTGCAGCAGCTGAACTCTTGTGCCACAACTACTGAGCCTGTGCCCTAGAGCCCTGGGGCCGTAATTGCTGAGTCCGCAGGCGGCAACTGCTGCAGCCTGCTCACCCTAGAGCCCATGGTCTGCAACAAAAGAAGCCACTGCAATGAAGAGAGAGCCACACACTGCAACTAAAGAATGGCCCCTGCTAGCTGAAACTAGAGAAAAGCCCGAGGAGCAACAAAGACCCAGCACAGTCAAAAATAAAAACATAAATAAGTAAAATTATTTTTAAAAAGCAAAAACATTAAGCAAAAAAGAACAAAGACATGCTTTAAAAAACTGGAACAGAAAATCTGAACAGACTGATTACCAGTAAGGAAATTGAATTAGTAATCAAAAGCCTCCCAACAAAATAAAAGTCCAAGATCAGATGACTTAACTGGTGAATTCTACCAAACATCCAATGAAGAATTAATACCACTTCTTCTCAAACTCTTTCAAAAAATAGAGGAAGGAACTATTCAAAACTGATTTTATGAGACCATCATTACCCTGATACCAAAACCAGATAAGGCTACCACAAGAAAAGAAAATTACAGACCAATATCTCTGATTAATATAAATGCAACAATTACCCAACAAAATATCTACAAGCTGAATTCAACAATATAATTAAATGGATAACATACCACAATCAAAAGTGATTTATTCCAGGGATATAAGGATGGTTCAGCACCCACAAATCAGTCAATGTGATACACCCAACTAACAAAATGAAGAATAAAAATAAAAATCATATGATCATCTCAATAGATACAGAAAAAGCATTTGATAAAATTCAACTCCATTTAACAATATGATAAAACTCTCAGCAGAGCAGGTATACAGAAAACATACCACAAAACAATAAAGGCCATGTATTCCAATCCCAAAGAAAGGCAATGCTAAAGAATATTTAAACTGCCATACAACTGCACTCATTTCACATGCTAGCAAGATAATGCTCAAAATCCTTCAAGCTAGGCTTCAACAATACGTGAACAGGAACTGCAGATGTACAAGCTGGATTTAGAAAAAGTAGAGGAACCAGAGATCAAATTGCCAACATCTGTTGGATCACAGAAAAAGCAAGAAAATTTTAAAAAATCTACTTCTGGTCCATTGACTATAGGAAAGTCTTTGTGTAGATTACAACAAACTGTGGAAAATTCTTCAAGAGAGGGGAATATCACACCTTACCTGCTTCCTAAGAAACTTGTATGCTGGTCAAGAAGTGATAGTTAAAACCAGACATGGAACAACAGAGTGGTTCAATATTGGGAAAGGAGTACATCAGGGCTGTATATTGTCACCTTGCTTGTTAAACTTCTACGCAGAGTACATCATGTAAAATGCCAACCTGGATGACTCACAAGCTAGAAGCAAGATTGCTGTGGGAAAGATCAACAATCTCAGATATGCAGATGATATCATTGTAATGGCAGAAAGCAAAGAAAAACTAAAGTGCCTCTTGATAAAGGTGAAAGAGGAGAGTGAAAAATCTGACTTAAAACTCAACATTCAAAAAACAAAGATCATGGCATCCAGTCCAATCATTTCATGGCAAATAGATGGGGAAAAAGCGGAAACTTTGGGGCTTTGGGCTCTAAAATTACTGCAGATGGTGATTTCTTTTCTTGGGCTCCAAAACTTTCTATCCTTGGGCTCCAAAATCACTGCAGATGGTGACTGCAGCCATGCAATTAAAAGATGCTTGCTCCTTGGAAGAAAGCTATGACAAACCTAGACAGCATATTAAAAAGTAGAGATATCACTTTGCCAACAAAGGTCCATGCAGTCAAAGCTATGGTTTTTCCAGTAGTCATGTACGGATGTGAGAGTAGGACCATAAAGAAGGCTGTGAGCCAAAGAATGGATTCTTTTGAATTGCGGTGCTAGAGAAGACTCTTGAGAATCCCTTAGATAGAAAAGAGATCAAAGCAGTTAATCCTAAAGAAAATCAGTCCTGATTGGAAGGACTGATGCTGAAGCTGAAGCTCCAATACTTTGGCCACCTGATGCAAAAGACCCTGATGCTGGAACTAGAGGATGAGAGGGTTGTATGGCATCACTGACTCAATGGAATTTGAGCAAATTCCAGGAGATTGTGAAGGAGTGAATTTGAGCAAACTCTAGGAGATTTGCTGGAGTTTGAAGCAAACTCCAGCAAAGGAGTGAAGGACAGTGAAGGACAGGGAAGCCTTGTGTGCTGCACTTCATGGGGTTGCAAAGAGTTGGACATGACTTAGCAACTGAACAGTGAACAACAAAAAGCCCACCTTTAATGTCATACTCAAAGGTGAAAAGTTTAAGGCTTTTTATCTAAGATCAGGAACAAGACAAGAATGCCCACTCTTGGCACTTTAATTCAACATTGTATTGAAAGTCCCAACCAGAGAAAATTAGTCCATAAAAAGAAATAAAAAAGCATCCAAATTAAAAATGAAAAAGTAAAACTGCACTATTTGCAAATTACAAGAGACCCCATGGACTGAGCCTATCAGGCTTCTCTGTCCATGGATTCTCCAGTCAAGAATACTGAAGTGGGTAGCCATTCCCTTCTCCAGGGGATTTTCCTGACCCAGGGATTGAACCCAGGTCTCCTGCATCACAGGCAATCTCTCTACCTTTTGAGCCACCAGGAAAGCCCCATATTATATATAGAAAAACCTAAAGACTCCATCAGAAAACTGTTTGAATTTACAAATTCAGGAAAGTTGCAGGATATAAAATCAATACACAAAAAATCTGTTGCATTTCTACACACTACTAATGACCTACAAGAAAGACATTAAGAAAACAATTTCATTTATAATTTCATCAAAGAGAATAAAATACCTAGGGACACATTTAGCCAAGTAACTGAAAGACCTAAATATTGAAAACTATAAGATATTAATGAAAGAAATAGAAGATGGCATAAACAAGTGGAAAGATATTACATGTTCATGAATTGGAAGAATTAGTATTGTTAAAATGGCCATATTACCCAAAGCAATAGATAAATTCAATGTTATCCCTATCAAAATTCTAATGGTATTTTCCACAGAAATAGAACAATCAATCCTAAAATTTGTATGGAATCATAAAACACTTCAAATAGCCAAAGCAATCTTGAGAAAGAAGAACAAAGCTGAGGCATTGTGTTTCTTGATTTCACACTATATTATAAAGCTATAATAATTAAAACAGTATGGTATTGTCATAAAAAAAAGTTGTATTGATCAATGCAAAGAATAGAAAAGCCCAGAAATAAACCCATACATATGTAGTCAATTGATTTGTACAGGAGTCAAGAATATACAATGGGAAAAAGATAATCTCTTTCATAAATGGTGCTGGAAATATTGGGCAGTCACATTTGCAACAATATGGATGGACCTCAAGGCCTTACGCTAACTGTAATAAGTTAGGAAGAGAAAGACAAATACCATATAATTATCTTATGTTCAGAATCTAAAAAAAATTTTTTTATTTAGAAACTCAAAAACCAAGCTTAAGTATAGAGAAAAGACTGGTGGTTGCCACAAGTGGGATGTGGAAGTGGGAGAAATGGCAGAACTGTTTTTGTTTTTTATATCAAATAAAAAGGAAAATGTTAATCGCTCAATCACGTTCAACCCTTTGCAACTCCGTGGACTGTACCCCACCAGGATCCTTTGTCCAAGGGGTTCTCCAGGTAAGAATACTGGAATGGGTAGTCAGTCCCTTCTCCAGGGGATCTTCCAAACACAGAGATTGGACCCAGGCCTCCTGTATTGTAGGCAGATTCTTTACCATCTGTGCTAAACTAAGCTTAAAAAAATAGAGGTGGTGGTAGTAGTAGCAGGAGTAATAGTAATTAACCCACATAACAGTACAGAAGAAACCATTGCTGAGTCATAATGAAAAATGGAGAGAGAGAGAATGCACAATTTCCAATTTTAAGAGAGAGAAGAAAGGCATTAACAAATTTCATACAGTATTTGTTAAATGCTGACCAAAAGATTTAAAAACATGTGAAAATTATATGACTCATAGGAGAGCAATCCCCCCAGCACTGATGAATGCAGATCTAAAGATACAGTTGAAACCTCCTACTATAGCACACCATACTCACATACTCAGCTTGGTCAAAGTAGAAGACTCTCAAGCTCCCTTTCATCCTGAGACCCACCATCTGAACCCCAGTTCTGAATCGATGTGCAGGGGTTCTTCATGTGTCTTGCTGCAGATGAGGGGTAGCATGCCTGCATGCATTTGCATGTGCATGCACACACACACACACTCACAATACACAGTAGTATTCATTCATTCATTCAAACAACATAAATTGACCACTTATTATATGACAGACACTGTTATAGGCACCAGGGATATAATATTGAATAAAACTGTTAAAACTCCTGCTCTCATGGAGCTTACTTTCAATGGGGGAAAACAGATATTAAATAAAATAACCAAAATATATAGTACTAAGGTAGTGATAAGGGCTACTTTTCTACTTAGTGCTATTTTTCTACTTTGTGGAGAAAAATCAAACAGGAAAGGAAGATAATGGGTTTTAGAGATGAACTTAAAATGTTAGATAGGGGAGTCAGGGAAGCTCCCACTGAGAAGATAATGTTAGAGTGAAACCTAAAAGAGGGATGGGAACCATGGGAATGGCAGATGTGTTAATGCTAAGTAATCAACTATATTTTCTTATTCACCCATAAAAAGAGAGCATATTATTTTACCTAAAACATCAAGCTCTTAGAGGTAAATCATGCGCTGATCATGACTGTGTGCCAGCCATCAGGCTAGGTACTGTGAAGGATGCAGAGATGAAAGGCAGAGTCTCTGCCCTCATCAAGCTTGGGTTGTCAGGGAGACAAATCGTGTGAGAGATGTCTGTATATAATAAAGGGGACGATATATTTTTAAAGACAGGAACAACAGTTCAGTACAGGGAATGATTAAGTCAGATTAGAAAGGTATTGGAGAGGCAATGGCACCCCACTCCAGTACTCTTGCCTGGAGAATCCCATGGATGGAGGAGCCTGGTAGGCTGCAGTCCATAGGGTCGCTAAGAGTCGGACACGACTGAGCGACTTCACTTTCACTTTTCACTTTCATGCATTGGAGAGGGAGATGGCGACCCACTCCAGTGTTCTTGCCTGGAGAATCTCAGGGACGGGGAGCCTGGTGGGCTGCCATCTCTGGGGTCGCACAGAGTCGGACACGGCTAAAGCGACTTAGCAGC
The DNA here is from genome assembly GCF_000754665.1 of Bison bison bison. NCBI lineage: Eukaryota > Metazoa > Chordata > Mammalia > Artiodactyla > Bovidae > Bison > Bison bison. The sequence goes on from NW_011494605.1 coordinate 2,028,920, forward strand.
AACAGCAGTAGCAGAAAGGTACTGGGGCTGAGGGAGGTAGGCCTTGGAGCTGAGATGGAGTCACCGATTGACTAAACAAATGACACAGCACGTACAGAGGTACAGCCAGGGCAACAGAGGCTGTGGGAGGAGGCTGGTGATGATGCTTCCAGGAGATTGTGGGGAGTGGGGGAAACGGTGGGACTAGGGGCACAGGAAGAGGGCATGCCAGAGCATATTTGTGAGGAAGGTACAATTTTATTCAATTTGGTTGTTTCTTGTCATGAAAACAAAGAAATCAAATGATTTGGCTTAATCAGCTTATGTGATTAGACGGCTTAAGACCATATAAAATCATTGTATTAATAAATCTGTAGTGGAATGATGTGAGCTACAAATAAGTAAATAAGTACATTTTGCACCAGATGACTGAAGAAGACAAATCTCCTGTGGTCACAAAGTCTGCTCCACTGTCTGCACGTCTGAGCCAAGTTTACATCAATTGCGAAAGACCGTCAGGTGGTCAGAGCTGTGGGACAATGGTCTCGAGGTCAGATGTCCTGACCTGTGTGACGTTTAGGGTGCTGTGACACCTTTCTATACCTTTCTTCCCTAGCTGGACCATGTGTGTGATCCCTACGATGCCTGCTTTTCAGAGTTTTGTGGGTTCAGTGCCATCTTGGATGTGAAGAGCACTTTGTAAGCTCTGAAGCACTGAGCTTTTATCATCAATATTCACTGTCAGCACTCACATTCAACTCTGACTTTCTTAATGGAATTTAAGTGACAAAAAGAGAAAGACAGTAAGAGGTGGAAGAGAATCTCCTTTACCTATATTTAGCTGTATGGCTTTTGTCATCTGTAAGATGAGGCCTAGTGACACCACCCAGGTTTGACATGGTGTGAATAACATCATCAGTTGGCATACTCTGGTGTTCGATAAACGTGTATTTCTGTTTACTTTTTGAGGGCCTTTAGAAAAACTTCAAAGGAGCTCCATGTATCTATCCCCAAAGCAGGAAAGTGGGTACAGCCTATAAAACTGCATTCTACCTGGAACAAGTCAGGGAGAAAAGGCCTCCTGGGAAGATGCTCTGAAAATTTATACCAACCAGCTTGAAGGAAGCAGCAGTCTACACAATTCCTTACTCCCCAGCCTCACACTTCAATGACCCTTATCTGCAGCTTTTTGGAGTTTCCGACCCTTATTCAAGTCAGCTCAAATAAGCTTTACTGGGTGTCTACTATGTTCCAGTCACAATGTAGGCACTAAGATAGCAAAGTTAAAATCTAGAGGGGCTCTTGATACAATTGCAATATAATAAATGCAAGGTTTGGGGGACCCAGTGGAGAGTCTTATCATCCAGTTTGAATAACCCTGCAAGAGATTTCAGAAGAGCTGAAACCAATGTCAAATCCTTGGACTATGCCAGGTCAAGACGAGGAGGATAAAGAAAGAACTGCTTGAACAGAAATAAGGAATGTTAGAAGAGCAGTGAGTGGGCATGTATGTGGGTGTGGGGTGGAGGTGGGGTGTGTGAGTGAGATGAGCATCTTGAGAAGGCAAGATCAAGGAAAATTGACTTTTAAAAAGATTTCCGTGTAACTTCCAAGCTCCTTCTCCCTCTCCAAAGCTTGCACAGACTCCTATTCTAGGAGCCATTCTTCTTGTGACTTTCTGTTTTTCTTTTTTTGGTGGGGGGGAGAGGGGAGGCAATAACTTGAACTTGAACTTGCAAGAGAACAGTTTTCAGCCAAATTGTGATTCACTCCTCCAGGCCCTGGCTGGCATCCTGTGATCATGCCAAATCCCAATCACTTCACAATGGGTCAACTCACTCTCACAGGGTCACCTGTGACCCTGTTAGAGGTCACATCTCACATGGGCTGGCAATCTCTTTCCAATCAGACATACAAACTAGTTAACAAAGTTGCCTTTTATGGAGGTCTGGAAAAAAGATTTCTTTTCCTCTTCTTCCTACTACCTGATGCCAAGCTACTAATTTTATAGGCAAGTTGTGAATCTCCCTGAAAATAAATAAAATCCGTATAAAAAGCTTATGGCTTTATTGCAATGGCATTTCCAGGTACGGGTACACAAATGTCTTGTATAATCTAAGCTATCCAGAGGTTTATGAGAATAAGAATACTTTGGTATGCAGAGCATTAGCAATGTGCCAGGCAGTGACCTAGTGCCTCTATTTATTTTATCTCATTCTATTCTCACATCATTCTATTAATTAGAAATACTTTTCCATTGTATAGTAAAGAAAACTGAAGTTCAGAAAGGTAATGTAATTTTCCCATTTTACAACTAGAAAAAGGAAGAGCTGCAGATTAAACCCAGGTCTATGCCTCTGGTCTACCCTCCCTCGAGTCTTAGTCTTTCCATATATATGCAGTTTCCAAACAATTCAGCAAATTTCAAAGCTTTCGTATAAGTTTTGAGTATTCTGAATAAAATATCTGCAAATCATATCATACCCTTTCTTATGTTCTTACACATGCAAAGCTGAACATAAATTAACTTTGCCCTAATTTGCTTTTGTGGAACTATTTTTGCATCTACTCTGAAATCACTATCCCCTTGCCTTGTTTGGCTGTGTTATAAATGATCAATGGTCTTTCTGTGCGGTCATACTGCTTATTGTTTCTGCCTTTTGCAAGCCCACTCTCTTTAGCTACTTCTAAACTGTTTTAGGCTACTAACTAAAATAGCTATGCTTATTTGAGTATGCCTAAAACAAGGCAAGGAGAAGGAAATGGCAACCCACTCCAATACTCTTGCCTGGAAAATCCCATGGACGGAGGAGGCTGGTAGGCTGCAGTCCATGGGGTCGCTAAGAGTCAGACACGACTGAGCAACTTCACTTTCACTTTTCACTTTCATGCACTGGAGAAGGAAATGGCAACCCACTCCAGTATTCTTGCCTGGAGAATCCCAGGGATGGAGGAACCTGGTAGGTTACAGTCCATGAGGTCGCAAAGAGTTGGACACGACTGAGTGACTTCACTTCACTCATTTCACTCACTTCATACTTTATCACTGGAGAAGGAAATGGCAACCCACTCCAGTATTCTTGCCTGGAGAATCCCAGGGATAGAGGAGCCTGGTAGGTTACAGTCCATGAGGTCGCAAAGAGTTGGACACGACTGAGTGACTTCACTTCACTCATTTCACTCACTTCATACTTTATCACTGGAGAAGGAAATGGCAACCCACTCCAGTATTCTTGCCTGGAGAATCCCAGGGATAGAGGAGCCTGGAGGGCTATAGTCCACGGGGTCGCAGAGAGTCGGACACGTTTAAGGTAACTAAGCACGCACGCACGCAAAACAAGGCAAACAGGGCTGAATGGTAACTGGGATGTTGGACCGTGTGGAGAGTATGGTCATCTTAATTCATATGCCTTCAGTGGTGTTTGTAAAGTAGTTAACATGACACAGGAAATGTCATGGTAATCAAAGTTCTGCCTTTCCTATCATGACCCAATAAGGGATTTGCTCTTCCTGTGGAAAGGCTCAAAAGCAAACTCTCCTCTTATCTCTACCTCAGCAGCAGTGACATAAAGTTAAGGAAATTGGCTGCTCAGGTTCAAGACAAAGAGCTGCCGGCCTCATAGACACACACAAGGAGAAAGCACTTCCGCTGAAATGATTCATCAGTAGAGCATCTGTAGAGCATCCTAGAGAAAACGGAAACCTCTCTTAGGAACACCATTGGCAAAGATGATAATTAAAATGAATTTGGATTAAATACATAAGCAGGGACTAATTTTTCTCTCAAATAATAAGACTCCTATTATTAGCGAGTGATCTTTCAACACGAACTTACTAGGGGCAAAAACCACAACACATGAAAGAGAGGGAGATGGCAAAGCATATGCAATTCAGGAAAAAGAGAAATACAGAACATATGAAATACATACCATTCTTTAATACACGTGACCACAAGTTTCCATGAATTTCTTATGGAGAAGGAATGGAAAGCACAATACACCAGAATTCTACTAAATGCCTTGGGATATGTTTATGCTCATGTTTTTACTCTGGTCACCTGTACACATTTCTCATTCCTTGTGGTGTACTCATTCTCACTGAGTCCTCTTGCTTTTCCATAAATCTAAATTTCAAAATTCTTTCCCAGCTCTGAGAGAAAAGTTTGAACTTGATGCATCTGATCTAGCTATTGTGATCAGATTTTTAGTTCCTAGACTGGGACAAAGGAAGTACATAGACCCAATTTTCCCTGGTTACTCCTTAATTAACCTTATTTTTTTTTCTCAATGTGTGACACAATAAATGGGGATCTTGTGACATCTCCCAAGAGGATTTCAGTTTTCTGAATTCCACACAGATGAGACTGCCCAAAGGCAACCCTGGCTATATACAGCAGAAAGCAGATACTCATGAAATACCATTGTTCTCATGTGAGGTCAAATACAAACATAACATTCAAGCACTAAATGAAATTCACCGAAAATGAATAAATTTATTAAAAAAAAGAAATTCACCGAGCACTGTTATTGATCAGGACTATCTCTTTAAAAGTTCTTACTAAAATAATTAAAACTCATTTTTGGTTGGGACTCAGAGGAAGGAAAGTTATTTTTTCTTAGCAAGAGTGCCCTGCAGTTCTCATTGAAGACTTCTGATGTGGTAGATTCTCTAAGAGACATTTTAAGAGGCTCCCTAGGTCCTAAAAAGAAGGAAGTCTTTCCGTATCACCCAGATGCAGAAAAATATGCAGACCCCCAAGAGCTTAAGAAAAAGTCATGAAGACAGACTGTCAAAACAGTCAGCTCACAACCAAATTTAGGAATTTCACAAACAAGTCATGGGGTGACAGAAGCAAGAGACAGAATGACAGTTCTGACAGGCTTTTCTTTTCCTTCAGTAAACTGCCCATGGGTGCCCTGGCCATGGGCTTCAGTGTTGCGGTATTCCCTAGGGAATGGCATTCCAGAGAGGAGAGGAGGTGGCCATAATTGCAGCTTGTCATTAAAGTATTTTTCACCAAATGGACTTGTCCATATGGCGGTTCTTTTTTGTTGTGGGCTATTTCTATCCCTTCCGATCTTTACTACCAAAGCTAATCTATACCACATCAGTGGAACATTCCTAGGCTTTTGGGTTTCCTTCATTCATTTCCAGGAGGCAGGACTGCTAACAGAGCTCAATGCTGAGTCAGCACAGACATGCTATTGCTTTGTTGGCTAATATTAAAAAGGATTCTTGGATGTTTCTGAACAGAACTCTGTGTGTGTGTGTGTGTGTGAGAGAGAGAGAGTGAGAGAGAATTTTGTGAGCTCCTTTACAAAAAAATATAGCCTGTTTCTGAGCCCATCAAGCTCATTCATGTTGCTTTTAAAAAATTTTTGTTCTCCCATGTATTGTCTCACTTGATAACTGTTTTTTCTTTTGTCTTGTTTATTTTTACAGTTTTATTAAGATATAATTGATGCAAAAACCTGTAGATTTAGGTCCTACAACAGTGTTGATGTAATACACTTCTATATTGCAAAATGTTTACCATCATGGCATTTGCTACCACCTTCATGCTATTGCATAGTTACCATTTCTTTTTTTGTGTGGTGAAAACATTTTAGATTTACTTTCTTAGCAACACTGAAATATAAAATATATTATCATTGCCTATAATCAACATCCTGTACATTAGATCTCCAAACCTGTTCATCTTGTTTGATCACTGTGGATGAGTTCCTTGTGCCAGGTTCTGTGTTCTGCACTGGAACTAAAAGAAGAATTTGTTAAGCTCTTGCCCCTGAGGAGTCCTAGCTCCTCCACTAGCTGGCTGGGTAAATTTGCTTAAGATATTGAACCTCTCTGTTTCCTGTCTACAAATTGGAAATAAAAAGGACCAACTTATAGGTTATTGAAGGAAATGAGATATTACATGTAAGGTATTTGATATAATGCCTAACACATTATATGGGCTTTTCTGGTGGCTTAGTGGTAAAGAATCTCCCTGTCCATCAGCAACTCCCACAGCTTGCTCAAACTCATGTCCATTGAGTTGGTGATGCCATTCAACCATTTCATCCTCTGTCATTCCCTTCTCCTCCTGCCTTCAATCTTTCCCAGCATCAGGGTCTTTTCCAATGAGTCAGTTCTTCTCATCAGGTGGCCAAAGTACTGGAGCTTCAGCTTCAACATCAGTCCTTCCAATGAATATTCAGGACTGATTTCCTTTAGGATGGACTGGTTTGATCTCCTTGCAGTCCAAGGGACTCTCAGTTGTCTTCTTCAACACCACAGTTCAAACACATCAATTCTTTGGCACTCAGCTTTCTTTATGGTCCAACTCTCACATCCATATATGAGTACTGGAAAAACCATAGCTTTGACTAGATGGACCTTTGTCAGCAAAGTATTGTCTCTGCTTTTTAATATGCTGTCTAGATTGGTCATAGCTTTTCTTCCAGGGAGCAAGCATCTTTTAATTTCATGATTGCAGTCACCATCTGCAGTAATTTTGGAGTCCACGAAAAGAAAGTCTGTCACTGTTTCCATTGTTTCCCCATCTATTTGCCATGAAGTGATAGGACTGGATGCCATGATCTTTTGTTTTTTGAATGTTGAGTTTTAAGCCAGCTTTTCACTCTCCTCTTTTACTTTTACTTTTTGCTTTCATCAAGTTCCTCTTCACTTTCTGCCATAATGGTGGTGTCATCTGCATATCTGAGGTTATTGATATTTCTCTCAGAAATCTTGATTTCAGCTTGTGCTTCATCCAGTCCAGTATTTCGCATGATATACTCTGCATATAAGTTAAATAAGCAGGGTGACAATATACAGTGTTGGTGTATTCCTTTCCTGATTTTGAACCTATCTGTTTTCCCATGTCCAGTTCTAGCTGTTGCTTCTTGATTGATATACAGATTTCTCAGGAATCAGGTAAGGTGGTCTTGTATTCCCACCTCTTTAAGAATTTTCAACAGTTTGTTGTGATCCACATAGTCAGAGGCTTTGGCATAGTCAATAAAGCAGAAGTAGATGTTTAGGAAATGGCAACCCACTCCAGTGTTCTTGCCTGGAGAATCCCAGGGACGGGGGAGCCTGGTGGCTGCCGTCTATGGGGTCACACAGAGTCGGACACGACTGAAGCGACTTAGCAGCAGCAGATGTTTACAGATGTTGACAATTTGAACTCTGGTGCCTCTGCCTTTTCTAAATCCATCTGGAATTTCTCGGTTCATCTACTGTTGAAGCCTCAGTTGGAGAATTTTGAACATTACTTTGCTAGTGTGTGAGATGAGTACAATTGTGTGGTAGTTTGAACATTCTTTGGCATTGCCTTTCTTTGGGATTGGAATGAAAACTGACCTTTTCACTTAGCGACTAAACAACAAACAATGAACACGTTGTAAGCACTCATTTACAGCACTCACCATCACCCAAATTATTATAGTTGATATTTTATTAAGGGCTGGCTCCACTGCGGTCTCCACTGAGATATCGTTACTGATCTTGCCAATTGAAAGATCTCCTTTTCCTTTTCTTAGTACTTTGCACCAAGTTACTACCAGTTCTATTCCACCTCCATTACAGATAATGGAAACTATATCTGTCATCTACAATAAGCTGAGCTGCTTGAGGCCAGAGACCTCTTCTTATTTTTTCCATTTATTCATCACTCATTCATTTATTCCTTCATTCACTCATTTGACAAGTATATACTAAGCATCAATCATATGCCAGGCAGTAAAGATAGCCACTGGAAATATAGAAAAGAACAAGAAAACCATGGTCCATCCTTACTATCACTTTTTGGGCTAGATACAGATAAGTAGGTAATTACTGACAAGCCTGTGAGAGGAGTGGGCACAGGGAGCTATGAGAATAAACCGAAAGGTCAGTAAACTCGGGACCAAGGGAATCAATGAATGTGTCCTAGAGAAGGTGGCATATGGATGTAATTCTGAAGGGCAAGTGGGAGTTAGCTCAGACAGGATGAAAGTGGCAAGGCAAAGTGTTCCTGACAAGAGGATGTCAGAGATGAGAGAAAGCAAAGTACATCCAGGGAACTAAAAAGTTTTGTATAGCTCCTGGAGGAACTGTAAGGAGGAGAGATGAGTGAGATGAGTTGGAAAGAGAGGCAAACACCAGATCATGCTAGATTTTGTAAGCCAAGTCTGAAAACCTTGCCTTTAACAATATGGGAAGTTCCAGAAGGTTCTACGTGGAAGAGTGACATGAGGGTCACCTAAAGTAGAGAAGTAGGGGGAAGAGGAATCGATAATCTGAGTGACTGAGTCCTGCTGCTTTTGAGGGTGAGGAGGGGAGGAGTCACAAATGATTGAGGGTTTTGGGGCCTGGAAACTAAAATAAATGGCCATAGAATTTTCCAAGTTTGTGCGGGAAAAAAAAAAAGAAGAACTAGTTTTGAATTTGGAGAGAGATAGATAATGAGTTCTGTTTTAAAGCACAACTGACATGCCTGTGGGATATCATAGGAGAGCTATTAAGTGGGAAGTTGGATAGAAAGGTTTGGAGCTTCAGAGAAAACAAAGGGCTGAGGCATAGATTTGGATGTCTGCTGCAGAGATGATAATTGAAACCATGGGATGGGATGAGATCATGCAGAGAGGCGGTAGAGAATGAAAGATAAGGCAGCCTAGGACAGAGCCTTGACAAATTCCAACACCTGAACAATAGTTACAGTTGCCAGGAAAGGAAACTGGAAAGGTATGGTCAGGGAGCTAGAAGGGCACCAAGCAGAATGCTATGTCACAGAAGCCCATGGAATATGCAGCATAGAGGAAGGGAATGGTCAACAGTGTCATAGCAAAAATTAAAACAGTATTTGATAACACTGGTCAGAACAGCTTCAGTAGAGAGGAGCAGAAACCAGACTTTGAAGCATTGGGAAATTAGTAGGAAATGAAAAAATATAGATAGCAAGGGTAGTAAATGTTTTTTAACAAACTTGGGCTATAAAGGGGGAGGGACAGGAAAGGGAGAGTAGAAGAGTGAACGAGGGAACATGGAGAAGAAATCGGGTTGAGGAAGCTATTTTTATTTTGTTTTGTTCTAAGGTAGAAGACATTTTACTATGTTTAAATGCTGATATGAAAGAGTTCTCCCCTCACAGAATATGAATGTTTTATTATATGTTTATAAAATATTCTTTTGTTCATTCTTTTATGTCCTAGCAGCCTTGCAAGGTGCATACAAGAGGGGCTATGAACCACATTTGATACTGTTGATGATGTTGTTTAATTGATGAGGAAATTCAAGTACTAATGAGAGAAAGAGGCTTTGCTTGTAGCCACACGGTAGGTTAGTGCTGAGTCACGCTGGAACCCCAGTGACACGTCTAGGTGCAAATGTGACCAACAGTGAACTGTGATGTGGTGCTAAAAGCTTCAGTGTTAAAAACTGCTGACGCTCTGACCCAACACCAAACTAACTAAGTTTGACTCTAGGGGAAGGGGTATGTTTTAAAACATTCCCAAGTAATACTAAGGCACAGCTAAGGGTGAGAATCACTGTTTTTCATTATTTAACTTAATCTTATTTAAGGTCATTGAGGGTATTTAATATTATTCCCAATCAATTAGTAAGGAGTCTGTTGACTCATAGAAGGTAATGAAACAAAGAACTATGGAGTAGGACCAAGATTCAAATTCTGGTCTGGATATTTTTCAAACAGGTACATAATAAATGTTGAGCTCAGCCAAATGGATTCCAAGCTCTCCGATATACTACTTGTCTCAGTTTGTTTATTGTATTTGTGTCCTGTCTATTGATTCAGAAAAATAAATTATCATACTCTGGGAATTATACCAGGAAGATACATTTAGGAATTCTAAGGGTCAAACTGATAAAATTCAAGCATCTTACATATCAATGTCAATGGGAATTTGGTGTCAACGGATCACAATTGATCCAAAGACTAGAGCAAACATTCATCCCTGAATTTCTCAAATGTTTCCAAGTATACTCTGACCTGTTATCTCATTTATGATAGTAAAATCCTAAAAAATTTCCATATTTTATAAGTAGCAAGTGAGTGTGTTGTCAATGAGTATTACAATAAAATACACTGAGGTTAGAAAAGATGAATACAAGTTAAAGTTACTTGCCCAAATGTGGGCACGTTATGCATTAGCTCATAATCATGTACATTTTTTTTAAATATAGAAAAAAAATTAAGCATATAAAAGGTCAACAAAAAACCTCTTAGAACTAATAAATTAAGTTGTAGGATACAAAATTAATATACAAAAATTTGTTGTGTTTCTATAACACTGAAGTACAGAAACTGAAAATTAAGAAAATAATTCTATTCACAACAGTAACAAGAATAAAATACTTGGGAATAAATTTAACTAAGGGGATGAAAGACTTATACACTGAAAATTATAAAACACTAATGAAGTAAATCAAAGAAGAGAAAGATAGGTGGAAAGTCATCCATATTCATAGATTTGAATAATTAACAATAAGATTTCCATACTATCCAAAGTGATCTACAGATTCAGTACAATCTGTATCAAAATTCCAATGGGATTCTTCACAGAAATAGAAAAAAATCCTAAAATTCATATGGAAACATAGGAGACAGTGCATAGCCTTAGCAATCTTGAGCAAAAGAACAAAGTTGGAGTCATCAGATTTCCTGATTCCAAAATATATTACAAAGCTACAGTAATCTAAGTAGTATGCTAGTGGCATAAAGCAGGCATATATACTAATAGAAGAGAATAGACAGCCCAGAAATAAATCCATACACTTGAGGTCGACTGACCCCTAACAAAGGTGCTAATAACACAAAATGGAGAAAGATACTTCCTTCAATAGATAATATTAGGAAAACTGGATAGAACTTGCAAAAAAATGAAATTGGTCCTTATCTCACATAATATATAGAGGTCAATTTAAAATGGATTAAATGTAAAACTACTAGAAGAAAATATTAGGAAAAACGATTCTTGACACTGATCTGGACAATGAGTTTTTTGGATATTACACAAAAAGCGTAGGCAACAATAGTAAAAATAGACAAATAGAACTGCATCAGATTAAAGTGCTTCTGCATAGCAAAGGAAACAACCAACAGTGTAAAACGTTGACCTGTGGAATGGGAAAAATATTTTCAAATCATATATCTGATAAGGGGTTAATATGCAAAATATATATGTAACTCATATAACTTAATAGTAAAGAAAAAAATAAAAGTTTAAAAATGGGCAAAGGACCCTGAATAGATATTTCTCAAAAAAATTAAAACAAGAAATACAAATGGATAACAGATATATGAAAGGGTGCTCGGCTTCATTACTCATCAGTCAGTCAGTCAGTTCAGTCACTCAGTCATGTCCGACTCTTGCGACCCCATGAATCGCAGCACGCCAGGCCTCCCTGTCCATCACCATCTCCCGGAGTTCACTCAAACTCACGTCCATCGAGTTGGTGATGCCTTCCAGCCATCTCATCCTCTGTCGTCCCCTTTTCCTCCTGCCCCCAATCCCTCCCAGCATCAGAGCTCAGCAGGGCCATGCAAATCAAAACCATGATAAGGCACCACCTCACATATGTTAGAATAGCTATTATTAAAAAGACAAAATATAAGGGTTGTGAGGATGTACAAAAGGAAACTCGTGCAGTATCACTGGGAAGGTAAATCAGTACTGTGGCTATTGGGCTTCCCCAGTGTCTCAGTGATAAAGACTCCTCTGCCAATACAGAAGATGCAGGTTCAATCTCTGGGTCATGAAGATGCCCCGGAGAAGGAAATGGCAACACACTCCAGTAGTCTTGCCTGGGAAATCTCATGGATGGAGGAGCCTGGTGGCTACAGCCCATGGGGTTGCAAAAGAGTTGGACACGACTTAGTGACAAAACAACAACACTGTCACTATGGAAGTCCTCAAAAAAAATAAAAACAGAAATACCTTATGATCCATCAGTTTCACTTCTAGGTATATGGAATCAATATCTTAGAAAGATATCTGCATTCCCATATTCATTGCAGCATTATTCACAGTAGCGAAGATATGGAAATAACCGAAATGTCCATTAACAGATGGATAAAGAAACTATGATACACACACACACACACACACACACACACACACACACAAAATACTATTTAGCCTTGAAAAAGAAGGAAAACTTGCCATCTGTCACAACATGTCTGTACTTGAAGGATATTACACTAAATGAAATAAGTAAGACACAGAAAGACAAATAATGCATAATCTTACTTACATGAAGAATCAAAAATAATTGAAGTCATAGAAGCAGAGTAGAATGGTAGTTGCCAGGGTCTGGGAGGCAGGGAAAATGGGGAGATGATTGCTCAAGGGTACAAACTACCAGTTAAAAAATGAATATGTTTTGAGGAACTAATATACATCATAGTGGCTAGGCTATAGTTAATACCACATTGTATATTTGAAATTTGCTAAGAGAGTAGATCTTAATTGTTCTCTTTAGAAAAAAAAAGGAAACTCTGTGTAGTGATGGATATGTTAGTTAGCTTGATGGTGCTGATTATTTTACCATATATATATATTTATCAAAACATCAAGCTGTATAGCTTAAATATATAAATTATACCTCAATAAGCTGGAGAAAAAAAATCAGCTTATGCAGCTTACTATCCTCACTATCAAAAAACAAACAAACAAATAACTCAATCAAGGAATGAAAAGATGCTCAACAACACTAATTATTAGAGAAATGCAAATCAAAACTACAAGAAGGTATCACCTCACACTGATCAGAATGGCCATCATCAGAAAATCTACAAACAATAAATGTTGGAGAGGGTATGGCGAAAAGGGAACCCTTTTAGACTGTTGGGGGGAAGGTAAATTGATACAGCCACTATGGAAAACAGTACAGAGGTTCCTTGAAAAACTAAAACTATAACTACCATATGATCAGCAATCCCACCCCTGGGCAAGTACCTAGAGAAAATCCTAACTGAAAAAGCTACTTGCACCCTTCGGTGTTCATTGCAGCACTATTTACAGCAGCCAGGACATGGAAGCAACCTACATGTCCATCAGCAGAGGACTGCATAGAGAAGATGTGGTGCATATATACAGTGGAATATTAACTCCTTATCGCCAAATTCAGACTGAAATTGCAGAAAGTGGAGAAAACCACTAGACCATTCAGGTATGACCTAAATCAAATCCCTTACGATTATACAGTGGAAGTCAGAAATAGATTCAAGGGACTAGATCTGATAGACAGAGTGCCTGATGAACTATGGACAGAGGTTCGTGACACTGTACAGGAGACAGGAATCAAGACCATCCTCAAGAAAAAGAAATGCAAAAAAGCAAAATAGCTGTCTGAGGAGGCCTTACAAATAGCTGTGAAAAGAAGAGAAGTGAAAAGCAAAGGAGGAAAGGAAAGATATACCCATTTGAATGCAGAGTTCCAAAGAATAGCAAGGAGAGATAAGAAAGCATTCCTCAGTGATCAATGCAAAGAAATAGAGGAAAACAATAGAATGGGAAAGACTAGAGATCTCTTCAAGAAAGTTGAGATACCAAGGGAATATTTCATGCAAAGATGGGCACAATAAAGGACAGAAATGGTAGGGACCAAAAAGAAGCAGAAGATATTAAGAAGAGGTGGCAAGAATACACAGAAGAACTGTAAAAAAAGAGCTTCATGACCCAGATAATCATGATGGTGTGATCACTCACCTAGAGCCAGACATTCTGGAATGTGAAATCAAGTGGGCCTTAGGAAGCATCACTATGAACAACGCTAGTGGAGGTGATGGAATTCCAGTTGAGCTATTTCAAATCCTAGAAGATGATGCTGTGAACGTGGTCCACTCACTATGCCAGCAAATTTGGAAAACTCAGCAGTGGCCACAGGACTGGAAAAGGTCAGTACTCATTCCAATCCCAAAGAAAGGAAATGCCAAAGAATGTTCAAACTACTGCACAACTGCACTCATCTCACACACTAGTAAAGTAATGCTCAAAATTCTCCAAGCCAAGCTTCAGCAATAGGTGAACTGTGAACTTCCTGATGTTCAAGCTGGTTTTAGAAAAGGCAGAGGAAGCAGAGATCAAATTGCCAACATCTGTTGGATCATCTAAAAAGCAAGAGAGTTCCAGAAAAACATCTATTTCTGCTTTATTGACTATGCCAGAGCCTTTGACTGTGGATCACAATAGTCTGTGGAAAATTCTGAAAGAGATGGGAATACCAGACCACCTGACCTGCCTCTTGAGAAACCTATATGCAGGTCAGGAAGCAGCAGTTAGAACTGGACATGGAGCAACAGATTGATTCCAAATAGGAAAAGGACTACGTCAAGGCTATATATTGTCAATCTGCTTATTTAACTTATATGCAGAGTACATCATAAGAAATGCTGGGCTGGATGAAACACAAGCTGGAATCAAGATTGCCAGGAGAAATATCAATAACCTCAGATATGCAGATGACATGACACTTATAGCAGAAAGTGAAGAAGAACTAAAGAGCCTCTTGATGAAAGTGAAAGAGGAGAGTGAAAAAGTTGGCTTAAAGCTCAACATTCAGAAAACTAAGATCATGGCATCTGGTCCCATCACTTCATGGCAAATAGATGGGGAAACAGTGGAAATAGTGGCTGACTATTTTTCTGGGCTCCAAAATAACTGCAGGTGGTGACTGCAGCCATGAAATTAAAAGACGTTTACCCCTTGGAAGGAAAGTTATGACCAACCTAGATAGCATATTAAAAAGCAGAGACATTACTTTTTCAACAAAGGTCCATCTAGTCAAGGCTATGGTTATTCCAGTGGTCATGTATGGACATGACAGTTGGACTATAAAGAAAGCTGAGCGTCGAAGAATTGATGCTTTTGAACTGTGGTGTTGGAGAAGACTCTTGAGTCCCTTGGACTGCAAGGAGAGCCAAACAGTCCATTCTAAGGGAGATCAGTCCTGGGTGTTCACTGGAAGGACTGATGTTGAAGCTGAAACTCCAATACTTTGGCCACCTGATGCGAAGAGCTGACTCATTTGAAAAGGCCCTGATGCTGGGAAAGATTGAGGGCAGGAGGAGAAGGGGACAGCAGAGAATGAGATGGTTGGATGGCATCACCGACTCAATGGACATGGGTTTGGGTGGACTCCGGGAGCTGGTGAGGGACAGGGAGGCCTGGTGTGCTGCATTTCATAGGGTCACAAAGAGTAGGACACGACTGAGCAAATGAACTGACTGATTACCTCAGTCATAAAAAGGAACAAAATTGTACCATTTGCAGAGATGTAGATAGACCTAGAGACTCATGGAGAGTGAAGTAAGTCAGAAAGAGAAAAACAAATATCATGTATTAACGCATATATGTGAAATCTAGAAAAACGGCATAGATGAACGTACTTGCAAAGCAGAAATAGAGACAGAGACATAGAGAACAAATGTATGGCTACCAAGAGGGTGAGGGGGAAGTGGGATGAATTGAGAGACTGGGATGAACATATATACACTATTATGTACAGAATAGGTAACTAATGAAAGCTGACTATAAAACACAGAGAACTCTATTTGGTGCTCTGTGGTGACCTAAATAGGAAGGAAACCCAAAAAAGACAGGATACATGTACATATAAAGCTGACTCACTTTGCTGTACAGCAGAAGCTAAGACAACACTGTAAAGCAGCCATGAAAGTGAAAGCGTCAGTTGCTCAGTCCTGTCTGGCTCTGTGTGAACCCATGGACTGTAGCCTCCCAGGCTGCTCTGTCAATGGAATTCTCCAGACAAGAATACTGGAGTGCGTTGCCATTGCCTTCTCCGGGGCATCTGCCTGACCCAGGGATCAAACCTGGGTCTTCTGTACTGCAAGCAGATTCTTTACCATCTGAGCCACTAGGGACAGCCAATGAAATAAAAAATAAAATAAGTAAAATGTAAAAAATCTAAATACTGCACTAGACTTTCCAAATATCATTTTATTTAATTCCCAAGACTGTCCTCTGAGGTACACTTTATATTATATAAATATATGTTTTGTGAATGAAAGAACTGGATCTGAGCTACGAAAAGTGCCTTTCTCAAGGTCACAAAGACTTTGAGGTCAGTCTGACACCAAATCCCATTTGCTATTCCATGCTGCCTCTCTCACATGAAGCAGGGGCAAGTGCTGTGTTTCTAGTCCTCAGGCCCACACAGTCCAGGAACATGGAAACTCACAGCAGTTATTTTATTATGTATTTTTAAATGATTTTCTTCTTCATAAGGAGAACATTAGTATTCTACACATGAAGAAAATATTTGATTTTATTTATCATTCTTTCTCTTTTTATGTTTCAGTGCCAGAGATAAACGGTATTCCAGGGGTGATTTTCTCTGAATACCAGCTGTGGGAGACAAGAAAACCTTGTTGATGACCTAAAGCTGTCAGATTTACCTTAATAATCCAAACGTATTACTCAGAGACTTGCCAATAACCTTTTGACAAAAAGAATGAATTATTAAATATTGGGTAGCAGTATTTCATCATAGCTAAAAGGAACCCTGCGGGGGAGTTACTGATAACATCACGAGCCCCAGCTTCCTCAGGGCCCCCTTTGCCTGTGCCGTCCGCTCTACCCTGTTTCTGGCATCTATCCTGGTATTTCGCTCACTGACTTGCCATTGTCCGTTTACTCACCTGTTTCCCCACTGGACTTGAAGTTTCCACCAACAGGAGCTCCTTCATGTCTGTGTTTCCGAACTGGCACAGAGCCTAGCTACAAGCTTCTGCTTAGTAAACATGTGAAGAATGAGTAAATGAATGAGTGACTATAACCTTACTCTTTTCCCTTAAAAGGATTCGTTAAATGTACAATCAGTGATGATATAACTTTTACATCTCTATGAAACCTTTCATGCACATTGCCAAATCAGCAGAAAATTCATCATTACAACATGTTGGGATTGTTGATTCAGGAAATGTGATACCCAAACCTTGATGTAGTTTCAAATCTTTATTAGACAAGTACCCCAGTTAATTAATATGGGGTCAACTTTTAAGTAAACTGTTTCTCTAAACTCTGCCTTTGGTCCTCAAATCTCAATTACCCATGCAGAGTCTGTACCCCTTTCACTCAAAATGGCTTCTACTATATCTGTCTGCCAAGAATACACGTCTTTGGCCCACATGACCAACTGGGAAGAAAGATGGACTGAGAGCAAGGCCTGGGCCTGGAGTGACCTGAGAATATGACCCGAGTACCACCAGAATGATGTCTCACAGGTACTTCAAAATCCATGTCAACTAAAGTCATGAGTTTTACCAAAGCTTGCTCCTCCCCTTAGTGACCTGTCTTTAGCTCAGGGTATGGCATCACCATTCTCTTGATTACTCAGATTAGAAACCTAGGTGTCATTCTAGAATTCCCTCCACTATTTAGCTCTCTCTCTGGTATCCTATCATAAATAGATCTTAAAATGTCTGCTTCTCCATTCCTACAGCTACTATCTTAGTTAAAGACTACATAATTTCTCATGTTGATTACTGCAATAATCTCCTGCCTGAAGTCTCTGCCTCCAGTAATCTCCACAGTAAATTCAGAGGTATCTTTCTAAGATGCAAAACTGACCATGTCATTCTCCTGCCAAAATCCTTTGGAAGCATATTTTTCTCAGTAGCTACCTTGAATTGGTGTTCTCAGTGGCTTTTGCTCTCATCAGTCCTCAACGATGCTCCAGCCATCTTGAACTGCTTTGACTTTCTCCAGTATTCCTGATAGTTTCAGGCCTCTGGAGTCTTAAACCAGCCTGAAACATTCTTTCACAGATCTTTGTCTAACTTCTGCTTACCTTTCAAGTCTTCGCGTAACTGTCATTTTCTATGGGAAGCCTTCATAAGATAACTGATCCAGCTGGATATTAGCTCCAAGAGAATGAGGCTATGTCTTCCTCAGTGCCTGGCATGGTGCCCTATACATATTGTATTGCATACTTGTTGAATGAATGAAAAAAATGAGAATAATGGGAGGAAGGAAACTGATACTAAATACTGATGGACAGGGAGGCCTGGTGTCCTGCGGTTCATGGGGTCGCTAAGAGTTGGACACGACTGAGCGATTGAACTGAAATACTGATTATGTGACCAGGCACTGTCCAGGCTCTATCTCATTAAAGTTATTTAGTCCTCATAACAACACTGATGCGTAAAACATCACAGTCCTCATTTTTCAGATGGAGAAATGGAGACTTAGAGAACTTGAGTAACTTACTTAAGGTCACAGAGCTGGCAAAGGCATAGCAAGGACTGATTCCAAAATCTGTATCTTTCTATTATTCCATATGCCTAGCATGGAGCTCGTAGCATATGAGATAATCAAAAAGCTATTGTTAAGTGAATAAATAAATGAATATAGGGAGATCATAGTTGCAAATAATATAATTCATTTCAGGATGAATACATATACCCAGATAATACATATACCTTCTCTGTGGATGGTAGACTGAAGCCATGAAATTAGAAAATGATTGCTTCTTGGAAGGAAAACAATGACAAATCTAGTCAGTGTATTAAAAAGCAAAGACATCACTTTGCTGACGAAGATCCATACAGTCAAGGCTATATATGGTCTTTCCAGTAGTCATGTATGGATGTGAGAGTTGGGCCATAAAGAAGGCTGAGCACCAAAGAACTGATGCTTTTGAACTGTGGTGCTGGAAAAGACTCTTAAGAGTCCCTTGGACAGCAAGGAGATCAAACCAGTCAATCCTAAAGGAAATCAATCCTGAATATTCATTGGAAGGACTGATGCTGAAGCCAAAGCTCAAATACTCTGGCCACCTGATGTGACGAGACAACACATTGGAAAAGACCCTGATGCTAGGAAAGATTGAAGGCAGAAGAAGAGGGTAACAGAGTATGAGAATCATTGAATGGCATCACTGATTCAATGGACATGAACAAAGTCTGGGAAATGGTGAGGGCCAGGGACTGGAATGCTGCAGTCCATGGGGGTCACAACTTGGCAACTGAACAATAAGAACAATAATGCCTATCTTTGTCCAATGAGTCTAGGGATAATTTATCATCCTATCTTCTTGCATTTTGCAATAACAGCCACTGAGGAAATATTACTGTCCCTACTTGATAGTTGAGACAGACAGATGAGAAACCTGAGACACGCTAAGACCCCCCAGTTAGGTTAGTGTGACCAGTCAGGGACCTGCACACAGATCTGACAAAGAAATAGAGACCCGGGAGAGAACCAGGGCTATAGTCACCGGTAGGAAATGGGGTTTGAGGCAGAGAAGTTCACGTAGTGTGTGCTCTGGCACAGAGACAGGCAGGACCTAACTGTAACAGTCAGACAAGAAGTTAAAGATAGGAGCTTGGGAAAGGAGTGGGAGGAAGGCAAAGCTCACCTATGGCTCCAAAGACCTTTGCAGTTCTCCCTCAGATGTGCGTGATTGAGTCCAAGCCCATTAGACTTCCCAAATCCATCATGTCCAGCTGTCATCATTTCTTGCCTAGTCAATTTTAACAGATTTCTCACTGGTCTCACCCCTCCCAACTTGCCGCTGGCAGTCCAGACTCTGCACTGCAATCAGACTGATTCTTCCATTAGGAAATCTCTACCATGTTATTTCTCTATTTTATTTATTCATTATTTCTTCATTCATCTGGAGGATGAAATCAAAACTTCTTAGCATGGCATTCAACTCTTCTAGGCGATCTCCTATCACCTTCACATTTCTAAGGATATCGCCCATTCTCCCCATGTCCCACACCCAATAAATATTTTGTCACATGCTGAATATGCTGGGGCTTTTGGTACCTTGGTACATGACGTTGACCTTTTCTGATCCTGAAGAAGTCTTGGGCATCCTTCAGTTCAGTTCAGTTCAGTTCAGTTGCTCAGTCGTGTCCGACTCTTTGCGACCCCATAAATTGCAGCATACCAGGCCTCCCTGTCAATCACCAACTCCCGGAGTTCACTCAAACTCACGTCCATTGAGTCGGTGATGCCATCCAACAGTCTCATCCTCTGTTGTCCCCTTCTCCTCCTGCCCCCAATCCCTCCCAGCATCAGAGTCTTTTCCAATGAGTCAACTCTTCGCATGAGGTGGCCAAAGTACTGGAGTTTCAGCTTTAGCATCATTCCTTCCAAAGAACACCCAGGACTGATCTCTTTTAGAATGGACTGGTTGGATTTCCTTGCAGTCGAAGGGACTCGCAAGAGTCTTCTTCAACACCACAGTTCAAAAGCATCAATTCTTTGGCGCTCAGCTTCTTTCACAGTCCAACTCTCACATCCATACATGACCGCAGGAAAAACCATAGCCTTGACTAGACGGACCTTTGTTGGCAAAGTAATGTCTCTGCTTTTGAATATGCTATCTAGGTTGGTCATAACTTTCCTTCCAAGGAGTAAGTGTCTTTTAATTTCATGGCTGCAATCACCATCTGCAGTGATTTTGGAGCCCCCAAAAATAAAGTCTGACACTGTTTCCCCATCTATTTGCCATGAAGTGATGGGACCAGATGCCATGATCTTAGTTTTCTGAATGTGAGCTTTAAGCCACCTTTTTCACTCTCCTCTTTCACTTTCATTCTTCAAGCCCAGCTCAAATACCATTCCCTCTGTGAAAGCTGTGGCCTCCGAACACTATGAGGACAGTTAACTGCATCTGCATTTCTGCTTCTGGAGCACTCCTCACATGGCTCTGGAACAGCAAAGTGTTGTCCTGTTTCTTTCTCCTGTCCCCGTCTCAGGCCCTGGAATGGGCATTCCTTCATTTAGCAGTTTATTACAGGTTATGATAAAGCATTCAGACGAACATCCAGTGGAAGGGATACATGGAGGGTACATGCTTTCCGCAGACCCACACCTTTGCCCAAATCTCCCTGTGTTCGCTAACCCATAAGTATCCTCCCTAGACCATTAGAAACATCATGAGAACTTGTTAGAAATGCAGATTCCTAGGCTGTTCCCCAAATCTGCTAAATTGGAAACACGGAGAGTGGGATCCAGTCCCGAGGTGATTCTGATACATAGTAAATCTTGATAACTGGTGCACTAAACAAAGGGTTAAAGGAATCAAAGAGGAATTCTGTGTGGGAAAAATCAGGAAAGGCTTCCCAGCGGAAGAAGCATTTGGATTGGGCCTGATAGAGATTAAGATTTAGATACAAAGAAATAGAAGGAAACCTCTTTCCTGAGAGAGAAAATTGCAAGAAGGAAGTCAAGAAGCTAGAGAATTCCAGTGCAAGATCAGGCAATGTGTTGGGCCCTGTTGCCTGGAGTCTAGAAAGAGCGAAGAAAAGTAAAGTAAGATCAGCCTGTTAACTAAGCGGCCTCTCCCACCAGCCCATACACCCCTCCAGAGAAAGGAGGTGAGGACTGTATTTGACTCAGCTTTGTGTCTGAAAGCTGACTCAGAGCAAGGGCTTGGTGAATGTTCTAAGAATGACTGATTGAGGACAGCTCAAATGAAGACTATTAGAGAAATAGGTTTTCTGTGAGACCAGCCATATCATGCTACTGCTCCTGAAAAGGAAAGAGCAGAGAAAATGGTTCCTCTGCAGCGAGAGCAGAAACTTTCCCATCTGGCTCCATCTAGTGTCTTAATGGGCAGATTTCTAGTCTAGGACACCTCTAGCCAAGCGCACAGCCTCTGAACGTTATGCTGTAGGCACCTGGGTGGCAGGGAGGCAGGGCAGCCAGGGCATGGCTTTAAATTGAAAACAACTTTAAGTCTGAGCTTTCTTGATTTTTTTTCATTTGGTTAATCCATTTAATTTTCCTGTGGTTTTGGTGTATGTGTATGTGAGAGAGAGAGAGAAAAAGAGGAGGAAAGGAAGAGAAATCTTTTGCATGTGCTGAATTCCGAAGACTCTGCATCCAGAATCTTTGAGTTCCCTTATCAGGGCATATGTGGTGCATTTTGGCCATGTTCTATAACTTCCACCAGGGGGTATCCCAGACTCTAACAAAGCAGCATGCAAGCCTTGGGCTTGGGAGGGGGTAATTTTTCTTTCAAAGTGGTCAATAAATTACTGTCAATGCCTTTGATAAGGATAAAAAGAATGCTGTTATTCTTTCTAAGGAATATATTTCTAAGAAATTATTTCTAAGGAAATAATGACAGATGCAAACATATGTATGGGTGTTCATTAAACTGTAATAGTAAAAAATTGAAAATTACCTAAATATGGAATAAGAAGAAGTAATTAAATAAGCTATTCACATACATGCTATGGATTATGCAGTTCTTAAAACACATTTTTTGAAGAATATTTAAAATGTAGGAAATGATCATAATATTTCATTGGGTAAAAAAAGACAAATGCAGTATGATACCCATTTTTATTAAAAAATGCACAAAAGCACAAAGAAAAAATTTGGCAAGAAGTACAGTGACATGTTGACTTATGGACTTAGGAGCAATGTAAATTTAATTATTCTTTTATATATTCTCTATAATGAGGATATTTACAGTTTAAACGTGGCATTAACTTAAGAATTGGACAGTAGCATGAAAAGAAGGAAACTTAGAAAGTGAAAAGGGAAATATTAATCAAATGGGAACATTTAATCAAATAAAAAGAATACAGTTGTAGTGATTTGGAAAAATATATTTTGCCAATATTATCTAGTACAACCCAGGCCCCATTATTATTGATGACTAAGAGGTTACGTTTGGTGTTTCAACAAACTACTTCCTATTTTTAAAAGCATTAAATACAATTAACGTGTTAAGCAATGTACTTTTCATGAGCTAATGCCACGTATGAGACAACAGATATATAGGCAAGCTGAAAATTTTAACTGAGTCCAGGGCAGAAGATCATATATCCTTGATATTGTCCATTCTGAATGAGCCTTATATGAACAAAATTATTTGTGTAATAATAGCTATGCTCCCCCATATATTTTCATATCAATCTCACAAAAATCCCATGATCAAATCCTGATTGACAGATATGTATACTATTCCTAAAACACTGTTTCTCAGAAGTGGCAGCTCAGGTAAGATTTTCTGGTATTTCTTCTGCACCTAGCACTAAGCTAGACATTGTGCCTGTTCTCTCATATTTATATCAACAAATCTTTGCAGAAATCTATATGTGCTATTAGCCTTGCTTTGCAAAGGAGAGCATCTGGGCTCACAGAGGGGAAATGACTTCCCCAAAGTCATACAGGTAGCATACAAGCATTAGTGCCTGGTATCAAGCCGAGATCTGTCCCCTTGCAAGTCCAAGCACTTCCCACCATATTTTCATTTCCCAAAGGGGTCACCTCCAGGGGAGAATTAAAAGGATGAAGGAGGAGATGCAATGTCTGAAGCTCTCAGAAGGCACCACTGTGGTCTGACTCCTGCTCTGCACTCCAGTGACCTTGAGCTTGAAAGGGACAAAGGAGCGGACTCCCCTGATGCTCTGTGATGAGTCAAGAGGAAAGTCAGCTCTCAGGAAAACAGCTGGCCTTTCTCCAGCAGCCGGGCCTGAGAGATAAACAGATCAATGCAGACACTCGTCTCCACCTAATGAGCTAATGGCACAGCCAGGGTACTGCATTATTGGATTGCTGGTCATGCTGAAAGGGTCCAGAGTTAAGCAGGCCTACTGTGGGGGTGGAGGACTCACTCCCCACCCCCTGGTGAAGCCTGGCTCCTTTGTATGAATGCTAGGTGTGATTTGTTCCCTTTGTTTGTTCATTGTTTTGTTCGTGTTTGTTTTTCCTCACTCCCCTAGGAATGTGTTGAGATTTGATGAAATGATGTCAATGACCTTTCTGCTCTGTAGACAGAGTGCCACAGATGAAGGAAACACTGTCCTCCCAGGAGGCAGACCAGTGTGTTGCGAAGAATCCCCACCCGGCATTAGCACAGCGGCATTCTGATCCCCACAGTGATTTGACGTGGTATTTGGGCACACTCCTGCCCCTCTCTGATGTCAATTTTCCACGTGAACCATGAAAGCATAAGAGTGAAAGTCGCTCAGTCGTGTCTGACTCTTTGCAACCCATGGACTATACAGTCCATAGAATCCTCCAGGCCAGAATACTGGAGTTGGGTAGCCTTTCTCTTCTCTAGGGGATCTTTCCAACCCAGGGATTGAACCCAGGTTGCAGGTGGATTCTTTACCAGCTGTGCCACAAGAAAAGCCCAATAATACTGGAGTGGGTAGCCTATCCTTTCTCCAGCGGATCTTCCTGACCCAGGAATCGAACTGGGGTCTCCTGCATTCCAGGTGGATTCTTTACCAACTGAGCTACCAGGGAAGAAGCATAGGAGGGACTAGAGTAAAAGGTGTTTCTGTACCAGGTAGCATGTTATGAACCCAAGTAGCTCACCTGACACTGACAATTATATTAAGTTACAAGTATGTAATCCTGCTGGTCTCTATAAGCCCAGACAATGGTTAACTATAAATAATGATAATTCTAATAATAACTACAAATGAATGTTTATTGAACATTCTACTTTTCACTCAGAGACAATCACCATCACTCATCACTAGCATCAAACTCTTGCTCTCTCTTCTTGAGCTGTCTCTCTCTGAATTTCTTTCTTGACTTTTCTTAGTACCCTCAGCTATATTTCCTCTGGTCTTTTGCAGTGGGCATGAAGCAGGCAGCCCCCTCCAGAGGCAACCAGAGCATCTCACTGAGCCAGGTCTCAGGTCGCCCTTGCCTCACACTAATTCATTAGCTCCTGCACAAGTCTATCACCAGCGTACACAGGCTTCTGGGTTTATAAATACACCAAATGGCCATTACTTAATGGCACCTGACTGAGGCCCTCCTTAGGAGCCAGGGAATGCTCCCAGGGTTGGAGGCACAGGCAGGAATCTCCCCCAGAGCTCATTCCTGAATATTCAGGTTCCTGAAGGGAGACTCATGGCTTGCTGCACGGCCACAAGATGAGTAAGGAGCTGGACAGTCTCCAAACTAGAAGGGTGCCAGAGAGGCCACCATCCTCAACCCATGACTGGAGAATATAAATTGACATCACAGAGGCATTCTTTGAGTTTGTTAAAAATAGAACCTTTATATATGTCCTCCTCTGAGGCGTCTTCAGAGGGATTTTGGCCTAAAACTACCTTAAGGGTTCAACTATCTCAGTGGTTTACAAATTTTTACAACTGCAGAATTCTTTGTACATAAGAAATTACATTCAAAAGCCATAGAATCAAACAGATGAAGATATTGTTACAGCTTCCTGGAGCACAGTTTGAAAATCACTAATCTAGTCCAGGATTACTTTAGTCCTGCTGGTGGTGAAGCTTTGACCAAACAAGGATCCCTGCTTATAGTCTGGCGCTCTTTCCCCATCTACGCATTCCCCACCCGGAAATATTTGCTTAGATTCTGCTATGTTAAATCTACTGAGGGAATCAGCAAGATTGCACTGAAGTCCACACAGAGCTCACAGACCACTGATGGTCTGGCCAAAGATAAAAAGGCAGAACCCTACAAATGGACTAGATTAGGGTTTCTTAACATTGACTCTAGTGATACTTTGGACCAGATCATTTTTCATCATCAAGCATTGTCTTACGCACTGCAGGATGTTTAAAGTAGCCATGATTTCTACCCACTAGATGCCAGTAATAACCCCTCTCAAATCTTGACAGTCAAAAACGTCTCCAGACATTGCCAAATGTCCTCTGAAAGTAGGGGGCAAAATTGCTTCCATTAGAGAACTGTGGATTAGCTAACTCAAGACAGCAGCATAAGGGATCTCACCAGGTTGCATAAAATTAAAGGCCAAATAAATGATGAAGACAGTGTTGTAAGAATTCTGAGAAGAAGGGGCTCCTCTGCACCTATGCTCTCAGGGTGGTGATACCAGCACAGTGCAGAGGAAGGAGGGCAAGCTCTTGGCTTCAAGTGGCCTTGACCTTGATTGTCTTCCCACCCTCAGCTCTGGCCTGGAAGCTTCATGGGGAGACTCCTGGACCAAGACAAGACCACCTGGCCTCCATTCCTTGCTGTGCCATCAATTCACAGTATGTCACTGGCCAAATCCTTCTCCCCTCTGGACGTCGATTCCCTCAACCATAATAAGGATAGAGAGCATGGTCTGTAGTCTCACCAATAATCCTTTTTTTTTTAACCAGTTTCATTTACTTTATTATTCTTTTTATAAAATTATGTGGTGGCTACAGCTGGGGCCTGGGTCCTCTTCATGGAGACTCTGGTATGGGTCTTCACAAGATGGTCAGTGAATTCCTGATATGGAGACTTGGTGAACACTGCCTCTTTCCAGAGGTCAGGGGCGAGATAACTGTAGGTCTTGGAAACAGCATCAAAAGTGGCCTTGGCGAAGTTGCCCAGGTGGCAGTGCAGCCCCTGGCAGAAGTGTAGCATTATTGATGCCAGCTATCAGCAGCAGCTTCTTGGGCACAGGGGTGAGACGATGCCAGTGCCTCTGGGGGCAGGGATGAGGTGCACCAGCACAGAGACACAGCGGCCAGTCACCTTGCAAAGAACTGTGTGGGGCTTGCCGATCTTACTCCTCCAGTAGCCTCTTCGCACAGGGACGATGGACAGCTTGGCCAGGATGATGGCTCCACAGATGGCAGTGGGTACTTCTTTAGAACACTCGTTACCCAGATCGACATGTCCGTTGTAATCCCCGATGGCAATAAATGCCTTGAACCTGGTCCACTGGCCAGCACTGGGCTGCTTTTGCATGGGCATAATCTTCAAAACCTCATCCTTGAAGGATGCTCCCGAGAAAAAGTCAATGATCTCAGACTCCTTGATAGGCAGAGAGAAAAGGTAGATCTCCTCCAGGGTCTTGATCTTCATGTCCTTGACCAGGTGGCCCAGCTTGGTAACGGGGAGCCACTCCTTGTCCTCAGCCTCGCCTCCGCTAGCTTCGCGGCTGCGATCCCGGCCCTGGACACCACTATTGACGCCTCCACGGAAGCCACTGCGGCCTCCCATTCCAGGGCCCCTGGGGCCTCCTGGCCCTCCTGTAGCACCAGGGTCATCCCATTTGGTGTTTTCCCTAAGACGAAGGCACCAATAATCCTTAAGTTCCCTCCTAGCTCATGGATTCCATTTTCTAATTTTTGCTGTAATCCTAGAAAGAGTAAAACCACGTTCGGCTGATGACTACTTGATCTTAGGCTTTCTCAGCCATATCTGAAAAGCCATTTCCTTGGATAGGTAGGTTAGAAAGGAAAATACAAAGGGAGTTTATGCTCCTATCCATACCTTGGAATAATAACAATGGTTAATCTTCATTTGTGGGCTTCCCTTATAGCTCAGTTGGTAAAAAATCTGCTTGCAATGCAGGAGACCCAGGTTTGATTCCTGGGTTGAAAAGATCCCCTGGAGAAGGAAATGGCAACTCACTCCAGTATTCTTGCCTTCAGAATCCCATGGACAGAGGAACCTGGAAGTTTACGGTCCATGGGCTCGCAAGAATCGGACTTAGCGACTAAACCACCACTACCAACCTTCATATGTGGCTTTGTAGTTTACCAAGCACCTTCACATATGCTATTCAGGTACATGATCCTCAAAACAACCCTATGAGGTGAGAATAATTACCATCATTTCACGGATGAGTCAAGGTTCAGTGTGGTTGAGGGTCTTGGCCTCAGGTCACACCCAGACCTCCTCGACTTCAGGCTCCTTGCTTCAAACTCCAGCTGTCTGTGCTACACTGAGTGTATTGGAAACTATCTCTCTAACTCTGCCAGAGATAGGATATAAAGGCCAAGTGACTAAGAGATTCAGGCAGAACAGGAAGGGAAGCGACAGCATGCTGAGGATACCATGCTGACCCTGATAGGGGCGACAGAACTTGCTGAACAAGTGCCAAACCAAGTGCTTTGAAAGAGTAGAAAAAAGAAAAAAAAAAAAATCTTCCTACTGTTTGCCTGCCAAGCCCCTGCACAGGGACATGGGTACAGAGTTCTGCTTAAGGTTTAATTCTATTGATTACACATTCCATTTTCCAAAGTGCCATTTGCCTGAAGGAGCAGGTGGTGTTTTCGGCATCCATTTAGCTGATGTATTAGCCATGTGGCTCAGTGCATCAGCAGGCCCGAGTCATCAATTTACGGTGAGATGACAGAGGGAATCACTCACTGCAGAATCCTAATGGGGAGAGGGGGAGGGGGGGATGGAACACACGGAAAGGGACAAAAACAGTGGGACTGTGGACCTGACTGGGGCCTGGGGACGCAGGAGATGAGTGGCCCAACATAGGACCTTCGGTTGATAACAGCAAACACTTAGGACCTGACTCTGTGGCAGGTCCCAGGCTGGACACTGGGGATGCAAAGAGGAGTCGCAAGAATTCCCACCTCCAAGACCTCAGTTTTATGGGGAAGGCAGACATAAACTATTAACAACAATAACATCAGGTATACATTACAATGGAAGGATGTGGTAGGTAGCAGAAGAGTATTTTAAAATTCCACAGTTACAGTTCAAGTCTCAGCTTCATCATTTACTAGCTTTGCAGTTGTAAAATTAGAGGCAAAGTTAGGCTGGATGCTCATGGAGAGTAGGCACTATATGTCTTATACATTTTTGAATGCCCACTGCCCCAGTCCAGAGTCTGGTATTGCCATCATAATCACCAAAGAATATTAATAGTATAATCATGAAAACAATAAAAGTAATCATAAAATAACATTTCCTGAGCTCTTGCTACGTTCCAGGTCCTGCCTAAGTGTTATATGTCTTTTCATCCTCACAACAAGCCCATGAATTAGGTACTATTGTTATCTTTATTTTATAGATGAGCAGATGGAGCCTCAAGGAGGTTAAATAACTTTCTCATAGTCACACAGCTTGTAAGTGGTGGTGGAGTTAGGATTAAAATCCAGACCTGTCTGGCTCCATAGCCATACAGCCATTCAACACTGCAAAGTTCAGTTATCTCAACTGTACTCAAGTTATTTAACCTTGCAGAGACCCCGTTTCCTTATAAGTC
>NW_011494605.1:2057906-2092090 GCF_000754665.1 Bison bison bison
TCCTTATAAGTCAAGGGCTCTATTTTTTTTTTTTCCTTTATAGATTGTTGTAAGCATCAAATAAGACAATGTACGTAAAGGATTACTTAGTACATTCTAAAAAGCTCAATAAATGATACTTACCACTATCCCCATTCTAAAGATAATTATGTTCAGAGAAGAACTCTGAGGGTCAGAGCCCATCTAGTTTTTAAGAGAAACTTCTCCAGTGCCTGTGTGAGTATCTTCTCTGATGCAATGAAGGTGCCTCCTCTGGCCCCCATCCTTGCTAAGTGTTCCAGTATGGTTCTTTTTAATTAGATCATTCATGTTTTACTTATTATGACTCTTGTCATTTGCCGTGCAACATGAGGTAGACTGTGGCAAAGGCAAAATGTGAGCAAAGCAAACAATTTCTCAGGTAAAGCTTTACAAATTGCATTTCAATAAAAAGGCTCACTGGCCCTTGAGTTTCAGGGAGGAGATTTACCTGACAGAAGTACATAAGAGAAGGACGGTAACTACTTGCCTTGGAAGAGAGCCCCACCACCACCCTATTTGTGTCTGGTGTGGCTACAGAACTCCCTCCACCTTATCTGAGACGGCAGTGTCACAGAAAGGGATACTCACTGGTGTTTCATCACTCATTCACTTATTCATTTATTCAGTGTATATTTTTAGAGGTCTTGCTTTATTCCAAGTACCATACTGGGCACTGAACTTAGAGAAATGAATAAGATTGCTACCTAAAAATTTAAAAGGGTGATATGTGCATAGTTGCAAAATGATGTGATAATTTATTGTCATGCTATTTAAAATAATGACAATTTAGAACCATCTCAACTGTAAATACTAGTAGATTTTAAATAAAGTATGGTACATCATTTCAAAGGGATATTATTCGACCATTTAAAGAATTTATAAATAATTTCAAATAATGTGGTAAAATGTTCACAGTACAGTGTTAAATGATATAAAACTGTATATATAGTATGTTGTATATATGGGCTTCCTCATCACCTCAGTCACTAAAGAAACCACCTGCCATGCAGGGGACTGGTTCAATCCCTGCATTGGGAATATCCCCTGGAGAAAGAACTGACAAGCCACTCCAGTATTCTTGCCTGGGAAATCCCATGGACAGAGGAACCGGTGGGTTACAGTCCATGGGGTCTCCAGAGTCAGACAAAACTTAGCAACTAAACCACCACTGCCTAACTATATATACAGATATGCAAATAACTAGTCAGGAAGAAAATATTCAGTTTAATAGCATTTATCTTTGGCAATGGTATTAAGGGTGATGTTTTTCTCTGATATAATGTTATTTTGTATTTACAAAATTTTTTACAATGCACATATAGCAAAAAGGTATCCAAAGGTATCCCTATCCAAAGGTATAAAATAACTATTATTATGTTAGAAGTATGCTTAAAATACTCCTGGCACAGAAAGGAGTAACTTTTCCATTTTATAGATGAACAAATTGAGGTTCTCAAAGATTATGTATAATAGTTCTCCCAAGGCTTTCCAGCCCATAATTGACTGACACACACTTCAAACAAGTCATCTGATATAAATCTAGAACTCTTCCCCCAGGACTTTCTAAGAGCCACTCGCCTGAAATGGGGGGTGGGGTTGACCCACCTACAAGGTCTCCAACGATCTGCCAGAGCTACTATTCTAATTGTTCCAGAAGAACCCAGAATTCAAAAGGTAAGTCCAGAAATGACTCAGTGATAGTTGCTAGCTGTGGATCTGGAAGAAGTGTCTATTGCTGTAAAAATAATCTTGACTGTTTACATTTCAACTCTTCAAGATTTATGGTATTTGAACTAGAAGAATAATATAGGTCTGAGCACGTATTTAATGTTTTCGTTTAGATTTAGAACATACAGCCCCAGCATTGAGCTGATTTGAATGCCTGAATATTTTAATATCATTGTATTGTGTGCTCAGCATCCATGATTAAATATACATCTTCAAGTCCAATTTACTTTTAGCTTCATTATGGTCTGTTACAACTGGCATTCAATGAATTCTGCATTTGGCCACATAACCCAGCTCCATTTTTTTTTTGCAATTGTACTCTTGTGTGCATATATTTGGGGGCATGTAAAACCGAACACTCTTTAAATACAAGCAAGTATTTCCTATCTTGAGAAGGACCTCTTTTCTCAGTTATCTGTGAACATTAGAGCACAAGGTAACTGAGATATCACTGAATTCAACCTTCCAATCCTATTCTTTTATCTGTTTATAGGGCCCCTTCTCTGGGCCCCAAGCTTTATTGTTGCAAACATTGCAGGCCCATCTCTCTGCCAAGAGAATATTCAGACAGGAATAGGAATTACAATAGGAATTAAATTCAGAACTCTTGGATTTTTTTTCTTTTTGCCAAGTTTTCATCATAAAAAAATTATGGCTTTACAAGTATCTTTCTAGTTTTTCATTATGTATCTATCCAGGTAGGAGGATAGGTATATATTTTAACAATGTGTTAGCTAGATTTATAACATAGTATTTGGATTAGACTTTCTAGGCCTCCATTTGTTCCCTCGCCTGAGTCTTGCAAATGTTCAAGGTGGGCCTGCAACTTTCCCCAGCTCCCAGCTTACTGATAGGGTCTTATGTGGGCCATAGACTTACCCAAGGAATCATGACTTTGCTCCTTTCTGTATTACTAGTGCATATCACATTCATTAGCACTTGGAACACACCCAGTGTATAAATTAATTGAGGCAAACTAATTTGGAGATATTTTTTATTTGTTTTGTATTTTAAATTGGGGATTTTATAAATGTAACAAAGAGGATAAATTCAGGATACATAATGCTAATACTGTTTACTAAACCATCAATATATATGTATATACATATACACATGCATATATTCAACAAATTACAATCAATATGCATATCCAACAACAGTATGACTCTGCAACCTGAGGGGTTGGAATATGGCGATTGACTAATGCATAAGAAGGTCAGGTGTCTCATCTCTGACCACAGGGATGTATTTCCCTCTCATCCCACAAGTTTGAGTGATTCCTGCAAGCAAGATCAGTATTGAGGATTCCCCAAACTTTTATCAGAAGAAGAGATAAATGCTATACAACAAAATGTTCAATGCACTTTGAAATTATCGTTATATGAATATACATATATTTGTATGTGTATATACACCATTTTATATTATATAATGTTATACATTTGTGTGTATATATCTGCCATGATGCCATAAAGCATAATCTATTGGGTACCTATAGCCGCACAATTGTTTCCCAAAGTCTGCAGGATCTTTACTGCCTCCACCCACCACCCACAACTTCATCTCCACCCTTCCCCCATCCGAGGAGGCATTCTCATTATAGGATAATGATAGTGGAATAGAACTCCATCACTGGATAATGATTTCCTGTGGTTGGATGAATGAGGAAGGCAGACTTGGGCACCTTCAGAAACTGAATAGCAAGGGGCTGCCAAAATGTTGATTTTCAAAGAGGAAGGCTTTGGTTCTGACACAATATTCCACTCAAAGCTGAAACATTACATGCAGAAGGAGATAGCACATTTAGGTAGACAAAGGCCCCTGAAAGACTGAGATAAGACTAAGATATAAAGTGGGTGACCACTTTGCATGACAGGGGTGATTTCAATCCTTATTGGGTTGCTCTCTATGTTAGGCAGCTGAGCTACTTTGCTACTTGAAGACAAGTTGGCATCTATGTCCTTTTGAAGTCAGTGTGGGTCATGGGAGATCACCGTCTGTTGATAAATGGCTTGAATGGCAAGAGACCTGGAATGTCACTCAGGACAGACGTACTTTTTTCCCTGCCTGCCTGTACTCCAAGGCACCACATTAGACCAGGCTTTAACCTTTCTGGGCCCCTGTCCTCTCATCTATCAAACAGTGTGTTGATTGGAGGTTTCTGAAAGCCTAGAGGCATCTGACTTGACAACTTCACATCAACATCAATGTAACTAATTTTCTTTCATTTCATAAGGAGTTCAAATGCAATACATCCAGTATGCAGAGGGGAGAGGGTGTTCGACGGTCAAGTGTGCTTCTTGAGGAATTCTGGTACCTTAAACTTGGGGGAAACTTTGAAGTTCATCTATTTCAGGATCTCTATGAATCCTGGATGTTTTGCTGGAACCTCTGTAATGGGGGAAGCTTACTACCTTCCCAGGCATCCCCACTGGCTGTTGGTGAACTCTGATTGCCTCAAGGTCATTTGTCTGTTTCTTTGTTCACTCATTAATCAATTATTTCAATGCCTAGTAGGTCAAGAATATATAAAGCACTGGAGTCCCAGATATGAGTCAATGTGATCTCTGCTCTGTAATCACTCGACATTGAATTGAGCAGCATAGTTGAGTGGGCATTGGTGGGGGTGGGGTGGTGTGGGCAGTAAGGCAACCAAACATGTAGACAATAACTACAATAAGTGCTTTGGTAGAAGTGGTTTTGTGGAAGAAGTTGGAAGACATTGAGGGAGCCCACTCTCAAGAATAAAATTTGAGGGCAGGACAGTGAGGCAGCTTATTGTTGTTAGAGACAATGTAGTATAATGTGAAAGAAAAGACTCTAGGGTCAAAATGTTTGAGTTCAAATCTGGACTCTGCCATGTCTAGCCATGTGAAAGTGAAAGTTGCTCAGTCTTGTCTGACTCTTTGTGACCCCATGGACTATACAGTCTTTAGAATTCTCCAGACCAGAATACTGGAGTGGGTAGCCTATCCCTTCTCCAGTTGATCTTCCTGACCCAGGAATCAAACTGGGGTCTCCTGCATTGCAGGTGGATTCTTTACCAACCGAGCTATCAGGGAAGCTCTCTAGCCATGTGGTCTTAGGCAAATTTCTTAACTTCTCTGTGTCCCAGTTCCTTCCTGTATAAAATGAGGACAATAATAGCACTTAAATCATAGAGTTATATGAGGATTAAGTGAGTTTTTACATGCAACGCACTTAGAGAACTAAGTCTGAATGTAGGGCACGTAGCCAGCATTATCACTAATTAGGGTACATCAGTAAGCATTAGCCTGCAGACACTGTGGTGGTGGTAGTAACAAGGATTGCAGTAAGATTATAATAGCGTATTGTAGCCGCACAAGTAGTAGGGTTGTTAATAGCAGCAACAGTAGTATTAGTAAAAGTGTCAGCAGTGATATCGGCAGCACTGGCACTTGCTGACTCTGTTTCAGCAGCAGTGGTAGCTGTCGTGATGTTTATGTAGCAGGAATGCAGACAGGACTCAGGGGCCATGACTGAGAGGATGCAGGGGCTTTGGATATTTTTTGCCTCATCCTTTGGTTTGTTCCTTCATTTCCTCCCACAACTGCCTGCATTGTCACAGAACTGCCCCACAGAGAACGGTGGGAAATCTACCCTAAGGTGGAGGTGCGTTGGTGGCTTACATGCAGAGATTACTGGGAACAGAGAAGCCCTAAGACAGGCTTTTCCTTCAGAGACAACATATGGGTGTACGGAGTAAGGACGAAGTCTTAAGAAAGAGTATGGGTGACGGTCACATTGAAGGGGAGGGTAAGGGCCAGTGAGCGAGAAGGAGGTCACTGGCTGAGCAGATAGAAGGGACAGGAACTAACTGGCTCTTGGCAAGTGTGTCAAGTACTGCACTGGGCCCTTCCTCAAAACTGACATAGTTGCTGAGAATTAAACCCAGTGGACTGAACTCCAGTGTCTCAGAGTGACTATGATCAGTGCTAAGATTCAAGCCCAAATCTGCTTTTTAACCACTAAGAGTGTCTACTATGAGTTTCTTCTGTGGCTCAGGATGTGGCTCCACAGTTGAGGACCAGAAGGCCACAGCAGTCAGCTAGCCATCATAATAATATCTGAATGTGTATGTTTCGTTTATTATTTAGAAAGTTTTTTTTTTTTTTTTTTTAATGTGCAGCTCAAGGTCTGATCATGATTCAAAAGCCATGAATCCATCTGGGTTAAGAGCTTTGGGAAGTGAACCAAGAATGCAACCTTCCCTATTGGCACAAATGTCTGCGAGAAGCCCCTGCTGGCTGGTGGGGGAAGTCAGTGCAGTGTGAGAGGGAATAGCCAGCCCCATGGCTGAAGCGCCGGATTAGAGTCACATGGCTCCAACAGCAGCAAGAATGAAAGCTTAATCAACATTCGGATTAGTGCATCCCCATTTATAGGAGCTTGAACTCAATTAAAAATTTCAACTGGAATCTTGGCACAGGCGCCTTGAGACAGAATCTGACTGTTCTGGGCTCTCACCCCAATTTTAATATGCATTCCTGGAAGGAGATGTTTGGGTCAGATGGACCTGGGGCTCGATTTAGACCCTTGGCACACATACACAAAAATGTAATAAAGTTCTATTTGCAATTCCATGGTAAGTTAGTTATGTTACAGAATCAGCTGTTTCCATAGGTCTCTTTTTCCCTTAGGCATGCTATTTTCCTAGCATTAGATACCACTTTTTAAAGAGAGTGGTGAAGTGTGGGATCACTGGGCTTGGAATCCAATGAACTCGGCACAAACTTTGGTTCCATTTACTGGCTGGAAGCTCTTGGCCGAGTCACTTAATCTTGCTGAGCTTCAGTTTTCTCACCTGAAAAAGTGGGATAATAATTGATAGCTCTTCCTCAAATAATGGCGATCCAAATTTAAATGAGATCATAGACACCAGAGAAAACACGCTGAGCACACTGTTTGGCATGTGAATTTGCTGAACTAAAAGACTTATTTTCCTGCAAAGTCCTCTCACTGCTCATAGGTTCTGTGAGGTTACACTGTGCGACATTTCAGTTCTTTACTCTCAGACTAGAGCCTAGCCCTCAATAGTTGCTTAGATTAGTTTAGATTAGTTCTGCCACTGGCCTGCTGCTGCTGCTGCTAAGTCACTTCAGTTGTGTCCGACTCTGTGCGACCCCACAGATGGCAGCCCACCAGGCTCCCCCGTCCCCGGGATTCTCCAGGCAAGAACACTGGAGTGGGTTGCCATTTCCTTCTCCAATGCATGAAAGTGAAACTACATTCACCCAAAACTTTCTCCAGATCTGGGTCCTTCTCTTGCTTTCTCTTGGCTGGTAAGTCTCTAAGTCTGCATAGTTCAGCATATATATATATATATATAAATTTTATTTACTTATTTATTGGCAGTGCTGCATTTCTGTCGCTATGCACAGGCTTTCTCTAGTTGCAGTGAGCAGGGGCTACGCTCTAGTTGCTGTGCCCAGGCTTCTCATCATGGTGGCCTCTCTTGTTGAGAAGCGCAGGCTCTAGGGTGTACAGGCTTCAGTGGTTGCAGTGCATGGGCTCAGTAGTTGGGGTGCAGGGGCTTAGTTGCCCTGTGGCATGTAGAATCTTCCCAGACCAGGGATCAAACCCACATCGCTTGCATTGGCAGGTGGACACTTTACCACTGGACCACCAGGGAGGTCTCCAATCCATTCCTGACACAACAGAGATTCCTTTAAAATTAAAATCAGATCCTTAATTCTTTACACAATGGCTTCACAGTCTCTGAGGTAAAAGGTTAAATGTTTCCCATGGCCTAAGAAGCCCTGTGTCCTGCATAGTCTGGCCCCACCAACCTCTTGAGCCTCATCTTTCCCTCAGTATCTTTGCTTCATTCACGCATCCTTTCAGTTTCAAAACATGCCACCCTCTCTCTTGATCTTTGGTCTTTGCTGTTCTCTTTTCTGGAGCAATTATCTCTACCACTTCCCACTTGCTCCTGTGATAAAATCAGCATATCTTTCATGTCTTAGATCAGAAATCACTTCCTCAGCAGTATTATCCTTGAATTTGGAAATCATATCAGGTCTTTCTATTATGTTCTGTGATAAGACTTCTCATCCGTAGTACCTTTTATGGTTTATAAATATATGTGCAATTAATTCCTGTAATTCCTATCTTAACTGTAAACTCCATGAAGGCAGAGATCATGAAACTTACTCATTACTGTATTCTCAACACCTAATATGCTATGTATTAACAGAATTGTCGGTGTTGAAATGTGGCACTCCCACACCATCACCAGTTACAGTTTGTCCTGGAAACACTTGCCTCGACCCACTTCTGAATCCTAATTTCCTAGAGATCCTCTGGGCATCTAACCTCATGACTCATTTTCTTCTTTATGTCAATCAGACATGATAATCAGCACCATGCTGATCTTGGGCTTTTCTCATTTATTGTGGAAGATCACCTCAAGGAAAGAACCCAGAAAGTGTGGCCTTGATCTCTTAGCAGAGATCTCGTAGCGGAGGTCCCTGGCCAGTGCTACCAGATGTGTGCCAACTCACAGGGCAAGGCCGTCTCCTGCTCAGCTTAAATATGCTGCTGCTGCTGCTGCTGCTAAGTCGCTTTAGTCGTGTCCGATTCTATGCGACCCCATACACGGCAGCCCACCAGGCTCTCCCATCCCTGGGATTCTCCAGGCAAGAACACTGGAGTGGGTTGCCATTTCCTTCTCCAATGCATGAAAGTGAAAAGTGAAAGTGAAGTTGCTCAGTCGTGTTCGACTTTTAGTGACCCCATGGACTGCAGCCTACCAGGCTCCTCCATCCATGGGATTTTCCAGGCAAGAGTACTGGAGTGGGGTGCCATTGCCTTCTCCAGCTTAAATATACTGAGCTATAATTCAAGGTCTGGAACCACCCGGCCCCCATGGCCCTAGACCTGGATGCCTGGCTGGTCTCTCTGGAGCACTCCTTTGGCTACATCAACCTCTTCAGCCCCCCTCTAGTTAGTGATACACTGGGGCCCAAATATGATCACACTCAGGAAGGAGTTTTGTAAACTTGAAAAGACTAGACACGTGTAAGGGATTAAGGGCTTAGCTCAGGCTTCCTCTCAATTCACAAACCTGGCTTCTGCTTGGCATACTCTGCCATCTGGAGAAGATTTATTACTTCTTTCTTTCTTACCCAATGACAGTTCCAACCTTCCTCTCTCTACTCCCTCTGAACTGGCCCAGAGAAAACAAGATTTTTTTTTTTTTTTTAATGTCAGATGTGTTGCCATTAAGTCATTAATGTCTCCTATCTTTAAGGTTTTGTTGCCTCCCAACATTATTTTCCTATAACAGAGCTTCATAGTAGCAATCTAGAGAGCCAACTTCATTTCAGCGAGTTAAACCTCTGTATGGTTAAATAATTCATGTTCACAGTTATTTTAGGATGAAGCATAATAGCAGTAAGTCTTCTTTACAACAGGGGGTAGATCCTCTTCCATTTATGAACCTTAAATTCCTCATCGGTCAGATAAGGGTTAGATGGGAAAATGCCCACGTACTAGTTGTGCTGATTAAAATAGATTACAAATGTGAGAGGGCTTGTGTATGGAATGTTGTAAAAATTTTGTCATCACATTTCAATCTAACTCTTTCACTCTATAAAACAGAAATCAAAGGCCATGGTGGTTAACATATTCATTCATTCATTCAATCAATCATTTACTCAATAATTATTTATTAAATGTCTTCTATTAATAACTAGGCACTTTGCCAGAGGCTAAGTGACTTACTCAAGGGTGCATAGGAATTTCATGGCAGATCTAGGATGTCAACAATAACAGCAGCTACTATTGCCAAAGTCATGCTAAAAAGCTAGCATTTGTTAAGTATTTTATATATATAATAGAATTTAATCCTCACAACAGTACTGTGAGGTAGATACTATTAGCATATTTTTTGGATGAGGAAATTGTCATCCCAACAAATCTTACTCAAATACTTCTTTAAATTTTTTCATGGGACCAAAAGATGCTATAGAGACATAGAGACCAACGTATGATGACCTAGAAATGACCTTGAACGTCAGTTTACTCAAAAGCTTAAGCAAAAACTCCAATACAAAGGCATTTAAGTGTCACATTTAAAGCTTTACGAAGTCTGTAGACAGTAATGAGGCAGGTGTGGGAGCCAGTCAGAGTCCTTCATCCATAAAGTGGGAATAATTATTTTGCTTTCATGGAGCCATTCTGCAGCTAAGACAAGATACTAAGTGCACACAGTTATGCTTCCCCCGTGTATCCTCTTACTCCCTCGCGTCATTCAGGTCTTTGTTCAATGTCACCTACTTAGAGAGCTTTCCCTATCCATCGCCCCGAAATAGCCTTCATCCTGCTCTGTCTCTTATTCTACTGCATTTTTATTCATAGCATCTGATATCACATCACATATTTGTTTATGTGTCCATTTGTTGGCTGATTGAAGGAATGAATAAATATACCTTCCCCTCCTTCGGACTCCCATCAGCCCATCCCTTTCAGGAAAGACTATGGGAATGAGTCCAAGGGAAGCTTAGTTTCCTATCTGATTCTTGAAAGAGACTCTAGGGGCTTTGCTACATTGGCTCAGGGGTACTCCCCATCTCTACCCCAAGGCAGCACGTAACTGAAATTTCATCAGTGCAAGACCAGCCTGCCTGCCTCCTTCCTGTCTGCCTGATGCTTGGCTACTCCCGGACATAGATGAGAGATAGGTGTACAGGATGGTATGCATGTCTTCCACGAAAGAAAAGCTTTCAATTAAACCTTGGTAATTTCACAGACCACAGGGTTGAGGAAGAAAAAGGTGTTCCTCATATTTCTCTTACACTTAAAAAATGCGTTCCTTCAGTCTAATTTTGACTTTACATACAAAAGAGTTATATTAAGTTAATGGAAAGGAAATGTTCAGAAAAGGAAAAGCGCTGTTACTTTTTGAATAGTAAGAAGGAAGATGATATTTCTGAGCATTTCTTCAGCTGTCAAAGGACCACAGATCTTCTTTTAATGTTACGAAGACAAAAAAAAATTTTCTGGTTGCATGTTTGCCAGAAATGAGACCCAAGAGAAAGGCATTGTTTCCTGAAATTACATGGTTGCCAGGGAAACCGTGTACAGAAGTTAGCCTAAATGCAGGTTAAAAAATGAAGTATCTCAGGAATTGGTTTAAGAGTATTTTTGAAAAGTCTGTGCCAAGCATGGCACAGAGTGACCCTTGTAAAACTGTAAGAATTTCTTAGCTGTGGCAAGAAATGACAAAGGTTACTTTTCTGCTCTTTTCTGCTGTGAACCTTTTTAATGAGTGTTTTTCTAGAGGTAAAATTATTCAGGTAATGTTTTTTAAGCCTCCCAGGGCTCCTTCACAAAAAGCCCCCACAAAAAACACAAAACAATGTTTCACTGCAGTCCAAAGAAACACATAAATATGAACACACAGAGAAGTTTTAAAAACATTTAGTAATCTTACATGCCAGAAAAAGACTTACCTTTTCTCCTGTTTACTACTTTAAACAAAAGATTTCTGTGATTTACTTTAAAGAAAGGACTGAATGAGCACCAAAAATTGTAAGCGTATTACCACCTCTGAGTCAAAGTTATCCTTTCTAGTAAACAGAGTTAAACAGAATCTCTACCTTGCAAGGTTGTTCCAAAAATAAAATATATGCATATCTATGTATGTATATGTGTACATATTGTAGATGTTCAATAAATATTTAGAAAATAGAAAATCTTAGAGATCATTAGTTTAACCTCTTATTTAACACAGAGAATTTTTTCTAAAATATAACTGTTATCCAACCTCTGCTTAAATTCCTCCAGGGACAGGGAGTTCACTACCTTACATGAATGCTGCTGCTAAGGCGCTTCAGTCATGTCCGACTCTGTGCAACCCCATAGATGGCAGCCCACCGGGCTCCCACGTCCCTGGGATTCTCCAGGCAAGAACTCTGGAGTGGGTTGCCATTTCTTTCTCCAATGCATGAAAGTGACAAGTGAAAGGGAAGTTGCTCAGTCGTGTCCGACCCTCAGCGACCCCATGGACTCCAGCCTTCCTGGCTCCTCCATCCATGGGATTTTCCAGGCAAGAGTACTGGAGTGGGGTGCCATTGCCTTCTCTGACCTTACATGACAGCCCATATCAATCTAGTAGACAGATAACTTCTTTCTTTACTAAACTGAAATCTGCTTACTACAGCTTTTATCCATCAGTCTTGACTCTTGTGAGTATACTCCCTCTTCCCCAAAGTGTTACCCACATCTTCCTGAGTTTAGAAAACCCTACTCCTACAACTAGCCTTAGGCACTAATAAGAGCAGCCCTGTGTGACCACAGGCAAGTTATTATAGCTCTGACCAGTTTCCAATGTTATTAAATAGGGTTAGTAATTACTTCTGTCTCCCTCTTGGACTTCTGCTAAAGATTTAAAGTATTTGCCAGATGGGACACTGCTTTGGAAACTAGGGAGTACTACACATATTTTACAGGTGGGGTCTTTCCCTGGTTAA
This sequence comes from Bison bison bison, assembly GCF_000754665.1. NCBI lineage: Eukaryota > Metazoa > Chordata > Mammalia > Artiodactyla > Bovidae > Bison > Bison bison. The sequence continues at coordinate 2,070,152 of NW_011494605.1, forward strand.
GCTCTGCCCTCCTTAGTCCCAGGCCTGGGACTGCATCCCAGGATGATCTGCATCTTCTTGGTTCCCCTGGATGCTTTCTCAGCAGGAGCCCTTGCCTCTCTCCCCAGGTTCCCTCGTTGATGGTGCTCACCCATTTAGTTAAATGCTGTTTTGACGAGGTAGCCTATTTTGGTAAGTGCCCCTGGGGAGCTGCAGAAAGGTTTAATTCTCTTTCTTTCCCCTAATGTTTATCTAATGGTAAAGGATTGAGAATAGGTTCCACATCCCTGGAGACTCCAGGCTGAATGATTCAATAATGTATGTGTCTGGGGGCTGACTGAGAGACACAGCTTTCAGTAGAGAGGAGAGGATGGGTTGGGGACACTCAGTCATCATGCCAGGTAGGGTGTCACTCAACAGGAAGGTTTCCAGGGGCTTAGTAATAGACTGCATTAAGGAACCAGAGCATGCAGAGATCAGGGCAGCAAGGCAGGGTGAGTACAGATACATACATATGTATGCATGTATGTGTAATATATATATATATATATATCTGTTGTTTCAATACAATTATTAATGGCACCATCTTTCATTCTGAAAACTGCAATTTGTGGGATAAATTATATGTTCACCTTAGGCATAGGTGAAAGGAATGAGAATGCTCTTCTCTGGTGTTCCCTGGCTGGTGGTAAAGGACACCACCCACTTGATTCCTTAAGCTGGAAACTTTGGAGTCCTCTGAGACACTTTAGCCACCTTTATCCCCACAACCAGTCTCCAGAGAATCCTTCAGACAGTTCCTCTCCTTTCTATTCCCATGGCCGCTGCCTTAGTTCTGAGTCTGAGCATCTAAAATTTAATTTCACTTTGTTCTACTTAGTCCTTGGCTCCAAGTTTCTTGAGATCTCAACTCTGTCTTCTCTTGTATTAGCCATTTCTCCCTCTTCCCCTTTATGATCATACCTCTGGTATGCTGATCAAAATCACTGAGCCTTGCACTTTATCTCTAAAAGCCAACCCTCTATTTCATAACTGCAATTGGTCTTTCATTCAAAAAAGATGTTGAACAAACTAAATTCTGAGAGTTCCAGTGAGTCAGCAGTATTCGGTTAATTAATCAGTTTTGGTTTACAGTCTGCTGTGTGGTTATAAAGTCATGAAATTATACCAATATCCCTTATATTTGGATACAAATTAATCTTCTACTCATTTCCTACAGTCCTGTTTCCAAAATGTATTATAAATTTTACTCTGTAATTTTCCTGCTTAAAACACTCCAAGTGTCTCTCCATTGGCTCTGATATGTTTCAACACGGAGGAAGCCCTGCTAGAATAACATTCTGCCTTTCCAGCCCACTCTACCATATCCTTTACTTTACTGGAGTCTCCTTAGAGGAGTAGGAGTAACTTATCCAATGATGACAGTGGGTGAACTGACAGGTGAGGCTCAGCTTGTACTCCCTGTGTCTCTGGAATTAGCCTGTCTACAGAGAGCACATACTTAGTTCTATCCCTCTCTGCTCTGCCCCCTTGCTGCCTGTGACCAGGGAGGCAGGCAGGCTTCTAGGACTATTTGTTGCCACCCATTTCAGCCATGCCCTGGAGGAGGAAATGGCAACCCACTTCAGTATTTTTGCCCAGAGAATCCCCTGGACTAAGGAGCTTGGCAGGCTACAGTCTATAGGGTCACAAGGAGTCGGACACGACTAAAGTGACTAAACACATTTCAGCCATATTTTCCAATGAAGCTATTGTAAGTGGTTATTTATCTGACTTCTGAGTCCATCTTTCAGTTGGTCTGATTGTGGATAGAGAGTAGAGGAATAATTCGATGACTTCCTCAAACCCCACATCCAGGAGTAAAATCACATTCTCTGGTCTTATAAAAAGTAGAAGAAATTTACTTTCTCTTCTGGTAAAGTGGGAGCGTTTGCCTTCCACAGTTGCTTAATATCTTTCCTTTCCTTAGGATGCTTTTTTGGGAAGTCTCCCTCTATGATAACAATCCACAGGCCTGGCTAAGCTTCACAGAGATCTTATCTGAGCCCCAAAGAGTCATGAAAAGCCAGCTAGATGCAGGTTTGTGGTAGGAGTGCTGTTTGAGTGTCAGGCTCAAGGGGCCCTTACAGTTCACTCAGTCCAACACAGTGTGAGAGAAATGCACTCTGGTGTGTAATTCTAACACTGAAGCAGCTTTGAGTCCTCAAGAACTTGCTGGTGTTGTAGTAACCAACGCCCAATCTGGCTATGACAAATTCTTGGTTACTGGGGTAAGAATGAATCATCCCAGTCTTTTATTTGCAAATAAGAGTGAAGAGGCATTTATAGTTTGTTTGCAAAGAAATTCTTCCTTTATCCATCTTACTATATTCTCAGAAAACCATGCTAAGGGCACACGTACATTTATATATGAGGAAACTCAGTCTCAGCTTAAGTGACCTTGCCAAGGTACCTCAGCAAGTTTATGGGGAAACTTGGGAAATCCACTCTGAATTAGAATCATGGGTTGTTGGAACTGTCCCTTAATGATGACCACAAAACCTAGCATCTTCTACATCTTTGTACTCTTTGTTGTTTTTGCTTGCTTTGTTTTTGGTTGCACAACTCAGGATGTGGATATCATTTTCCCAACCAGGGATGGAACTGGGACCTTCACAATCACAGTTGTCATCTTCTACAGTCCTCAAGACCTTGGGTTTTTAGTTTCCTGGTGACATTTCTTTTTTTTTTTTCCTTTTAAAATAGTATCACAGATTTCTTGAGATATATTTCACATATCATACAATTCACCCACTACATGGTGAATGAATGATTTTTAATACATTCACAGATTTAAACAGCCATCACCACATTCCCTGATAGCTCAGTTGGTAAAGAATCTGCTTGCAATTCAGGAGACCCCGGTTCAATTCTTGGGTTGGGAAGATCTGCTGGAGAAGGGACAGGCTACCCACTCCAGCATTCCTGGGCTTCCCTTGTGGCTTGGCTGGTAAAGAATCTGCCTGCAATCCGGGATACCTGGGTTAGATCACTGGCTTGGGAAGATCCCCTGGAGAAGGGAAAGGCTACCCACTCCAGTATTCTGACCTGGAGAATTCCATGGACTATATAGTCCATGGAGTTGCAAAGAGTCAGACAAGACTGAGAGACTTTCACTTTCAGTTTCACCACATTCAGTTGTAGAACATTTTAATCAACCCGTCCCACCAAAACCCCGTATCCACTAGCTGTCACTCCCTGTTCCTCCTTCAGTGGTTCTTCAGTTGTCACAAGTAAGCAGCAGATAGGGTGTTGCATCTTTGATTAGCTCTTCATTCAGATTTCAATCTCAAGTGTTTAAGGATCAGCTTTTGATTTCATCCAGGAGGCTCAAAACGCATTGTGTTATAAGGAACTTCAGTGCAAATGACTAAAAGTAATATTTTAGTAACTACAACTAAGAATTTGTCCATATGAACCCAACTATTTGTAAACAGAGTTTAAAATTTTTTCCTTTTTCTAAGAACCATTCTTGAACTGGAAGAGAGGTTTAAAAAATTCCCTGCCAAAATTCTGTATGCAAAACTATTTTCCCATGGCCCTCTGGCCCACCTTGGTACCCCTTCCTACCTCTTAGCCCTCTCATGGTCCCAGCAGCCAAGGGTTTCGTGACATTTCTTGACCTTTAGGCTTTCCAAAGCACTGGTGTGGGAAGCAAACACACCTGGGTTTTAATTGCACTGCTCCCACTTAGTATGGTGCCTTTGGGCAAGTAACCTAACTTCTCTGAGTCTCAGTTTCCTCATACTTAAAATTGAGACTATAATATCTACTTGCTAAGGTTATTGGAAGAATTAGAAATAATGTATTTAAAGTGCATGGCTCACAGTAGGTGCTCAACAAGTATTAGCTCCTTTTTTGATTAATAAATGATTCATCAATATGTATTTGTCATTGACCAAAATAAGTAGGTTTTATGCAAGTCAAAGCACTTATGCCTTACTGCCTATTTTTGGTACATGACTCAATCATTCATTCAACAAATACTAAGGTCTGTATATGCCAAACTCTGTATTATGCTGGGAACTGATGATCCAGTGGAAAAAATAAACAAACATGGTCTCTCCCATGATAAAGTCATAGCCTGGTGAGAGACAGAGTTTAATTAAGTAAACAAGAAGATAAAATAAGTAATTATAAATTATAATAAGTTCTGTAAAGGGGAAACTCTGGGTTCTATTAGAGAACAGGATGATCTAATTTAAAATGGGTATTTGGGGATAGCTTCTCTGAGGAAGGGACATTTAAGCTGAGAATGAAAAAAAGAAAGAGTGGGGGAGTAGTCCAAGTAGGGCGCCCAGCAGCTGTGAGGCCTTAGGTGAGAATGAGACTCGGGTGTCATTCAAACCTAGCTCTTGCTGTCCCCACAGACTTCTACCATTCCAAGCTAAACTGGGCATTTGCCTACATACATAATCTTGCATGCATTCTTCTCTGAAGTCCTTCTCCCATTTCTCCATCTGGAATGCCAAACTCCAAATGTCACATTCAAAGACTCCTTAATCTCCCCAAAGCAGGTCTAATCCCTCTTTTCTCTCGTGCTGGTGCTTGTGCTCAGTCGCTCAGTGATGTCTGACTCTTTGCAACCCCTGGACTGTAGCCCACCAGGCTCCTCAGTCTGTGGGATTTCCCGGGCAAGAATTCTGGAGTGAGTTGCCATTTCCTTCTCCAGGAAATCTTCCTGACCCAAGGATCAGACCCATCTCCTACACTGGCAGGGGAGCTCTTTACCACTGAGCCAGCAGGGAAGCTCCTCTCTCCTCTGCTGCTGCTGTTGCTAAGTCACTTCAATTGTGTCCGACTCTGTGCGACCCCATAGATGGCAGCCCACCAAGCTTCCCTGTCCCTGGGATTCTCCAGGCAAGAACACTGGAGTGGGTTGCCATTTCCTTCTCCAATGCATGAAAGTGAAAAGTGAAAGTGAAGTCGCTCAGTTGTGTCTGACTCTAGCGACCCCATGGACTGCAGCCTACCAGGCTCCTCTGTCCATGGGATTTTCTAGGCAAAAGTACTGGAGTGGGGTGCCATTGCCTTCTCTGCCTCTCTCCTCTACTGTTCCCCAAATCTGTGTTTAACTTTATACTATACTAATATTTGTTAATAAATATCTAATGGTTCTTATTGTTACCCTGTGTCATGGACTGTGTTAAGTATTTTACCTGAATTATCACATTTAATCCCTATGGAAGCCCTATGAAATGGGTACTGTTATCATCATCCCCATTTTACAGAAAAAGAAACTGAAGGCTTAGTCACTTATCCTAACTCTCAAAGGCCAAGTTCGGACTTGAGCTCTAGACCTTTTGACTTCAGAGCCTGAACTCAAGCCCCTCAGTTATGCTAGAGTAAGATTTCTGGTTTCCCCTCATCAGACACTCAGATTCCCGAGGGTGGGATTTTGTGTGACTCACCAGTATCCTTAGCACAAAGAACAAGTCCTGGCACAAAGGAGTTAACTGCTTGCTAAAAGAATGTCTTGGCAATTACAGATCCTGACTGATAAAAACGAAATCACATAACACATAAATAGGTCTGTCCCTTCAGCCTTCAGGCGCTGCCTGTACTGTGGCCTCTGCTGATCTGATTTGTGTGTCGATTGACAGCCTGGGTCCCTCTCCTTCCGTCCCGTTAATGGCATTAGCATCTAGTCAATAATGCTCAGCATTTCATTTTACCACTTTAATTAACAAATTCAATTTGTTCAAACTGCTGTGAAAACAAATTAAAAGCTCAAGAACGGGGCCTCCAGGAGGGGGAAGGAAGGCAGGGGCTCCGCATAGACTAGGCAGCTTGTTGATCTGATCTTTGGAGATTATGAGGAGTTGAATACTGTCTGCCCTTCAACCATCTTCCTATCCCTGACCCAACAGAGATGCAGCCAAGGTCAAGCAAACCAGCTTCGTGGTACTGTTTAGGCTTGTCTCTTCCCTCTTCACACAGACAAGAAGGGGCCCCCCTGTGCCTTCAAGTCAGCCCTCGTTCTTCAGAGGAACACTCTGCTTTGAATTTAAATTCAACAACAAAAACAACAACAATATTAATAAAAATGCCCTGACCAGCAGGTCTCAACTAGAGAGAACTTTAACCCCTAGGGGACATTTGACATTATCTGGAGAAATTTCTAGTTGTCACAGCTAGGGAGAAGGTGCTACAGGCATCCAGTAGAGGCCATGATGCTACGAAACCTACAAAGCTCAGGACGGGTCTCCTCACCAAATATTTTCTGGCCTAAAATGTCAATAGCACTGAGGTTGGGAAATCTTGTCCTAGTATCTCTACAGTTTTCTAAGCATGTGCCTTGATAATTATAAAGTCTCCGTGAGGTAAGCAGGACAGAGATGGCTGACCCCCACTGAAGAGCTGAGGAAACTGACAATCAGAGTTCAAGTGATGTGCTCAAAGTGCACCACCCTTAGTAAGTGGTAGTGAGCAGTCCAGAGAAAGATACTTTTTCTACCTCTAGTTGAGTTTACAGAATGGAAAGCACTTCCTGGAGCCTCCAAGTAGCTTTTAGGGGAATGAGAATTGGTTACATTTATTAAACATCTTTTAGGGGACAGGCACTGGGCAGGGTACTTACCATGTGATAGGTAGCTAGGCTTGATGGAACCTGACCTGGGAGAAGGTGCTTGTGATGAGCGATTCTGGGAAACCTGCCCCTTTTCTCTGCCCTCAAGAGTTACACTCAACGGTAGCCTACCAGTTACGCATTTTGAATAGAAGGCATACAAAAGGTCACTTGGCTCTTAACTATTGGTTATTTTGGGTCTTGGATTCAATTTTCCTTTCCAGCTTAGAGAGCAATAAGTGGTAAGTGCAGACAGAGCTACAAAGAACTTTTGAGGTGGGAAAAATAAAACCCATATTTGAGCCCTTTTCAGGAATTCTGACAAGTACACAGACATAGCTGATAAATTGAGACAGGTATATGTATATATGGAGGGAAGGAGATAGGCAGAGAAAAGGGAGAAAAAAGGAGGGAGGCTGATGAAGTTACTGCAAATGAATAGAAGGCTTCACAGAGAACTTATCCAAAAGTAAGGAAGAACCCAGAATTAAGAAGCAGCCAAGGACCTGGAACGTCAGATGGCAGAGGTGGCTCCTAAAACAGCCAACAGCAGATTGAGTAGATGCCCTGGATTAATAACTCTGTGAGTGAATTAAAAGAGGTAGACCACTAAATTCAGTTAACACTTCAGAGCCCAAGGTGTTTGCTCTGGGATACCCCTGAAATGAACATAACAGAGAGACTTCATGGGTGTATTATTCTGTGCAGAGTTAATTTCTGGCATTGGGTGGGCTACAGGATTGGCATTTCACTTTCATTTCCACAAGTCATAGATTTCCAGCTCTGCAGATAAAGGCAATAATAAACACAGTATTCAAAGGAATAAAGTTCCAGCCTAGAAGCAAGTACCTCCTAACTAGACTGAGAGCTAGAATCATGATATCCCAGCTCAGCTTGTATGGTCAAGTGATAACTAAGAGCAGTGCACAAATACTTGCAAGACTCTTTGAAGAAACTCTCTGAGTTAGAGGAACAGTGTACAACACTGGATTTCCTACTAAAACAGGGCAGGGGCATTGGGTTACAGAAATGTAGCTAATAATGTTCATGTGACCTCAGAGATATTAACAGGATGCTGAAACTCATGCCATTGGATTTGTTCATGTTATCTCATTTAATCCTCATAACAATACACAAAGTTGTTTTATCCTTGTTCAAAATCATACACCTCAGAGATGACAGGATGGGGATTTGAAGTGAGATCTGTCTGATTCTGGGTTTCCCTGATGGCTCAAGTGGTAGAAAAACTGCTTGCAATGCAGGAGACATAGGAGACATGGACACGGGTTTGATCCTTGGGTCAGGAAGATCCCCTGGAGGAGAAAACGGCAATCCACTCCACTACCTTAGCCTGGAGAATCCCATGGACAGAGGAGAATGGCAGGCTATAGTCCAGAGGTCACAAAGAGCTGGACTCGACTGAGCACTCATGCACCTGGCTGAATCTAAATAGTAAGCTGTATCCATCCTATAATGTCAGGACCCTAAGAAGAGAAGGGAGGAGTAGCCATAAGGGCCCATGTCTCTGGGTCCACGGCATCCCACTGTTCAGTGCGTATTTCTCTTGTTCCTGCAGGTGTCTGCTTGAGACTCCTGGTGACAAGCAGATCACTGTTATATAAAACTGACAAGGCATATTTGTAAACTAAGCAGTTATATTAACAGACATAGTCACATACAGAAATCTGATACGTTTGCCATTATAAATTCCAAGGGTAATAAATTTCCTGCCTTTTGCTGGTGGAAAAGTAGGTCTTTGTGTCAGGGAAAGAGATACTGAGGAGATGCCTTCCCCATTGAAGGGCTCATTGCAGTCTTAAAACCTTCAGCAGTCTTAGAATCAGATGCTGAATTGGTTGTGTTAGGGGACTCTGGCGTAGTGGAAGAGCATGACTTTAAAGTCTGATTGCTCTGGACTTGGGTTCCAGATTCACAGCTCAGTTGCTGAGTGACCCTGGGCACATGACTTAATCTCTCAAACCTTCATATTCCTCATCAATTAAGTAGGATAAACCTGTTAAAGGACTATTGTGAGGATTATTTGGATAAAGAACTTAGAATAGTGTTTGGCATATAAGTAGACGTTCAACGAATGTCAGCTCCCTCCTCACATTCCTAAATCTTTCTCTTGTATTAGAGGTAGTGTCCCAGTTGAACATTGTATTCCCAGAATTTAGAACAAAGCCCAAGACACGGTCAATGAGTAAAAATTTGATGTCTAGATAGAGGGTAGAAGAGTGGTGGGAAAAAATTAGGATTATATTCAAGTCAGATTTGAATTCGGCTCCATCATTTTCTAATTGCTGTGCTACCTTGATCAAATCACTTAACCTTTTTCAGCCTCGATTTCCATATGGGTAAAATGGGGAGAATATTAACTAACTGGCCAAGCTTTTGTAAGGATGGAAGCTTATTTATATAAAGAATTTACATTCCACAAACCTGGTAAGTAGATGGTATTAGATATGAATATTCCTATTAGATATCTGGATTTTACCTGGATGTTATGATCCTTTCATTTTCTTTTATTTACTTAAATCTTTACTTGCGTACTTCGTTGGCTGCACTGGGTCTTAGATCCAGCATGCAGGATGTTTAGTTGCAGCATGTGGGATCTTAGTTCCCTGACCAGGGTCTGCACCTGGGCCCCCTACTTTAGGAGCGTGGAGTCTTAGCCATTGGACCACCAGGGAAGTCCCTAATCCTTTAATTTTAAAACAATTATCCAAGCATCACCACTTCCTCTTTATCTTAATTATTTCCTTTGCTTATGGAAAAAATATGTGAGAATAAGGAAGCCAGTCTCATTGTATTTCATAGAATTTTAGGAGTACCACATTTGCTTTTGTATATTCAACAAACCCATATAGAGAATCTCCTGTGTGCATGACACTGTGGTAGGTGTTGGGGAATCAATGGAAAAAAGACTGATGAGGTCCATGTGCCCATAGAGCTTAAAGCTTAGTGTGTGTGTGTGTGTGTGTGTGTGTGTGTGGTGGGAGGCAAACAATAAACAAAAGAATCATAGACTGATGAATCAATATCTTGCTCTATGACAGCTGCAAGTGTTTTTAGTTATCTCTACTTTTGTTCCCCAAAATGAAATTCACAAGATTATGTCAAAGAGACACTCTGAACCACTCACAGAAAGGTGATGAGCACATTCGTCTCAGGGCAGAAGCAGCTATTTAAAGGCATTTTGGTTCCATTATGAAGCAGTTTGATTCTCCTCACACCCCCACATATACTCTCATTAAAGCATGTTTCAAGATTCAGAAACATTTGCTCACACATACTCTGCTCATGACCCTGTGACACGTGCCAAAGTCACAGGAATAAGACGTGGTCCCTGCCCTAGAGCAGCTCTCAGGAAACAGATAGCACAGTGTGATCACAGCTAAAACAAAGGGAAGCACAAAGCTTGACAGGAGTCTGAGTTGGCTCTGTGTGTGTGTGTGTGTGTGTGTGTTTAACCCTGGTAGAGGATGGGCTGAGGGTTAGAGAAACGTTCTTGGATTCATACAGCTATTCAGAGGCACAGACCAACGGAACAACAATTCAGGACTAGAAGAGTTACGTGGCATCGGGCCTAGCTTCCTACCTACCCAGAATGGGGAGCGATAGTCAATAGTTTGGGCCTGCACAATCTCATATGCCAGATCATGTGATGGTCATTGAGGATACAAAGGCAAATAGAGCACTAGCCTGCCTTGGTGAGTTCACGGTGTGGCACGCAGAGGCAGTCAAGGCAACAGCACAACGAATGCCAGAATGAAGGGAGGCCCAGAGTGGGCATGGGATGGCCAGCTAAGAGCACAGGAGTGAGAAGGCAGACAAGGGGACAGGGGTCTCAGTTAGGGTGAGATCACAGAAGTCTTCACAGCACAGGCGATGCTTAAGCTGAGCAGAGAGTTTCCTTTCTCCTATCCAGTCAGCCATCCAGCCATCCAGCCATCCACTGTCAATTGATTAACTCATATACTATTTGAAGACTCAAAGCTAGGTATAAGCAGGGCAAAGTCTAAGTAAAATTGTGATGACTTCAGAGTTTACCTCAAACCTCATAGGCTGTCAGAAGAATTCTTATATGTGATATAGTTAAACTCCCACAGTTTTAAAGATGCAGAAACTGAGGCTCAAAGGAGAGGTGAAAGCATTAATCCCGTCAGGCAGCAACTGACAGCCAGACGCAGAGCCCGAAGTGTGCCCAGAGTGCAGGTCTCATCCTGTTGTAACATGCTGCTCCTTTCTCAGTCTGCTTTTCATTGCAACCTCCTCTGTTCCCTGCCCCTATGGGATCTAATACTCGCTTATCCTTCTCCTTTCTGGTTAGCCAAATATTTTCCTGAGCAAAGTTCAGAAATTGATTCATACCAAGATGAACAACTCAAAGTTTTAACATATGGAAAAAGAAGGATGAGGGATAAAAGCCCCACGTTATAGTAATTCATTACCTAATTCACTTTCTTTCTTTCTACTAAAATCTAACTCTTCATCAAGGTAACAGGAAGCAACTTTGACTTAGGAGGACCTTAAACTCTGATCCCAGCTGCTTGGCTTGGTCCATAAAACACTTCTTTCTATGAGTAAGTGAAACAGTAACAGAGAAATCTGCTGGCTTCTGCCAAGTATGGTTTCTGACAGATGGCATCATCCTTCCTTCCCCCATGGCACAAAGTATCCACAGACATCCAGGACTAAACTAGGCAAATCAAGTGCCCAGCCCACCAGTCTCAGCTGGAGGTGCCCCAAGTGGTGGCAGTCACGGAGACTGTGATTATTGCCTGAGGATGTCCCTCTTGATTCTGTCCTTTTCTGTCCAGAGTGGAGAAGCACTGCAGACTATCTGTGGTGCTGCCACATTATCCAGGCTTCAAGCAAAAAACTCTTTGGAGCTGCCAGGAGCATTAGAACTAGGTAATAACAACATTGGGACCAAGATTTGGGTTTTAGTAACAATAATCAGGGATCCAGAATCCCATCTGTGCATATATCTTATTCTTCTCACAATAGCCTTTGAACACAGGGATTGTTCTCTCCATTTTATAGGAAAGAAACTGAGGCCCAGAGAGGTTTTATGACACAGTTGGGAAGTAACATTTCTGTCCTTTATCAAGCCCATCTTTGCATGCAATGTTCCCTTGGTATCTCTAATTTTCTTGAAGAGATCTCTAGTCTTTCCCATTCTGTTGTTTTCCTCTATTTCTTTGCATTGATTGCCGAGGAAGGCTTTCTTATCTCTTCTTGCTCTTCTTTGGAACTCTGCATTCAGATGCTTATATCTTTCCTTTTCTCCTTTGCTTTTCGCTTCTCTTCTTTTCACAGCTATTTGTAAGTCCTCCCCAGACAGCCATTTTGCTTTTTTGCATTTCTTTTCCATGGGGATGGTCTTGATCCCTGTCTCCTGTACAATGTTATGAACCTCATTCCATAGTTCATCAGGCACTCTATCTATCAGATCTAGGCCCTTAAATCTATTTCTCACTTCTACCGTATAATCATAAGGAATTTGACTTAGGTCATACCTGAATGGTCTAGTGGTTTTCCCTACTTTCTTCAATTTAAGTCTGAATTTGGCAATAAGGAGTTCATGATCTGAGCCACAGTCAGCTCCCGGTCTTGTTTTTGCTGACTGTATAGAGCTTCTCCATCTTTGGCTGCAAAGAATCTGGGAAGTAACAGGGCCAGGATCTGAACATAACTGTATCATATACTGAGATCCTAGACCCACATTGTACCCCAGGACACACTCCAGGGCACACTGGCACAGATACACACATAGTTATTTTTAATTGAAGTATAGCTTCCCAGCTGGCACTAATGGTAAAGAACCTACCTGCCAGTGCAGGTGATGGAAGAGACATAGGTTCGATCCCTGAGTCGAGAAGATCCCCTGGGGAAGGAAATGGTAACCCGCTCCAGTACTCTTGCCTGGAGAATCCTATGGACAGAGGAGCCTGGTGGGCTATGGTTCATAGGGTTGCAAAGAGTTAGACACAACTGAAGCGACTTAGTGTTGCTTTGCATAGTTGATTCACAATATTCTGACAGTTTCAGGTGTACAGGCACTGACCACACTGTGCAGTGAATACTTTGTGCTCCTGAACTCGGGATTTCTAGCCTGGGCATAGGCCTGATCCACAGGGGACATTCAGCAGACACTGGCAGTATGGATGTATACTTGGGTAAATATATCTTTTTTTGATTGCCTGGGCACACCAATTACAGGAGATGTTTACATTACTTAGTGATAACTTTATCAACAGGTGAAGATGCAGGAGAAAGCAATGGGCTAGGATGAGGCTGACTGGTATTCTAATTTTGGCTTTGCCACCTGTCAGGTACAAGACCTTGAGTGACTGGTTTTGGTTCTCTGCACCTCAGCTTTTTCATTGGTAAAATGAGGACGTTGAATAAAATAAAGTCCAAGAGCCTTTCTGCCTATAAGTTTTGCATCAGTAGTCAAAGAGCTGCCCGCACTGCCATTCCTTCCATAAGTACTTGGTGTAAGTTTCCATGCCAGGTGCTGGGGACACAGAGATAAATGACATCCAATCTCTGTCCAAAAGCCTCACAGTCGAGTGGAGAACACAGTCTGGTGGCTACATAGGAAGGAGAGGAGCAGAGGGAAGTATAGAGGAGGAACTTGATCGCCCCAGGGCACGGGGACTTGGGGAGGGCCACCTGGAGGAGGTATCAGTAAAGTCAGTGGAGAAGTGTCTCACGTGAGAACAGAGGCGGAAGGGGCAGGCTAATATCGGGTCTCAAATGCACACTTGAGCCGTCCGTACGTGCTATCTCTCCTCATCTGAGAATCACCTCTCCCCAGGAATAGTGTGCCTCTGCCCGACTTTTCCACCCCTCTGTCACAGGGAGCTCCTTCCCTTCTCTCTGGAACACTTCTACTTTCTCTGTTAGCACCTTCTCTGCCTACTTCTCTCCTCCGCATGTCTCCATCCAGTTAACTCTTCCTCATTCTTCAGAGCTCAACTCAAGACACTTCCTCAGAAAAGCCTTTTCTGATGCTCCAGGTTAGTTCAAGTCACCCCACTGTGTATCTTCTTAGCACCGTGTGTTTCTCTTTCATCACACTGTTAAATAAGTAACTATGTGCTCAGCGGCTTAATGTTTGTCTATTCTACTAGAAGGAAGGCTCCACAAGGGGCAGGGACTTCTTCTCACTCAAATGTTTTATCCCTGGCACTGTGCTTTTATATAGTAGGGTCTCAGTAATATGTTGACTATATGACCCTACTTATAGTAGGGTCTCAGTAAATGTTTGCAGAATGAATGAATGGAGGGACAAAGATGGGGTAGAGAAGCAGGGAGGGCAGTGCTCATCTTTCCCTGTAATCATGCTTTCACACTATCATTCCTCTTTAATTACATTAAAATCCGCAATGCCTCTGAGGCTAATGCTTTTCAGCTGTTCCATCCTCTCCCATTCTTCTGCTCTAAACTCAGCTGAACCTTTAAAGCTTAAAGTGCTCAAAACAGGTTTCTATAAAGAAAGAAGAAATGAATACGGCCCTAAGCTTCTCCCTGATTAACTCACCAAAATCTTTCCTACTCTTCAAAGAACAGCATACTCTCACATTGCCTCTAATGCACAGCCCAGTCCCTCAATGTAATTGGTTTCAGATGAGGAGTGATAGGAAAACAATTGGATTGAGCAACGTCACATTAAAATATGAGTGGTGGCCTTTTAAACCATCCCTCCCTTTCTCCTTCCCTTCCTCCTTCCCTTCTTTCCATCCTTCCCTTCTTTCCTTCTCCTTATCCCCCCTCCTCCTTCTTCTTAATTTTAATTTTAAAAAAGGAGAGTGATCTGCTGAATCCAGGTGAATGGAATACTAGAAATATACTGAGGTGAAAATAGAAAATATCTTTCTTAGCATCATCCCACAAAAGCAAGATGATATTTCACAAAAGTTGGAAAACAGGTTCTTAGAGAATATTTGCATCTTTTTTTTTTTTTTTTTTACTTTCAGATATAGAAAGAGAAACCTAGAGAGGGCAAAAGGCTCAGAGCAAAGCAATGTCAAAGAGACTGGAACTCCCTGCGCTGACCTAGCGCATTGCCCTCTAAACGCTGGCCATGTGCTTTGTCAGCAGTTTGTAAATCAAGTCCTGCTGCCCTGCCTCTGCTCCTGCTTCCTGGCCTCTTCTGCCCACCGCTTGCCTTTCTTTGCCTGAGTCCCAGGGAGAGCCTGCCTACCTGCCACACTGCCCTTGTGAGCATTGCCGCTCTGCAGAGAGCTTTGCCTCCTTTCACTGATTCATCCACTTGCCATCTGCTTTCAGATTTCTCCTGGAAACCCCAGTGTTCCTACTGTTCCCTGAATTGTCACGCCCTATTCCCTGGCTAATGGACCCAATAAACAGCTGCTTTAATTTAGCTTTCATCCATCTCCAAGCCACCATTTTTCTGAGGTTTACACCTTCTACTTTTCACTCTCTTGCATTTTTTTATTCACTAATTTCAGAAAATTAAATGTGACTGAAAGAGCAAGGGTGAAGCAATGATGACTTTTTGAAGGAATCATGACAGTATTCACTCCTTTTCTTGTGTCGTCTTTGTTTCAATAAGAATTCCTGGTACTCAGTATGTGTTGTCAAGGAAAGATAGCTAAAAAATGGAAGGCAATATTGCATAGTGGTCACTGACTTAAGACATACATGCAGTCAAGACTAGAAGAAAATTAAAGGGAAGTGTATTTCAGTTGATTTATATGAGGGCTTCCCTGGTGGCTCAGTGTAAAAAAGCCACCATCTAATGCAGGAGACATGGGTTTGATCCCTGGATGGGGAAGAAGATCCCCTTGATAAGGAAATGGCAACAGATTCTGGTATTCTTTCTGGGAAATTCCATGGACACAGGAGCCTGGTGAGCTACAGTCCATGGGGTTGCAAAAAGTTGGACACGACTATATATATATATATATAGGTGTCCCAGGTAGCTCAGTGGTAAAGAATCCATCTGCCAATGCAGGAGATACAGATTCCTGGGTCAGGAAGATCCCCTGGAGAAGGAAATGACAACCCACTCTAGCTTTCATTCCTGGAAATTTCCAGAGCCTAGTGGACTACTGTCCATAGCGTTGCAGAGTCAGACAATAGCAACTGAGCATACAGAAAACAGTAACAGGTATTAACATCTTAATATATGAACATGAGCATTCACTCTGTTAAAGATGTTCAAGTGAAAGCTTCATTTAGGGCACCAGGAAATGAAAAGAACCTTGTTTGGAATACCTAAAGAAATGTCATAGACTTTGTATAGAATTTCCAAGTGTGTATCTAGAAACCAACTATGAAACTCTTGAAACACTTTGCTCACTTCAAAGACACAAAGGAAAACAGGGTTCAAAATTTAAAAGAGTGGGTTTTGTGAGGGGGATTTTGATGCCTGGGGTCCCGCATGCCATGGCCCCGGAGGAGGGATTAGTGTGTATTTCTCCCCTCTTCTCTGCATAGGGAGAAGAGGGTACAGCGGGCTGACTTTTGGATTCTGACTCTTTCCTAAGAAATCTAGTAAGCAACAGACTATGCTGCTGCTAAGTCTCTTCAGTCGTGTCCGACTCTGTACGACCCCATAGACGGCAGCCCACCAGGCTCCCCCATCCCTGGGATTCTCCAGGCAAGAACACTGGAGTGGGTTGCCATTTCCTTCTCCAATGCATGAAAGTGAAAAGTGAAAGTGAAGTCGCTCAGGCATGTCTGACTCTTCACGACCCCATGGACTGCAGCCTACCAGGCTCCTCCGTCCATGGGATTTTCCAGGCAAGAGTACTGGGGTGGGGTGCCACTGCCTTCTCCGAGCAACAGACTATGGAAAAAGTGAAAAGCATCAGCACTGAAATTGGCCTAGTGCTTGCCTGGGCAAAAGATTCTCAGCAGATGTGGGAGCTGTGTGGATAGAATCAGTTTCGTGCCATTTTGATTCCTGTGAAATCTAGGTATACAGCGGACCACCAGAAAAGCAGGAAATCAAGGGTACAGTGACAGTGGGAGGAGCAGGATGCATTCCTCAAGTGATGGTTTCTTTCAAGCAGAGGCACCTCCAAGGAACCCAGGAAATCACCATCCTGAGAGGGAATCAGCTGCTTGGTACAGAGAGCCTGAAGCCAGCTTAGGAGAGTGTCAGGCAAGTGGAATCCTTCTGTTCTCTTCACAGCCCTAGTCTTCTCCCACTTTAACCTTGGCTAGAGGTGGAGGTACGAAGGAAGAAGACATTAAATCAAGCTCAGAGTTTTGATTACTGTCTGGGATTGGACATTTTTAATTACTGAATTGAGGCTATGTGTATTAATTAAAGTGACTGAAGGACTATTACCTAAAAGGAGAATGTTCATCCAGGGCAGGGGAAAGACTATCCCTCTGAATAGCTTTGAAGTATTGATAGGAGACAAAAATAAAGCTGCTATTAGGAATACACTCTAAGTCCTGCATATTATATCAACATATTATTAGCTATACATGTAATCCTGACAACAACACAGGAGATAAGTAATATTCCTGTCCCTATTTTAATAAATGTAAAACCCGAAACACAGGGAGATTAAGTAACTTGCCCAAGGTCAGTCTAGCCAAATGGAAGTATTTTCAAGCACTGTAAACTTTCTATGGGTGGGGCTGTATTTGATCCCCCTTTGTAGCCTCACAGCTCTGCACAGTGCCAAGGGCTTAGCAGTACAAATAATATTGCTTGAAGGTCTGATTTCAGAATGTTGTGCTGGAAATAAGTGCATGAGAGAAACAGTAGGCTTTCAAGAACAGCTGAGCCAAATGAGATCAATGAGGACCCCTCAAGACCCATCTCAGATGTTCCCAACTCCCTTGTTTAATCTCCTGGTCAGGCCACAACCAGCCTCACCCCCATGGTCTGTCCTTAGGACACAGTGTTACAGCTGCCCCATCTTGCCAGCTGTTTTATGTTGCTCTTGAGTAAAGGGTCCTTCCTACTCTCCTCTTTCCCCAACCCTCATGCCCCCTCTCGCCACCCCCGCTCCATTTTTTTTTCAGTAGGAAACACCAATAAAATTTAATCAGCAATGTTAGGTTAGCTGGATGGGGAAGAGGGGTGCAGAGACAACTATTCCTCTGTTATTAGCTGGGTAAGTCAGGAGGGAGTACCATTATGGCTTGAAACCCACCAACTGGGGCAGAAAGCGAGCCCCTCATTCCCTGAACCCCATGAAGGGGGCCAGGACTGTAGCCCAGACTGACTGGGGTAGCTTCCTGGGGAGTCCTGGCTAGTATCTTCTGTGGCTCTGTAGTCTGGGAGAGGGGGAGGGGGCATTTCTCCCTCTGGCTCTCATTATATCTTAATGCTTGTGGCCATGACATAATATTGTTCAGCAACCTTTCCTCAGGACCCTCAAAAATTCAGATAGAAGTATCTAAACAAAGTCATATCATGTAAGATTTAGAGACACTTTAGATTATCTGAAAGTGTGAAAGTTGCTCAGTCATGTCTGACTCTTTGCAACCCCATGGACTATACAGTCCATGGAATTCTCCAGGCCAACATACTGGAGTCGGTAGTCTTTCCCTTCTCCAGGGGTCTTCCCAAGCCAGGGATCAAACCAGGTCTCCCGCATTGCAGGTGGATTTGTTACCAACTGAGCCACAAGAAAAGCCCAAGAAAACTGGAGTGGATAGCATATCCCTTCTCCAGGGGATCTTCCAGACCCAGGAATTGAACTGGGGTCTCCTGCCTTGCAGGTGGATTCTTTACCAACTGAGCTCCTATTTAAAACACTTTAGATCCAAAGAGGAGAAGTAACTAGACCAAGATAACACAGCTGATACTAGATTGAGCTCTCTTATCTTTCACTCTAGTTCTTCAAAGAAATGACAGGTCAGAACGGGCATGGTCAGCAAAAGCATCAGGGGTGAGGGCCGCTGTGTGCTGCAGTCAGCATCTTCTTAGGAAAGCTTCTCTGGTAGGACTCTCGGGGTTCTGTGCAGAAGCAGCTATACCAACCGCATGTGAAGAGAGCTGAAGGGGAAGCTACTCCATTTTCTTACCCAAGCCACTTACGGAAAAGACATGGTAAGCCAACTTAGCTGTGCTTAGAACTTTTGACCAGAATTGTTGAACAAGTAGGACAAGCTGATGTGAAGTTGAAGAGAAACGCTTTATTGCATTAATCCTAATGATGGCCTTATAAGGGAAGAACTACCACCTCTGTTTTAAAGATGAGAAAACAAATGCTCAGAGAAGTTACATGATTTGCCCAAAGTCACATAGCTAATAAATGGGGGAATCTAGGCTCGAAGCGAGGTTTTTGTCTAATTCCAAAACCCAGTTCTTTCTATTACATGGCCTGAAAATTGATTCCAAAGGTCGATACTAAAGGTAAATTTGTTCAACGGAAATTAAGAAAGCAATAATAGTATCACTGGAATAAGCACGCAACCTCTCTAGGACACGACTTTGAGTGAGCAGCGTTTCTATTTATCCAACTATTTGCTCATTTGCTCTTTCATTCACTCATCCATTCATTCAGCAAATATTTATTGAGCATCTACTAACCACGAGCTACTGTTCTAGGCACTGAGGATACATGGTCAGGCAAAAATGGCTTTGCCTTCACGGAGTTTACATTCTGGTAGGAAATGGAGGAAGACCAAGTGACTCAGAAAGTGAGAAAGATATTATCAGATAATAATATCAGATGTGAAGGGAATAAAGAAGAGTGATATGATAGTAAGTGGGAGGGGCAGGCAGGAGTTAATTAAATATGGTGGTCAGTAAAATCTTGGGAGGTGGGGGTCAGAGTTCAAGAGCAAGAGGATGAATCAAAGGAATGAATATGTATGTTCTTGGGAAACACACAGGGCAGTTGTAGGATGAGAGCACTCTTCTCTTTTGTCTGTGACCTCTATTTCACCTCGCCAACATCCTCCAGCTTCTGAGTAGAATTGGAGAAGGAAATGGCAACCCACTCCAGTATTCTTGCCTGGAAAATACCATGGATGGAGGAGTCTGGCAGGCTACAGTCTCTGTGGTCACAAAGAGTTGGACATGACTGAGTGACTTCATTTCACTTCTTCTGAGTAGAAGGAACACCGAGGCAGAGAGCTCCAAGCAGAGGAGGGTGCTGTAGAAGGAAGGCAGTGGGGTTTGCAAGTGGATAGATCCCTGGCTGTGGAACCTCAGATGAGTTCTTCCAACACAGAGACTGTTTCAATGTGTGAAAATGGGGGCAGGGATGCCTTCCTATTTAGAATGTGTGGGGATCAATTCAGATAATGGATGGGCATCAGTTCTTAATTGCCAGCAACAGAAACTGAATAGATGATTAGGCATAAAGAGAGCTTACTAAAGGAATCTGGTAGCTCACAGAATGAGTTAAAGGTCCAGAAAACAAGTTTGAGGCTAAGCTCCTTGCCAAGATGAGAAAATCACAGTTTCTACCCCTACCACTAAGTACCAGATGCTACAGCTAACACCACTCTGTGCTAACAGCTCAACTTTATTACAACTACTATGCTGCCAGCACAGGGACATTCCTGGGCCAGGAACTCAAGGCTGCTTTCTGCCTAGGCCTCATAGCTGCTCATCTTGGAATTGATATCTTCTGGGGGTGCTTTGGACTGATGAAGTCTAGATAACATATTGCACCCTAGCTGTGGGAGAAGTTGGGGAAGGGAGTTTTCTAATTTCTACCATGAGGTGAAGCACTCTTGAAGAAGAATATTCAAAAGGGGCTGGGGAGCCAGCAAACGAGGCAAATACCCACTGAGGATGGAAGATACCCAGAATGGAGCCTGGAACCCAGCAGATGCTCAGTGAAGGTAAGTTTCTTTCCTCCTTCAGCTTCACAGACTTTCATCCATCTGATCCTAAGTTCTGAGGCAGTATTAACAATGCTGTATGGGTAGATGAAAAGGCCACCATGTACTATTTAAGACTCCCAGGGAGGAATCATAAATTTAGCCCAGAGAGACACCTTCCAGAGAGACAGGTTGCTGACTGGGACTTTGCTCAGAGCGGGAACACTGTGCTTGGCATTTGCCTGAATACAGCCTAGCCCGAGATAGAGCGGTCTCATAAAATGAGGTAAGTTGAGAATGGAGCCTCAAATGAATTGCTGATCCTTCACAAGTGCCTTTGGGGACAGAAACACGGGAAGACAAACTAAGGATCTTCAGGTGAAGAATGATGAGTAATTTAACAACTGGAATTGGTGCCCTAAGCAGTGTGCTTCACTTTTTATCCAAAGCCAGTCCTGTAACTGGAAGTATGCCTCAGTCTCCTTATTCCAATTCCCTTTCCCTACTACCACTTCCCCTACCTTCTGGGACTAGAGACTAGCCCTGAGCTACAGCATACATGAAAACACGTCAAGATCTTAACAAAACTGTTCCTATATCAAGTTTCTTCATCTCAGATGAGCTCCTCCCAGAAATAAACCACATTCTAGATGGAAGCCAATTTGACACATAATTTATAGTTTACAAGGCATTTTGTTGGCTTCCCTGGTGGCTCAGATGGTAAAGTGTCTGCCTATAATGCAGGAGACCTGGGTTCAGTCCCTGGGTTGGGATGATCTCCTGGAGAAGGAAATGGCAACCCACTCCAGTATTCTTGCCTGGAAAAATCCCATGGACTGAGGATCCTGGCAGGCTACAGTCCATGGGGTATCAAAGAGTTGGACATGACTGAGCGACTTCGCTTTCTTTCTTTCTTGTTGCACAAAATCCGGTTTGACTCCAATGGCATTTCTGTGAATTTTATGTTATTTCTTTGAACATTTATTGAATAATATTACATTTTTATTGTGTCAGACACTGTGCAGAGATTCAGAGAGAAGGAAGTGACCTGCTTAAGAACATGTAGTCACATTTGGTGTTTCTTCCATCTTGCTTTAAAGCTTGTCAAGACCAAATGAGATGCCATGTGGAAAAGGGCCACATGAAAGCATTAGTGTGGCTGTGATATATGACTCTTCTTTCTAAGTTATTGCTGTAAAAATCTGGGTGACATGGCAGAGGCATGAATTTCTATGAGTATGATATGAGCAAGTGCTGTCTCGTAATGTCTCTCTGATCACACAAACAGCCTTGGTTTTCTCTGACCGCAACCCTGGCCCTATCTTCCCTGAAAATCACATTACTCCCAGATAGTGGCAGTTGTTGCCCTAGAGATAAGTACACTACAGACCTGGAAGGTAAAGGAATCGTAGAAGCTAAAAAATGCAGTGACCTCAAGGGATCAGTGAGGATTACATCAGTTCAGTTCAGTTCAGTTCAGTCACTCAGTCATGTCCGACTCTTTGCGACCCCATGAATCACAGCACACCAGGCCTCCCTGTCCATCACCAACTCCCAGAGTTCACTCA
>NW_011494605.1:2092190-2108168 GCF_000754665.1 Bison bison bison
TCCTCCTGCCCCCAATCCCTCCCAGCATCAAAGTCTTTTCCAGTGAGTCAACTCTTCGCATGAGGTGGCCAAAGTACTGGAGTTTCAGCTTTAGCATCATTCCTTCCAAAGAAATCCCAGGGCTGATCTCCTTCAGAATGGACTGGTTGGATCTCCTTGCAGTCCAAGGGACTCTCAAGAGTCTTCTCCAACACCACAGTTCAAAAGCATCAATTCTTCAGCGCTCAGCCTTCTTCATAGTCCAACTCTCACATCCATACATGACCACTGGAAAAACCATAGCCTTGACTAGATGGACCTTTGTTGGCAAAGTAATGTCTCTGCTTTTGAATATGCTATCTAGATTGGTCATAACTTTCCTTCCAAGGAGTAAGCGTCTTTTAATTTCATGGCTGTAACCACCATCTGCATTGATTTTGGACCCCCAAAAAATAAAGTCTGACAGTGTTTCCACTGTTTCCCCATCTATTTCCCATGAAGTGATGGGACCAGATGCCATGATCTTGCTGAATGTTGAGCTTTAAGCCAACTTTTGATAATGTAAATATAGTATCCAGAAAGTGATATCTGCTTTTGCTAAGTCGCTCAGTCATGTTCCATTCTTTGTGACTCCATGGACTGTATATACAGTTCATGGAATTCTCCAGGCCAGAATGCTGGAGTGGGTAGCCTTTCCCTTTTCCAGGGTATCTTCCCAAGCTAGGGATTGAACCTGCATTGAAGGCAGATTCTTTACCAGCTGAGCCACAAAGGAAGCCTGATATCTGCTATTACCTTCCTTTTAAGAGTACAGAGCCACACAGTAGTTAAATGGCATGTACAAGGGCACACAGCTGCTGAAGATGGAAGTGTGGACTCAGGATCCAGCCTGTGATCCCCTGTGCTGCACAGCCTGTTGGTGGAGCCTTCCTCATACTTCAAGCCTAATGGACATCCTTCATCTTCTTCCAAACTTTTCAGAGCTACACAGATGAAAGAATGCCCTTTCTATGGATCTCCCCTTGTCCTGGCCCTTGACAGAAGACCATCTGAGTTAGGATGGATATCAAGCCCACTTGTATGTTTTTCCAAAGTTATTTTCACTCAGGGGTCACTCTGTAGGGTCAATGCTGCAGGTGGGCTTGGGACCCAAATCTTGCCCTTATATATCTGCTGACTTCACTCCCAGTGTGGTGGTAAAACTGATGGGCTGGTAGATGTGAGGGTTAGGGCCTGGCACCCAGCAAGGAGGTTTCCCCTTTCTGCTCCCTACCTTGTGTTAGCCCTTTGTCACAGGCTGGTTAGACAGCATGGAATGCTAGTTTGTTTAACTTAGTGTAATTAAAGAAAAACAAAAACCAAAAACCAGGGAGCTAGGCAGGATGAGATATAAATTTTGGTTGGCTCTGGCCAGAAGGAAAAAACAAATTATCCTCCATAAATTTGATTCTGGCTCAGCAGTAAAGAATCTACTTATAGTGCAGGAGATGCTGGAGACATGGGTTCAATCCCTGGGTCGGGAAGATCCCCTGGAGGAGGGAATGGAAACTCACTTCAGTATTCTTGCCTGGAGAATCTCATGGACAGAAGAGCCTGGCAGGCTACAGTCCATAGAGTTGCAAATAGTTGGACATGACTGAAGCAACTGAACATGCACAGATATGATTCTTTATCAGTGAAATGGAAAGAATACTGTGAGAAATATGAGATAACAAGTGTAAAATATCTGGCAAACCATGCAGCAAATACATGGGAATTGGGAGCCATTAATCACTATTAATATTACCTTGCCAGACTGAGCCCTCACAGGTGGATGTCAGCTGACCCTAATTCATTAATTGGAGTTAACCTTCCTTTGTTTCATGCAATAGGAAGCAAAAAAGACCAGCCTCAAGCATTAGACCCTGTGGTATCTGCCTAGATGTGCCTTCTCTTCACACGCTGTCCCCTGTTCTTGTCTTCCTGTTGAGTTAGCTCCCCAAGATTCCCTAAAAAACCCATAATGTGCCCAATGCTGGCAGAACTGCACTTTGAATTTAGGGTGGGGTGCACCCTACATGACGAATTTCTTGGCCATCAGTGGCATTTATCCAGTACGCAGCAGTGCCAACTGTTCACTTCTAACTCAAGGTGATCCAACAACTCCCTTTCTTCAAAAGACAGAAGCCATAAATCCTAATGTATTCAAAATTCCAGTGTGAAGAGCAACAGACAAAACTGCTTTGCTTCAGATAACCAATATATTTTCAAAGTTATATTACAACAAGTTAATGGCTTTCAATCACAAGAACCCTTTCTTATAGAATATTTAAAGGCAGCCTCATATTTTTCTTAAAATTTTTTTTTCCAGTTAAAATAACTGCAGCCTCTTATGGAGAAAGTAAAGAGAGCCTGGAGGAGAGGGACTCAGAGGCTATAAGTAAAAGTCAGGGAAAGGGAAGAAAAAGGTTTATAATCATTTCTAGGAATTAGAGTGATTGATTGATCAATCAATCAACTAACACTTGCTAACACGTTCTCAACTAACTCTGCTTAGGCTGCAGATGCAGAAACGTAAAAGATATGGCACTTAGCCTCAAAGAACTCTCTGGAGGGACTAATATAGCAGGCAGACAGACAGACAATACTGATCAGGGTGATGAGACTTTCAACAATAACAAGGTCCCCAAGAGGTCAAAGGGAGGACACTCACGATGTTATGCTTAACATTGATGCTGTATAGATAAAGTGAATTTTCTTACTTAAATCTTTATAGATTTAATTTTAAAATATTTAAAAATCATCAAAAAGTTACAGAAACTAGCATAATGAATGGCATGGTACTCCAATAATAGGAAATGGCAAAGATGCAAGATGAAAGGAGGCTGGGGCCCTTAACTGCAAACATAATCCTTGGAACTGGCAAGAGAGGCCCTGGTCTGGGTCTTCCACATTTGGAGGCCCTGTTCTCTGGAGTAACTTCCTCAAAATTTTCTAGGTCCCCTTCAGTGCATGGAACTGGCAAGGGATGGCAGTGTTGTCTGGGCCTGGTGCCCTGAGCTTAAACTAGTCGTTTTCTCCTTTGAGGGTGCCCTCCAACTTTCTACTGAGGGCTGGCTTCATGAGCATGTGACCTGTGCAATTGCATAAGGCTTTGTGCTTGTAAGGGCCCTCTGTTGGTTTCAATGCTCTGTTGTTACCATCTTGGAATTCTTAATAGTTCTTAACAAGGTGACCACATTTTTATTTTGCAATGGGCTCTGCAAACTCTGGAACTTTTCCCATTTCTAACCCATGTGTAGGATGGACCAGGTGCCCAGAGAAGCTCTGAGACACATATCCAAGGGGTCATCTTGGAGTTTTGGGTAGTGCCAAGGGTTCTATAAAGGTAGTATGTGAGGGGTCATTTCCATTGGCTGATAGGATACCTACTGTAGGGGATCACGTGAGACTATGTTGTCAGAGGGTGCTAACACATGTCAGGACAAGTTTGGACTCTGGACTACTGACTGTCCACTGCTAACTCTTGGTGTATGGTACTCTAACTCAGGAGCCTGGGTTCCAGTGTCAGCTCCCACTCTTTACCCTATGCACTTACTGCTTTTGGCATGTAGGGCAGTTATTCATTCCCATATAGGCTCCATACCAGTGTCTGGCCAGCAGTCCTCAAAGGGTAGCCTTGTTTGAGAGCTTCAGAGACCTTCTCAATGCCAGTAGACCCTTTCTATTTATGTCCTTACTTGCCTTTGGGTTGTTTTTAAGCAGTCTAGTTGAGAGATGAACTTTCCTTGCATTAGTGAAATGACTCCTTTCATTCTGCCCACAGCCCCCAGCCTATTCTCCTCGCTTGGGTTGTAAACTGAAATCAGGAATGCAGTCAACAGTGAGAGGGTTCACATTCTGGTCAATGACTATGGCCTAAAGAGTTTAAGAGAATCCAATTTTTATAGTGAAGAAAAGAGTTTAAGAGAAATATTACAGTGTAAAATTTTGGAAGGAAAATTTAATAAAATTAGAAAACCAAACAATTGGTTACATTTTCCTGCATATCTGAGAAAGACTTGCATCTCTGATCATCATCAACAAAGCACAAAAACAGTCTTTGAGAGATTCCCTGAAAGTTATCATTTATAATGAACAATGTAGTGTCATGAGTATCAGAGCAATCAGCATTGAATAAATGTTATTATGGAACTACAAAGGAAAAAGGGTCTATATTGTTTTAATATAAACAGATTCCTAAGAATCATGGTATTATGAGTAATAACAGGGTTGCTATTTTTTTCTTGAGGTGGGAGATGTGAAATTAGGCAGAAACCAGTTATTTGTGAACATAGTAAGGACTATAAAGAGATGGTGTCTAGACACTATAAAGAAATTTCACATGCACTAATTAGACAGTTAAAAAACATAACTACTTTTTCTCCGTATTATTCTATATCTTCTTCCATAAGTCACTATACTTCAATAGTTATAGTGCTTTTTATAATTTTTAAATGAGTTTTGTATTTTTGTTCATCAATTTCCTTATATAGACAGAAATCCCATACAAAATATTTGCTCAGGTTTCCTGCAGCCTCGATGTATTGCCCTAATCACTAAATATAGGAAAACTGTGCACTGAACAGAAACACTCACATTAAACAGTTACATAAATGAGAAATAAACTTATTTGTTAAGCCACTGATACTTTAGAGTCTATCAAGTAACTAACATTTCCCTAATACTCTGTTTTTGGGTAAGTGCCATTCATTACTCTACATGTCTCCAGGAAGGTTTTCTTTCCTGTTTCTCTGTTGGGCCCCTTTTCTCTCCCCACAGGTTATCATGGGGTTATTACTCTTCTCTGGACTCCTGTGATATCCTGTGCCTTTCTTTGTCATTGATTGATCATATCATATTTTACTCATCTGTTCATGTGTTTATCTCTCCTACTAGATTATTGACACCTTGAGGGAAGGTAATTTTGCCCATGAATTTTAGTCTCTAGCATCAAGCCTGGGGAATAGAAGTGTTCATTAAATAATTTTAAAATCAATACCATTTCTTAAGGGAGACGTTTAGATAGAGTAGGAAGAGCCCTGGAATGAGAAAACCGAGGATTCTAGAGGCAACTTTGCCACTGTTTCCTATATAATCTTAACCAAGACATTTTCATTCCCTGAGTTCCAATATTCTCAAGCTGGCTCAGATGGTAAAGAATCTGCCTGGAATGTGGAAGATCTGGGTTCGATCCCTGGGTCAGGAAGATCCCCTGGAGATGGGCATGGCAACCACTCCGGTATTCTTGCCTGGAGAATCCCATGGACAGAGGAGCCTGGAGGTCTATGGTCCTTAGCATTAAAGAGCCAGACACAAATGAAGTGACTTAGGACTCATGCATAAATTACAGATGTTAACACCCACTTTGCATGATTGTTCCAACAAATAAACACAATAGCATACAAGAAGTACCTCACACTCTGAATAACAGGTGACCTTCAAAAGATGGTACTTGTTATCACAGTAGTTATTATAGTAGTTGATCAATAAATAATTGTTGAATTAGTGAGTTAAACAATTGTTTGAGAGCCTATTATGTGCTGGGCATTGTTTTAAGCATTAGAAAAGTAGTGATGAACAAAGGGGCTTCCTAGGTGGCACAAATGATAAAAAACCTGGATGCCAACATAGGAGATACAAGAGATGCAGGTTTGACCCCTGAACCAGGAAGATTCCCTGGAGGAGGGCATGGCAACCCACTCCAGTATTCTTGCCTGGAGAATCCCATGGACAGAGGAGCCCAGCTGGCCATGGTACATAGGGTCATAAAGAGTTGGAATGACTGAAGTGACTTAACGCACATGCACGCAAGGTGGACATGAATTGCTAAGGCAAGGAACTGCCATCTCATAGAACGATCAGGGAAAGCATTTATTGACAATGTGCCATTTGAGCAGAGACATAAAGGAAGAAAAGAAGTGAGCCACAAGAATACTTGGGAAGAGTTTTCTAGGTAAAGACCAGCAATTACAAATGTCTTGAAGCAAGAATATACTTTGTGAGTACATGGAACAGCAAAAAGACCAGTTGAGAGAATGATGAAGGGAGAAGGTGGTAAAGGAGAGATCAGGCTGCAAATACAGATCATGTAGGAATTTCTAGACCATTGTGAAGCCCTTGTATTTTTGTTTCTCTCAGAGAGATAAAAAGCCACTGAAGGACTTTGAGCTTAGAACTACCACAATATGGCACTAATTTCAGAGGATCACTCTGGCTTCAAGGTGTAGAGTAATCTGTAGTGAGTATATATGTGGAAGAGTAGGAGAGGCAAGGCCAGAATTGAGACCATTAGTTAGGCTTTTCTAAGAATCCAGAGGAGACATAATGTTGGTTTGCAATATGGAGATAGCAGTAAAAGTGATAGGGTGATTAGGAATATGGATGCATTTTGATGATAGAGACAATAAGATATGTTGATAGACAGGCTGTTGGAAGAGAGAAGAATCAAAGGTGATTTCAAAAAGGAGAAGGGGTAAAGGGGATTGATGGAGTTACCATTTACAGAGATAGGGGAGACTGTGGGAAATCTAGCTTGCGGGTTAGAAATTATAAGTTTGGTTTTAGACAAGCTATGTTTCTGTTATACGTCCAAGCTAAGATACTGAGTAAGCCATTGAATGTATCATTCAGGAATTCAGGGAAGAGGGCTAGGTAGAGGCATACATTTAGGAAGCATCAGCTGACACCTGGTATTTTAAGCCATGAGACTAGGTGAAGTTATCAATGATGTAATACTGAAAAAAGAAAAGTTCCAAAAATCAAACTCCAGGATGCTTCAATGTCTAGAGGTCTAGGAAATGAAAGAGAGCCAGTAAAAGGAGACCTGGAAAGATAATGAAGAGAAAACTGTTCTCTAAAGCCAAAAGAAGAATGTAGTTTGAGATGTGAATGGTCAATTGTGTTAAAAGTTGCTAGTTGTATTACTTCATCATGGAGAATGTTGACACAGAACACTTTTGTCATAGAGTATTTTCTGCCATAGAGTCCACAGTTCTGGGCTCAGATTTTTCAGCTGCTTATTCTGTCAATGTGGATATGAATTCCTGAACACTATCTTCTAGGGTTGCTACGAGTCCTACATAAAATAACAGTTGTGAAAACATTTGGTAAAATGCTTTACTGTTCAAAGACGTATAACTTAACAATCATTGACACCAGCTCTGTGCCAGGACCTGATCTGAGAAATGGGCACAGAGACAACACAACATACTTTGTAATTCTCTGCCCTTGGAGAGATCCAGTCTGGTGTGTGTGCATAATCCTGTGTGTTACACCAACATTACAGTATGTGCAGTTTGGGAGGAAGACCCAGAGCACTCCTGTCGCACAGAGGAGAGGCAGGGTAAGAGAAATTGGTAGTCAAGCAGCAGGCCCAAGAGGCCACAAAAGTTGGACCGGAGGGAAGATTCTTGGGAGCTTATTTCTTGAGCATAGATCGAGGAAGTGGCAGAGTCAGCCCCTAAAATTCCAGTCAATTTTCTCTCTCACCTTTGGGCTCACTTGGAGCATCAGCGCTGTTAGCTGAATCAATACTTTCTCCTTGACCCAAGTGATTGATTTTCACAATATCCTTCTTGGTCACAGACAGAAGACTAAGAAATAGAAACACAGAAAAACTGTTATATTCTGAGAAGGAGCAAAGGAGAGCAAGGGAGAGCTGTTTGTAGAGGTGGACTACACTGTGGCAGTGAGCTCAGAGCTGGGGAATCTCAGCAGCAAATGATTGAGGAAGGAGGAAAATAAGGTAGTCTTCCCAGTAGGCTCCTGGCAGTGCCCAGATGGTGCAGCCATCAGCAAGACAAAAGGAATTCATGCTAAGTTCAGGAATAAGCAAATGAGAGTGGTCAGAAGACAAGGCAGGCAAACAAGCTATATACTTCCACCAGGTTGATAAGAGAGGCCAGAGCAACAATAGTCGGAGCAGCACAAACCTTACCCAAAGGCCAAAGATACTCTGATTCCTGCTTCACGTCTCACTTTCCCTAAGAGCAGGAGTCATTAGCTACTTACAAATGCTTCACATCTAAATCTATCAGGGAGAACTCCCAGTCCTTCCAGGATCAGGGGTCCTCAGCCCTGGCTACACATGAGAATAACATGGGTCATTAAAAAAAAAAATAACAATGCCTGGGGATAGTTTCTGATTTAATGGAGGAGCGGTGGGCATTTGGTATTTTTTAGAAGCTCTGTATATATTCCAATGTGCAGCCAGTGTTATGAACCACAGATTTAAGTCATCTGAAAAAGTAACCTGGTGTACCTGATAGATCCCTGAGTTTTTTATATCTGTCATTCATTCATTCATTCAATAAATATTTATTGAGTGTTACTAAGTACTATAGGGCTTCTCTGGTGACTGAGTGGTAAAGAAACCGCCTGCCAACGCAGGAGACATGAGTTTGATCCTTGGGTCAGGAAGATCCCCTGGAGAAGGAAGCAGCAACTCACTCCAGTATTCTTGCCTGGGAAATCCCATGGACAAAACAGCCTGGTGGGCTACAGTCAATGGTGTTGCATAAGAGTTGGACAAAACTTAGTGACTAAATAACAACAACCAAGTACAATAGACGTGGGTTAAAAGCACAACCCAGATAATTAGCAGCTGTGTGATTTGGGACACATTACTTCTTCTAACTTCAACTTCAAAATGAGAATAATGATACTACCTATTTCATGGGGTTTTTTAGAAGATCACTACAAATTATACTCTAGAAATGCTTTCCAATAATATGTACTCAGTAACTGGGCATTTCTCTACCTCTACCCTTTTTCTTAATGAATTGGAAAGGGGATGTGGAGGTGTTCAGAGAAGAAGCAGAATGTAAAGAGCACCTGTTCAGTAACTTGTGGGAAGTAATACCTGTTGCTGGTCATTGTATTTGCATTCACAGAACCAGAACAATTAGGATTCTGCCTTGTTCCTGTGGCTAAGACCTCTGGTAGTACCCAGAGGTACTAGGTACTAGGTACTTTGGGGCCTAGGGTCCTGCCTTCTCCTAGAATTTGTACAGAATCTGGATTGCTCAGGCTCTGCTGCTGCTGCTGCTGTCACTTCAGTAGTGTCCGATTCTGTGTGACCCCACAGACAGCAGCCCACAAGGCTCCCATCCCTGGGATTCTCCAGGCAAGAACACTGGCGTGGGTTGCCATTTCCTTCTCCAATGCATGAAAGTGAAAAGTGAAGTCACTCAGTCGCTCAGTTGTGTCCGACTCTTTGTGACCCCATGGACTACAGCCTACCAGGCTCCTCCGCCCATGGGATTTTCCAGGCAAGAGTACTGGTTGCCATTGCCTTCTCCGTGCTCAGGCTCTGCTAGCTACTTATGCATAGACCTGCCTGACTCTGTGCACAGGCCAGGACCTTGCAGGGCTGAAGGGGCACAGACTGTGATGGGGCAGACTTAGATTTTGGCTGGTTCAGTCACTTATGAACAAACCACCTAACATCTGAGCCTCTTTTTCTTCATCCTTAAATTAGGGATAAGGTTATTGGTTCAGTGCACAAACTATGGAATTCAGAATCCTAAGTTAAGCCCTGAATTTGCCACTGTTTCCTCTTATGGAGTAGAAAGAACAATAGTATGTATCTTAAGATCTGTTATGAAAGTAAAATAATCTATTTAGGGTACTTGGGACATTTTCTGGTATATCAGTTCAGTTCATTTGCTCAGTCGTATCTGACTCCTTGTGACCCCATGGACTGTAGCACGCCAGTCTTCTCTGTCCATCACCAATTCTATCAATAAATATTAGCTCGTTATTATTTTTTATTATTATTATCATTGCTATTTACCTCTTTGAATGTCCATGGAAGCCTATGATCAGCTGAGCAGCCTATCTGCCAATACAAGCACCAAAACACAGAGAGCTAATTAATCCATTAAGGCAGCAGCTTCGATGGCAGCTGGGAATGTGTACAAATCATGTCCTTTTTTCCAGACCTGTCATCTCACACAGGATAATGGCTCCCAGGCGGGCCCAATATTCTGTATGATGTTCCTGGGGAAATCCCACAGGGGTTTCAGATGGCATGAAAGATGGGATCTTTACCAGAGCTTTTCAGACAAGGGGAAATAAATGACCTCACAGCATCCCTTCTGACTCAGCCTGTGCCTCTGCAGTTCACCACGTGGCCTTTTTGTGCCTTGCATGCCTAACTGGTGAGGTCAGAACAACAGATTAAGGTCCAACTTACTGGCTGACTTAGTAATAATTGCTGTTGAAAACCACTCTCCTAAAAACAGCATTTTACAGTTTACACACAGTTTCACTGGATTCATTCATTCAGTCACTGACTGAACACTCACTGAGTATTCACTATGTGTCAAGCTCTGAGTGAAGTAATAGTTAATAGGTCAAACAAAATAGGAACTGAGGGCTTACTAGTAAACAAGACTACAGATACAAATCATAAAAAGCCCCACCAGTTTACAATCAAATTGGAGAGAATTAGAGTGGATAAAAGGACAGAAAAAGCACAGTTCCTGTGATGGGAACGACTGTGGCAGGGTTCAAACAAGAAGGTGATAATTCTGTCTGGGAGTAAATAGACAAGAAAGACATCATACCTGGGACCTCAGGGGCAACACTTTAATTCCAACTGATCCTGCTTCCATAGCTGAGTCGGTCCTGACACTGGTTCTTCTAGATGATGGAGGCCCATCCACATGCCTGATTTCTGAGCAGTGTCCACTATACCGTTTTTCTAAATCTACTTGTCATACCTTGATTGCCCCTGTTTGGTTGAGAATATTAAAAATATGGCTGCCAGCCCATAATAAGCTACACTTCTTGACAGACATAATAATACCTTTTATTTGAAGCTCACAGAATTACTATATTAAAAGAGATCATAATGAGGAAATAGTACCAATAGTAAAAAGAACCCTTTATTGAATGCCTAATATACATTAATGCATAGATATCAGGTACTTGATGCAAAGTTTTGCTTATCTTCACATAGTGTTCCTAAAAATAGATATGAAGGCCTCCATCAAAAGTTCAGTGACTTGTCCAAGCTCATATAAGTAGTAGGCAGATGAGGTTTTTTTACTGCAAACATTTTATTATTATTGTGTGACTCTCTCTTCTCTATCACACTGCCTTCCTAAAGTGAAAATACATACATTTGTACAGACATACAGAATACTACAGAGCTTCTGTCATGTGCCAGGAACCAAAATAGACATTTTTATATGACACAGAAACCATAAGAGATATTATCTTTAAAAAAAAAATTAAACAGATAAAACAACTGATGCTCAGAGAAGATGAAAAATCAGTTTATTGATAGTAGAGTCAGAGTTTGAGCCCAAATTAGTTTAACTCAAAAGATGTTGCCTTTCCACTATACCACACTCTGCCCCACCTCCCAAGACTTCACCTAGCTCTGGTTTTCCTGTTACCTGTTGCTTCTTTGGGACTCAATTTCCGCATCTGAAAACTTATGATCTCTAAGAGCTCTTTTTGCTTTGATGTTCTCAGGTTCCAAGATGTAAAGAGATGGAGATGAAAGGCAGACAGAATGGCATTCTGAACTGAGAAAAACAGGGATAGCACTGTACACATCAGGGGACATTTAGGAAAAGTCAGGCTGTAGCTAAAGCAATTCCATCCTTTGGGTAGGGAATAAGAGAAGGTTTAATTTACACTAGATCTTGGGGAATGAGGAGGAGTTTGACATGTTAAAAAGATGAGCATTATTTCAAGAAAAGGGAAAACACAAAGAACTCAGAAGTCCACAGTTACAAAGTATGTTTGGAGAATGGTGATTTGTCTGATGTGACTTTGTCTCAGGAAGGAGTAGAGCAATCAGGGAGAGAAAGGATGTGATGATGATCTTCACCCCAGTGGTAGTCATGGTTTCAGTCTGGTTTTCTGGGCCGTCCACTCTTACATGGCAACTTTTGCTCCCTCCTGGTCTTCATTATATCGTTAGACAGTTCCTGACAATTTGAGGTTATACAACTAAGCTGGAGTAGTGCTTTCAGAGAAGTGTGTACTTAAAGCAATTATCTAGACAATTAAACTCCAAACACACGGGAGCACACACACACAAATACACACACACCTGCCTTACATGTAAACAGCTAAAAAAAAGACATTTGGATGACCTCTAAAGATAATTTTGTCAATCTTCTGCTGATCACTAGAGAGGTATTCACTGTATGGAAGGCAAATAGCACGTACCAGTTCTTATTTTATTGGCATTATGAGAATTCTTTTTCTTGATGAAGTTTAGGGGTATATACTTCATAATTATACTCCCATAGGAGGTGCTGTGGAAATGCCCAGAAGCCCTATTTGTCTTCTGAAGACTATCTGAAACACAAGTCTCTGGCTAACTGCTAAGGCCATACCTCAGATGGGCAGGGGGCAGGATCTTTATCATAAGTAGCTTTAAACCTATATATGTACAGAATACTAGGGTACCAATGAGAAGCTTCAAAGCTGAATCGAAGTTCATGTTTTCCACCTCACTTCTTGCCCTTTGCTTTTCTCATGAAGTTCAAAACTATATTAAAGTCTCACAGCTTGAAATCCTCAAAATCTTCCCCTTTAATATCTTCCCTAAGTGAGCATCTCATCCTTTAACCTCACAAACATTCCATCTAAGAGCTGTCTATAATCATTGCTTCTACTTCCCCAATTCCTTAACCTAAATTGGGTTCCCTGCAGAAAACATTAATCTACTAGAAGCACATTTATATACAGCAGATAAAGTAACACTTAAAGATTGCACACACAAAATAAATAAATAAATTTGGTTCCATTCTACCTTCCATGAAATCTTTCTTACCAAGCTAAGAAATGAGCCCATTAATGCTAAATCATCTCAATCCTCATTTTATTTATTTAACTGTTCCCTGGTGGCTCAGATGGCAAAGAATCCACCTGCAATGTGGGAGACCTTGGTCCGATCTCTGGGTTGGGAAGATCCTCTGGGGAAGAGCATGGCAACCCACTCTAGTTTTCTTGCCTGGCGAGTTCCCACGGACAGAGGAGCCTGGTGGGCTGCAGTCCATGGGGACACAAAGAGTCAGACACGACTGAGTGACTAAGCACAGCATAACTGTTTCAGTGCTGGATACTTTTCATCATTCCCTCCTTAAAACTCCCTTTACCTCTTTCTTCCCTGACACTCCTCTTTCCCCTTTCTCCTGGTTTCCTTCCTCCTCTTCTGATTCCTCTGTCTCAACCCTCTTCACTGATTTTTCTTAATTTACCGATCCTTTAAATTCTGGTGTTCTCAAAGTACCTGTCTCTCAACCTCAAACTTCTCCATCCACTTACCCATCTATCCATGAAGTACACACCTGATTAAATCCTGTAGAAATCAATCAGACAAGATCCCTTTACTCAAAGAGTGCATAGCCTAGTAGGGAGACAGATATACAAGCTGACAATCCCACACAGCATTAGGCACTGTTTGGTCTTTACTCTGCTAGATGAAGACCATGCAGTCAGGGGACAAAGGCAGTATTAGCAGGGCCTTTGTGCTTCTTCCATTGGAGGGCCTTGGGGTAGAAACAGCTTATATCTGCCTGCTTAAACACATTTGGATAGCCTACAAATGTCATGCCCTTCATGTCAGACTTAAGTATCCAAAAGAAACACTCAATGGTATTAAAATTATTCCATTAGTTGCGATGTCTAAGTCCATTCCACTGTATTGTATTTGGGAGGCAGCATGCGGTAGAGGAAAGAATACAGCTTTAAGGGCAAAAGAGGCTTGAGCTGGAATTCTGGCTTCATTTTACACTAGCTGTATGTCTCAAATTCCTCAAATGCTTGAGTACTCTAACCTTCATTTTCCTCACCTATAAAATACACATAATATTTTCTTATAGAATTGTTACAAGGGTCTGATATAAGAAGTACTTAGCACAGTTCCTGGCACTTAGTATTTAGAATGGAAATCAGCCCAAACTATCTTCTATTCCAAATGCAGGACTAACTTAAAAAGAAGACAGAACGTGGGCAATCAAGTGTGTTATCTCTGCTCAGGTAACGAGGTGTGATGCATTGGAAAAGGGCCCAAGATAGCATTGTTTTAAATAAAAGTCCTAAATTCCCTTTCAATTTCCTTGTTCAAATCACTTAAGGGGAGCTTTCTGTAGTTCTGCTAATGAAGTCATCCTCAAAATCACTTTCAGACAGACTCTTGCTCAATAATAAACTAACTGCATGATAATACACACACTCAAGCCCCCAAGTCGGGTGATTTTTTAAGATCAGAATCCATACAAACAGTCATTGAGAGTCTTAAGGGGGTCATTTGTGGAGATTGGATTTCTCCAAAAGAAAAGAATATATCCATTTTATTCTCTTTATTTTGCCAGCTCATCAAGAAGAAAACGATGAAAAAACTGTAATGCCTATGGTACAATTCATCACAGGGAATTTTATGGCAGAAAAATGTTTTCAATTTATAATGGCAGTAATAAGTGACATTGGGCAAAAGCTGAAAGACTTTTTTTTTTTTTCTACCAGAAGTCAGCTAGGAATAGAAGAGGGATGTATTCATTACTCATTCCTAGATGGTGAATGTTTAAAGGCATCTTACACAGCAGCATGTATTTTATTACCCTGCTATATATACCAGGCAGAAAGATTTTACCAGAACTATAATTCGTATGCCCTTTTTATCATAACTGAGTTCAATTAAAGTCACAGAGTGGATAAAAGGGAGGATCCTCTCCGTGTCAGAACCTCAAGGCTGACTTTGACAAGTCCAATAAAAAAGTCAACCTTAAGAAGGGAGCCATATTCTAGTGTTTGGTTTTAAAAAATGTATTTTAAATGACTCTAGCCATGGGGACACAAACACACACAAATCCACAACTTCATTGGCAGAGTTTCCTAACAAATGGAATGCAGTGGTAAAGAACTCACTGAGCACTGTTTCCAAAACCCACTCTACGCATGGCCAAGGCACTATTTCATGCTTTCCTTTCATGCTTTCCTGTTTGGGGCTCCCCTGGTGGTTCAGAGGGCAAAGTGCCTGCCTGCAATGCAGAGACCTGGGTTTGATCCCTGGGTCAGGAAGATCCCCTGGAGAAGGAAATGGCAACCCACTCCAGTGTTCTTGCCTGGAGAATCCCATGGACAGAGAAGCCTGGTAGGATATAGTCCATGTGGTCGCAAAGAGTCGGACACGACTGAGTGACTTCACTTTCACTCTCCTGTCTACAGATGGAACATCACCAGGACTACTTACTATCTCCTTCACTGTTACTCTTCTGCCCCTCAACCCCCATATCACCTTCATCATTAAACTGCATTCTTCACTTATTCATTCACTTACACTTACTTAAATATCGACAAATATTTATAGTATGAAAATATATCAAACATTAAAAATACAATGGTGATTGTGACATGATCCTCTACTTTCAAGGCAAGAATTTCCTAATTTAATTGAGTAGATAGCTGCCTGAATAATCATACCACTGCACGATTCCATGACATGGGCTCTGCTACAGG
The DNA here is from genome assembly GCF_000754665.1 of Bison bison bison. Lineage (NCBI taxonomy): Eukaryota > Metazoa > Chordata > Mammalia > Artiodactyla > Bovidae > Bison > Bison bison. The sequence continues at coordinate 2,107,677 of NW_011494605.1, forward strand.
GTGTGCTAGGTACTAAGATTCACAGGTTAACAGGAGAGAATAACACACTTACCATGGAGGGGCTGAAAGAATGCTTCCTGGAGGAGATGCCCTTTTCAAGTTGAGCTGTGATGCACTAGAGTGGGCATTTTCAAGTAGGAAACCGGTGGAAAGACAACACAGGCAAGAGAAGGAAGAAGATGTATAAAGTGGAAGAACGTGTGAAATGAATAGAGCACGTGCACAGAATAAAAAGAGTGGAGCCCAGCTGAAGAGCGCAGCCTAAGGGTTCTGATTAAATTACTTAGGAGGGGTGAAGTGCTCTTCTATGCACTGTGGAGTCATCAATATGGAAAACACACAGCCACTGATCCAAAGAGTTTCTGCTTCACAGGCAGGGAAACTTTCTTCTTTGGCGTATGTTCCCTGACAGGCAAGACAACTGATCCAGCCTTGTACTTCTGTTTGTTTTAGTGTCTGTGTGTGTGTGTGGCAGGGGGCGGGGGGGGGGGG
>NW_011494605.1:2108268-2120194 GCF_000754665.1 Bison bison bison
GGGGGGGGGGGGTTGTTTTTTGTTTGTTTTTGGTGGTCTTTGTCTTTTTCTTTGACACACAACTGAAGAGAGAGAGAGTAAAATTTGAAAATTTTAGGAGTCCAAGGAACAACTGGAAGGTCAAGGGGCTGGAGCAGAGTGAGAAAGGAGAAGAATTGTTAGGCAATAAATGAAGGAAACAACTTAGGGGCCAGATAACGTGAGACCTTGTGAAACACAGTAAAGGTTTTAGATTTGAGTCTATGTCAATTATACATGGAGAAGGCAATAGCAACCCACTCCAGTACTCTCACCTGGAAAATCCCATGGATGGAGGAGCCTGGTAGGCTGCAGTCCATGGGGTCGCAAAGAGTCAGACACGACTGAGCGACTTCCCTTTCACTTTTCATTTTCATGCATTGGAGAAGGAAATGGTGACCCACTCCAGTGTTCTTTCCTGGAGAATCCCAGGGATGGGGGAGCCTGGTGGGCTGCCATCTATGGGGTTGCACAGAGTCAGACATGACTGAAGTGACTTAGCAGCAGCAGCAGCAGCAGCAATCATATGTAAGCCAACCAAAGGGTTGTGAACAGGCAAATGAAGTTCTCTGACTCTCAGTTTATTTTCTTGTTTATTTATTTGGCTGCACTGGGTCTTAGTTGAGCACACGGGCTTCTCTAGTTGTGGCATGTAGGCCCCAGAGCCCATGGGCTCAGTAGTGGAAGCATGCGCCTGGTTACTCCTCAGTATGTAGGATCTGAGTTCCTGGATCAGGGATTGAACTTGCTCCCCCTGAATTACAAGGCAGATTTTTAACTACTGGACCACCAGGAAAGTTCCCTGTCTCTCATTTTAAAAGGAGCAATCTGGCTGCTGGGTGGAGCATAGACTGCAGTGTGTGCTTAGTCGCTCAGTTGTGTCTGACTCTTTGCGACCCTTTGTACCATAACCCACCAGGCTCCTCTATCCATGGGATTCTCCAGGCAACAATACTGAGTAGGTTGCCATTTTTCTCCTCCAGAGGATCTTCCCAACCCTGGGATTGAACCCACATCTCCTGTAGCTCCCGCATTGCAGGCTGGTTTTTAGCCTGCTGACCCATCAGGGAAGCCCATAGACTGCATTGAGTACATGAATGAAGAAAAGATCAATTATGAGAGAAGTATCTTCACAGACAAAAGGACTGGGCTGAACTACAATGGCAATGATGGAGGGAATGAGACATGTCTGGAGTCAGGGCATATTTTGAATATCATTACTTGACTGTCCCTCTCCCATTTTATTTAACTCCTCAAATGCCCACCTGTTCATTCCACAAATAGGAAAACCAGTGCCTGAAGGGAAAGGCCTTGTCCAAGGCCACACAGCGGGTCCACGGCAGGGACAAACCTCTCTCTTTTGTTTGGCCTCCCTTAGTTTCTCACAGTCTCTGCTCTGAGGCAATTCCATTGTCTTTCATAAGCTTGCAATACCATCTTCCTGATGGCATTTTAAGAAAACCAGACGGCATTTAGCAGAAAGCCTGCACAACATCAAGAGAAACCAGGACTTTGATGTGCTCCAATTGGAGCAGAGGAGATGTGTGGAAAATACCAAGCAAATGTTTGGACTCAGAATCCAAAATAACATGTACTTAACTTTGCAATTTAAAAAGCTAAATTCAAACATGTGTCTTGTTGGTTTTCCAGAAAGTATAGAATCTTGTAGCATAAAATTAAATAAACACCAACTCCAACTTGCGGTCTTTCCCTACCCTTTCTTCCTCTTGAGTGTTATCCAATTATTTTCAAACTCCCTCATTCTCCAAATTAGGAGCTTTCCACATGTACGGATTCGTGAGACAATGGTCATACTAGCTAATACCATTATACACAGTGGACACTCCTTATTTCCTATTGCATTGTACACATTCAGTCCTCTGGGCCTCTGCTTATGCTGTTTCTGTGCCTAATATGCTTCCCCAGTGCCTTCTTTTTGTCTGAAATACTCTTTGAAGCCTCCTTCTTCAAAACCTATTCCCTAATTCTTCCTGTCACTTAATTGGCTACTTTCTACCTCTCAAATCTTGTTGCAAAGATACCTATGAAATCCTTAGTTTCTCTTCATCTTTACAGTGGAAATAAAAGCATTTCTCCTTGACTCATGGAGACTTGCAAAGGTTAGATGCATGATTATTCATGAAATAGCAAAAAGTTCAACTATTAATATTTTCTTTCTTCTTCCTTCCCTTCCCTTTCTTTCTCTTTCCTCTTTCTCCACTCCCTCTTCCCCCCTCCCTCTTTTCTTTTTCTTCTTCTTCTCTTTCCCTTTCTCCTTTTCTTCACTCCTCTATTTCTTTCACTTAGTCAAAAGTACCCTTCCTTTGTTCTGGGAGGGGAATTTCCCCAAACATGTGAGTGCAGTAGAAATTTGTAGTTAGCTGTGTGGTGTCTAAAGAATGATAATCAGATAAGTAGCACCCAGAGTTTATGGCCAATCCAGGGTCTGCTTCTAGCAGGGCAGGCCCAATATCACATCTAAGCCCTGCTCACTTCTCCACCCCATTTAATAACAACAACGACCAAAATAATGCAAACTCTTAAAGTATAACTCTAGTACCCTCTCCTGCCAACATCCATTGGATCATAGAAAAAGAAAGAAAATTCCAGAAAAACATCTACTTCTGCTTTATTGATTACACCAAAGCCTTTGACTGCATGGATCACAACAAACTGTGGAAAATTCTTCAAGAGATGGGAATACTATACCATGTTACCAGCCTCCTGAGAAATCTGTATGCAGTTCAAGAAGCAACAGTTAGAACCGGACATGGCACAACAGATTAGTTCCAAATTGGGAAACAAGTACAACAAGGCTGTATGTTGTCACCCTGCCTATTTAACTTCTATGCAGAGTACATCACGTGAAATGCCAGGCTGGAAGAAGCACAAGCAGGAATCAAGATTGCCAGGAAAAATATCAATAACCTCAGATATGCAGATGACACCACCCTTATGGCAGGAAGTGAATAGGAGCTAAAGAGCCTCTTGATGGAATTGAAAGAGGAGAATGAGAAAGCTGGCTTAAAACTCAACATTCAGAAAACTAAGGTCATGGCATCTGGTCACATCACTTCATGGCAAATAGATGGGGAAACAATAGAAACAGTGACAGACTTTATTTTCTTAGGCTCCAAAATCACTGCAGATGGTGACTGCAGCCATGAAATTAAAAGAAACTTGCTCCTTGGAAGGAAAGATATGACAAACCTAGAATGCATACTAAAAAGCAGAGACATTACTTTGCCAACAAAGGTCTGTCTAGTTAAAGCTATGATTGTTCCAGTAGTCATGTAGGGATATGAGAGTTGGACTATAAAGAGAGCTGAGTGCTGAAGAATTGATGCTTTTGAACTGTGGTGTTGAATGAGAAGATTATTGAGAGTTCCTTGGACTACAGGGAGATCCAACCAGTCCATCCTAAAGGAAATCAGTCCTGAATATTCATTTGGAAGGACTGATGCTGAAACTGAAGCTCCAATACTTTGGCCACCTGATGAGAAGAACTGACTCATTTGAAAAGACCCTGATGCTGGGAAAGACTGAAGGTAGGAGGAGAAGGGGACAACAGAGGATGAGATGGTTGGATACCATCACTGACTTGATGGACATGAGTTTGAGTAAGCTCCGGGAGTTGGTAATGGACAGGGAGGCCTGGTGTGCTGCAGTCCATGGGGTCACAAAGAGTGAGACATGACTGAGTGACTGAACAGAACCGAACCGTCTCCTGACAAAAAAGAATTAGGTCAGCAACCCTCCACTTCAACCTAGTTTTATATTTTATATTATATATTTTATAGTTTATATATTATATATATTTTATATTATTAGTTATATATATAATATTTTATATTATTAGTTTTATATTTTACATGGGATGATTTTTTTGGTAAAAAGGGTTCCTTAATTTTAAAAAGTCTTTAAAATAACTGTTCAGATAGAAAGTCCTCATTTTAGAGACACAATAGCTAAAATTCAGGGAAAGGAGTAGCCCAAGGACATACTTTCCAAAGCCAGGTGAAATAACTTCTAGACCTAGTATAAGCCATTTCCTGGATATTATTCCTATCCTGTCCACCTGCTGGGAGATTTTCCTGACATCACATGAGCTAATGGACTGACTCTCTGGAAAAGTCTTATTTACCTTCCAAGAATGTGTGGCTGTCACTATGCTCATTTTCCTGGGCTCATGTACCAGGAACCTTGAAAACCAAGATCCAGATCCAGACAGCATGAGGGAGAACCTTTGGATTCCTGGCTCCAACGAGTTCCTTAAAAGTATTTTGCATCCATGTACATGGATGGCTGCTCAGTCTTCTGGCTGAGAGGATTTCTTTTCTCCCAATTAAAAGAAAAACAGAAAAACCCTAAACATTTCAATAACAGGCCCTGGAGCTTCAAGGCCAAAAGTGACCAACTTCCTTTTTCCTCTATAATGAGCTTTGACAGGTGGGTAGCTTATAAGAACAGGAGAAAACTGAAATGACCTTGGGGCATGGTAGGTGTTTAGGAGAGTAGTGATTTGACTTTTGTAGGCACAAATGGCTGACAAATCTCTGAATAAAGTTTCAGAGAAAATTTCAGTAACTTGCTGGTCTTCCTCAAGGTGACGCACAGACATTCATGAAGTAAACTCTAGACAGATTACAAGTAAGACTGAGGTCACAGGTCAGTTTTCTTCTGTTCCACTGCATCAGCCCATTAAGACTTACCCTTTTCTGAGTCCCAGTTTCCTTATATCTAAAATGAAAATAATAATATCTTCCTGATAGGACTGTCATGAGGGTTCAATAGAAAGACGTATGGAATGTTCCGTTCCTACTTCTAATTACAATGAAAATAAAACAGCAATAGCAAATAGTCATTGAGCATTTACTATGTTCCAGACAGATTCTAAGAATATTACTTGAATTAATTCATTTAACCTTCAGCACAACTTGAGGATTATTATTATTCTCACATTACATATAGGGAAACTGAGAAAAGTTAATTTACTTGCTTAAAATCATACAATTTGAAAGTGATAGCACTGAGATTCAATCTAGGTAGTCTGACTCCATGCTGCTGCTGCTGCTAAGTCACTTTAGTCGTGTCTGACTCTGTGCGACCCGATAGATGGCAGCCCACCAGGCTCCCCCTTCCCTGGGATTCTCCAGGCAAGAACACTGGAGTGGGTTGCCATTTCCTTCTCCAATGCGTGAAAGTGAAAAGTGAAAGTGAAGTCCCTCAGTCGTGTCCGACTCTTAGCGACCCCATGGACTGCAGCCTACCAGGCTCCTCCATCCATGGGATTTTCCAGGCAAGAGTACTGGAGTGGGGTGCCATTGCCTTCTCTGGTCTGACTCCATAGCCTATACTTAATCAGTGTAGTTACCTGTCCTCGGAAGAAGTAGTAGACTTAACTGTTATTATTAATGAGGTCAGCAACAGAAAGCAGAGAAGTAATTGTGGTGTCTTAGAAGGTCTTACAATCCTCTACAGCAGACAGTCCTGCCGATCTGAACCAGACCAAGGGACTACATGATGGTCCTTTCAAAATGGCTCCCACTGACAATGCTGTATCCTCACACTTTGCTCTTTGGCATTAATTAAAACAAAGGAGTTAATCAAGATAAACTTCCACACCTGCTCAGCAGCAGCCTGGAAGTTTATCATGTCTAAATATGTTTCTCATGCATTTACTGCAAATTAGTTTCTGAAAGTGAATTTCAAGGTCTAGTGACTCTGAGGTTCCCTAACTCCATTTTCATTAAGTTTTCACAAATGATCTACTGTTGCATTATTCTTTTATAGTGCAGATTTAAGGCCCCACTATGAAAAGCAATTATGCTGTCAAAAAAGTGTATTTTGACTTATTAAAAAATCTGAAAGGTTTCAGAAAACTATTTATTTAGTTTCTCATTGCAAGAGTATTTTGACAGTCCTCAAAAAGAAAGCACTTTCAGTTGCATACTATTTGGAGTAGCAAAGGCTACTAACAAAGGCTTTTGTGCAGAGTAAATGTGGAGCATAGAACAAGCAGCAGTGCAGGGCAGCAGCAGGCCTCTAGTGCTATTCCTAGAAGAGGAGCCTTGGCCCTTCCTGTCTTCACCTGAAAAGTAAGAGTTGCACACAGTAATCTCTAGAGTAAGAGAAGCACAGAGTTTCTATGATTACAGCTGCCTGTACTGATCACTTGCTATGTCTTGGACACATTGTTAGCAAGTACATATCCAATCCTGAAAGGTAGACTGTATTATGTCAATTTTATAGATAAGGAAACTGAAGTTTAGAAAGGTTACATGGCTGACTCAAAGTCACTCAGTAGATGCTGGATTTGGGACATGACCCTATCACACATTCTTTTTTTTTTTCTTATTTATTTATTTATTTATTTTTGGCTGTGCTATGTGGCTTGCGAAATCTTTTTTTTTATTTTTTTTATTTTTAAACTTTACAAATTGTATTAGTTTTGCCAAATATCAAAATGAATCCGCCACAGGTATACATGTGTTCCCTATCCTGAACCCTCCTCCCCCCTCCCTCCCCATACCATCCCTCTGGGTCACACATTCTAAGGACTGTTATTCAGAGTAAAAAAAGAACAAAATAATCTATCGATGCATTCAGCAATCTGGATGATTGACTGAAAGAAGTCAGATAGGAATTCATATCATTTAATTCTATATGAAGCTCAAAAACAGACAAAACTAATCTATGGTGATATAATCAAGAATAGTTGCCTATGAACGGGTGGAGAGTGAATGGAAATAGCCATAAGGGAACTTGCAAGCAAGGGTGCTCATTCATATTCAACTCTATGTAACTCCATGGACTGTAGCCCATCAGGCTCCTCTGTCCATGAAATTTTCCAGGCAAGAATACTAAAGTGGGTTGCCATTTTCTACTCCAGGGGTCTTCCTTACCCAGGAATTGAACCTGTATTTCTTGTGTCTCCTGCATTGGCAGGGAGATTCTTTACCACTGTGCCATCTGAGAAGCCCATAAAGGAATTTATCAGGGTGATTAAATATTCAAAATCTTGGTTGGACCTTTATGAAGTGAAGTGAAAGTGTTAGTCACGTCATGGGATACTCTTTGCAACCCAATGGACTGTAGCTTGCCAGGCTCCTCAGTTCATGGAATTCTCCAGGCAAGAATTCCCTTCTCCAGGGGATCTTCCCAACCCAGGGATTGAACCTGGGTCTCCTGAATTACAGGCAGATTCTTTACTATCTGAGCCACCAGGGAAGGCCCCATTTCACTATAATTAACCCTAAAATAAAGTGTGGTGGCTGGCAGACAGCTGGCTTGGCTTATGAGCCCCATGCACAGATGTCTATATGCAAAGATGCTCCTCCTAAAATGGATAAGGCTGGGACAGTGTGTCCTTCCTTGGGAACAAAGGGAAGGGGTATAGGGCTCCTCTCTGCCTGGTGTTTATCTACATACACCTCTGATGCTGGGGAGGATCTCTGCACTGAGAGAATGAATGCTCAAGGCCTGTGTTTGTGCTTTCTTTTCGCATGACCTTGGGTCAGTCACTTCCCTTCTTGGACACTAGTCTCCTCATTTTAAAATAAAGGGTTTAGATGTAGTACCTCTAAGCTCCTCTCTCATTCTAACTGCCTTTATGTAGTATCAAGAAGATTGTTTCACTATAAGCAAGATGAAAGGCAGCCTTCAGAATGGGAGAAAATAATAGCAAATGAAACAACTGACAAATAATTAATCTCCAAAATATACAAGCAGCTCAATACCAGAAAAATAAGCGACCCAATCAAAAAGTGGGCCAAAGAACTAGACAGATATTTTTCCAAAAAAGACATACAGATGGTTAAAAAACACATGAAAAGTTGCTCAACATCACGCATTATCAGAGAAATGCAAATCAAAACCACAATGAGGTACCATCTCACACTAGTCAGAATGGTGGCCATCAAAAAGTCTACAAACAATAAATGCTGGAGAGGGTGTAGAGAAAAGGAAACCCTCTTACACTGTTGGTGGGAATGCAAACTAGTACAGCCACTATGGAGAACAATGTGGAGATTCCTTAAAAAACTGGAAATAGAACTGCCATAAGACCCAGCAATCCCACTGCTGCGCATGCACACTGAGGTAACCAGAATTGAAAGAGACACATGTACCCCAATATTCATATTCAATATTCAGCACTGTTTAAAATAGCTAGGACATGGAAGCAACCTAGATGTCCATTGGCAGATGAATGGATAAGGAAGTGTGGTACATGTACACAGTAGAATATTACTCAGCTATAAAAACACATTTGACTCAATTCTAATGAGGTGGATGAAACTTGAGCCTATTATACAGAGTGAAGTAAGTCAGAAAGAGAAACACTAAGCCAGTATATTAACACATATATTTGGAATTTAGAAAGATGGAACCAATGACCCTATATGCAAGACAGCAAAAGAAACTCAGATGTAGAGAACAGACATTTGGACTATGTGGGAGAAGGCGAGGGTGTGACGATTTGAGAGAACAGCACTGAAACATGTATATTACCATATGTAAAATAGATGACCAATGCAAATTCAATGCATGAACCAGGACACAGAAAGCCGGTGTTCTGGGACAACCCAGAGATACGGGGTGGGGAGAGAGGTGGGAGGGGGATACAGGATGGGGGGACACATGTGCACCCATGGCTGATTCATGTCGATATATGGCAAAACCACCACAATATTATAATATGATTAGCCTCCAATTAAGATAAATTAATTTTAAGAAAAGATGATTACAGCTGCTGCTGCTGCTGCTAAGTTGCTTCAGTCATGTCTGACTCTGTGCAACCCCATAGATAGCAGCCCATCAGGCTCCTCTGTCCCTGGGATTCTCCAGGCAAGAATACTGCAGTGGGTTGCTATTTCCTTCTCCAATAAAAGATGATTGCTTCAGGACAAATTCCCATACCCTGTTGTTTTCATTCTAGAAAGTTGGAGAGAATGCAGGGAAGGCATGGAAGCTAAAAGGAGATGGTCCAGATGAGACACAGATTTCATCCATCCAATCTGCTCATATGTAAAACAGTGTTAAATGGGAAATAGTCACTGTGATAAGGACATAGATTAAGATTCCATTTTAGATCTCAGTCCATGGCCAGAAACAGAGCTCAGGTGTGTCTTATTTTTAGCTTATTTTTGGTATGCTTTCTGTGTTCCAGACACTGCCCATTGCCCCTTACAAATAGTTCCTCCTCTGATTCTCACAATAATACTGTGCAGTAGGCATCATTATCTCATTTTATATGTTAAGATACTAATGCTACAAAAGGTCAAATGATTTGCCCAAGGTTACATAACTTACCTGTACCTCCACAGGAGACACTCAAATATAGTTCTGTCTCCATCTCTGTGGGGTCTCTGGGTCCTGGTGCATACAAGGTTTGTTTGAGCCCTCTGAGCATCTCTGGTGGGTATGGGCTTTGATTCTAAACATGATTTCACTCCTCCTACCACCTTGCTGGGGCTTCTCCTTTGCCTTTGGGGTATCAGTCACTCCAGCACTGCACAGCTTCCACTCCAAGAAAATATGGTGCTATTCATCTTGAAAACAGGGCAGGAAATGCACTTCGCATTGAAAGCAGCAACCTGGACGTCCTAGAGCTTACTCCGCATTTCACTTTCTTGGAGGAGGCCACCATTAACCCCACCATAGAGCTGCCAGGGTTTACACAGGACTGGGGAAATAGGCTCTAGGAGGGCAAAAACAGAACATTGTACACACCAAGACCCAGGAGAAAGGAGAAGTGACCCCACAAGAGACTGACCCAGACTTGCCCGTGAGTGTCCAGGAGTCTCTAGCAGAGGGGTGAGTTGGTGGTGGCCTGCTGCAGGGTTAGGGGCACTCAGTGTAGCAGTCGGACCTTTTGAAGGAGGTTGCCATTATCTTCATTGCCTTCACCATAGTTTGCTGCTGCTGCTGCTAAGTCGCTTCAGTCGTGTCCGACTCCGTGTGACCCCATAGATGGAAGCCCACCAGGCTCCCCCATCCCTGGGATTCTCCAGGCAAGAACACTGGAGTGGGTTGCCATTTCCTTCTCCAGTGCATGAAAGCGAAAAGTGAAAGTGAAGTCGCTCAGTCGTGTCTGACTCTTTGCGACCCCATGGACTGCAGCCCACCAGGCTCCTCCACCCATGGGATTCTCCAGGCAAGAGTACTGGAGTGGGTCGCCACTGCCTTCTCCTCACCATAGTTTGGCCCCAGGTAAATAACAGGGAGGGAACAAGCCCCACCCATCAGCAGAAAATTGGATTAAATATTTACTGAGCATTTTCTGCCCATCAGAACAAGACCCAGTTTCCCCCTCAGTCAGTCTCTCCCATCAGGAGATTTCCATAAGTTCTTATCCTTCTCCATCAGAGGGCAGACAGACCGAAAACCACAATCACAGAAAACTAACCAATCTGATCACATGGACCACATCCTTCTCTAACTCAATGAAACTATGAGCCATGCCATGTAAGGCCACCCAAGATGGACAGGTCATGGTGGAGAGTTCTGACAAAACGCGGTGAAATGGAGAAAGGGATGACAAACCACTTCAGTATTCTTGCCTTGGAACCCCATGAACAATATGAAAAGGTGAAAAAATAGGACACTGAAAGATGAACTCCCCAGGTTGCTAGGTGTCCAATATGCTACTAGAGATCAGTGGAGAAGTAACTCCAGAAAGAATGAAGAGATGGAGCCAAAGCAAAAACAACACCCAGTTGTGGAGGTGAGGGGTGATGGAAGTAAAATCCAATGTGGTAAAGAGCAATATTGCATAGGAACCTGGAATGTTAAGTCCATGAATCAAGGCAAATTGGAAGTGGTCAAACAGGAGATGGCAAGAGTGAACGTCGACATTTTAGGAATAAGCGAACTAAAATGGACTGGAATGGATGAATTTAACTCAGATGACCATTATATCTACTACCGTGGGCAAGAATCCCTTAAAAGAAATGGAGTAGACATCAAAGTCAACAAAGACAGTCTGAAATGTAGTACTTGGATGCATTCCCCAAAATGACAGAATGATCTCTGTTCATTTCCAAGGTAAACCATTCAATATCACAGTAATCCAAGTCTATGCCCCGACCAGTAATGTTGAAGAATCTGAAGTTGAACGGTTCTATGAAGACTTAGAAGACCTTCTAGAACTAACATCCAAAAAAAATGTCCTTTTCATTATAGAAAACTGGAACGCAAAAGTAGGAAGTCAAGAAACACCTGAATAAACAGGCAAATTTGGCCTTGGAGTACAGAATGAAGTAGGGAAAAGGCTAATAGAGTTTTTCCAAGAGTATGAAAACACACTCTTCCAACAACACAAGAGAAGACTCTACACATGGACATCCCAAGATGGTTAATACCAAAATCATATTGATTATATTCTTTGCAGCCAAAGATGGAGAAACTCTATACAGTCAGCAAAAACAAGATGAGGAGCTGGCTGTGGCTCAGATCATGAACTCCTTATTGTCAAATTCAGACTTAAACTGAAGAAAGTAGGGAAAACCACTAGACCATTCAGGTATAACCTAAATCAAATCCCTTACGATTATACAGTGGAAGTGACAAATAGATTCAAGGGATTAGATCTGATAGACAGAGTACCTGAAGAACTATGGATGGAGGTTTAAGACATTGTACAGGAGTCAGGAATCAAGACCATCCCCAAGAAAAAGAAATGCAAAAAGGCAAAATGGTTACCTGAGGAGGCCTTACAAATAGCTGAGAAAAGAAGAGAAGTGAAAGGCAAAGGAGAAAAGGAAAGATATACCCATTTGAATGCAGAAGTCCAAAGAATAGCAAGGAGAGATAAGAAAGTCTTCCTCACTGATCAATGCAAAGAAATAGAAGAAAACAATATAATGGGAAAGACTAGAGATCTCTTCAAGAAAATTAGAGATACCAG
>NW_011494605.1:2120294-2142578 GCF_000754665.1 Bison bison bison
GAAATGACATGGACCTGACAGAAGCAGAAGATATTAAGAAGAGGTGGCAAGAATACACAGAACTATACAGAAAAGATCTTCACAACCCAGATAATCACAATGGTATGATCACTCGCCTAGAGCCAGACATCCTGGAACATGAAGTCAAGTGGGCTTTAGGAAGCATCACTACGAACAAAGCTAGTGGAGGTGATGGAATTCCAGTTGAGCTATTTAAAATCCTAAAAGATGATGCTGTGAAAGTGCTACAGTCAATATGCCAGCAAATGTGGAAAACTCAGCAGTGCCCACAGGACTGGAAAAGGTCAGTTTTCATTTCAATCCCAAGAAAGGCAATGCCAAAGAATGCTCAAACTGTGACACAGTTGCACTTATCTCACATACTAGTAAAGTAATGCTCAAAATTCTCCAAGCCAGGCTTCAGCAATATGTGAACTATGAACTTCCAGATATTCAAGCTGGTTTTAGAAAAGGCAGAGGAACCAGAGATCAAATTGCCAACATCTGCTGGATCATCAAAAAAGCAAGAGAGTTCCAGAAAAAACATCTACTTCTGTTTTATTGACTATGCTACTGCCTTGGACTGTGTGAATCACAATAAACTGGAAAATTCTTAACGAGATGGAACTACCAGACCACCTGACCTGCCTCTTGATAAATCTGTATGCAGGTCAGGAAGCAACAGTTAGAACTACTGGACATGAAACAACAGACTGGTTCCAAATAGGGAAAAGAGTTCATCAAAGCTGTATATTGTTACCCTGCTTATTTAATTTATATGCAGAGCACATCATGAGAAACACTGGGCTGGAAGAAGCACAAACTGGAATCAAGATTGCCAGGAGAAATATCAATAACATCAGATATGCAGATGACACCACCCTTATGTTAGAAAGCAAAAAAAAAACTAAAGAGCCTCTTGATGAAAGTGAAAGAGGAGATTCAAAAGTTGGCTTAAAATTCAACATGCAGAAAACTAAGATCATGGCATCTGGTCCCATCACTTCATGGCAAATAGATGGGAAACAGTGGAAACAGTGAGAGACTTTATATTTTTGGGCTCCAAAATCACTGCAGATGGTGACTTCAGCCATGAAATTAAAAGACACTTGCTCCTTGGAAGAAAAGTTATTACCAACCTAGACAGCATATTCAAAAGCAGAGACATTACCTTGCCAACAAAGGTCCATCTAGTCTAAGCTATGGTTGCTCCAGTAGTCATGTATGGATGCAAGAGTTGGATTGTGAAGAAGGCTGAGTGCCAAAGAATTGATGCTTTTGAACTGTGGTGTTCGAGAAGACTCTTGAGAGTCCCTTGGACTGCAAGATCCAACCAGTCAATCCTAAAGGAAATCAATCCTTAATACTCCTTGGAAGGACCAATGATGAAGCTGAAGCTCCAATACTTTGGCCACCTGATGCGAAGAACTGACTCATTTGAAAAGACCCTGATGCTGGGAAACATTGAAGGCAGGAGGAGCAGGTGATGGCAGAGGACAAGTTGGCCTAATGGCATCACCGAGTAAAGGAGCATGAGTTTGAGCAAGATCTGGGAGGTGGTGAAGGACAGGGAAGCCTAACGGGCTGCAATTCATAGGGTCACAAAGAGTCAGACATGACTGATTGAACAACAACACTATTTGTTAGGCAGTAAGGAATTGCTAAAGGACCAACTGCAACAGTCTTATTCTATTTAACCCCCAAATATACTATATTTTACCAGACTCATAAAGATCAAGTGGTCCAACTCTTAATTGGACACCTAATTCCATCTCTAGTCTATGGTGTGTGTGTGTGTGTGTGTGTGTGTGTGACAGAAAAAAAAAAAAAGTTAAAGTGTTAAGTGTTCCAGCAAGTTCTTTTTCTTTTTTAATTGATATGAATGGGGCCAAAAATTCAATAAGCTGTTTTAGTGATATTCCCAGAACTGTTCATGGTTGTAATTTCAAAATGCCAAGCGATCTATTTGAAATATGGCACAGAAAATAAAACACAGATGAAGTTATCTTTATATTTGAGGCTATTTCCTGGCCAATTAACTACAGAACTATAAGCTTTCAGAGTGAATTGCCCTATTGCAGCTTTTTCCAACTTCCTAATAAATATACAAGAAAGAAAAAGAAATAACAAGAACCTACAGTATCGACAATTAGAATGACGATCTATTGTCAAAAACTGGGAGTTCTATGAACTCTAATAAATTGTCAGAGCTGGGTTAAAGAAAACAGTGGTCTACTTATGCTTTTGTGTCAAGAAACAGAACAGGCTCTCCCATCTGAAAGAAGGTAGAAAAACCATTTCATCTTTAGACCTACTCTTTCTCTGACACTAAGGGGCTATAAGAGTCAACAGACTGGATGACATTCTTCTACTTCATGAGCATTGCTAACTTAGGCAGTCAGAGTACTTCTCTGAACCCTGCCCAACACCGTCTCCCCCAGATACCTCTTGCTGTACACCTCATCAATGATTTTAGCTCCCAGTTCACATTTCATCCTATGAACTATCTGCTCACATGTAAAATAATATAGTAAAGCCTGGAGAACATAAACTCTAATAGTGATGCCTCCTAGAATTAGTAGCCTTGAATTATTGTATGCTTGTTTGTTTATTCAGTGTGCTCCAGAGAATAAAGAAGCATAGGTTAGAGAAGATCCCACCTTACTTTATCACATGCTCGGTGTGGTAGCCCAGGTGCTCTGAGAATACACCATCAAAATGGTATATGTGTGCAGTAAATTTAATAGGGGAAGTGCTGGTGAGAAGAAATGAGGAAGGACCTTCGGGAAGCTGGGAATGTTGTCAGACTGTGATACAGGTCCTCAGGGCATGACCTAGAATGAAGGAGCAAAGGAAGGAAGCAAAGAAGCTGAGCTAATGGTGTCTCAGACGGCAGTGAGTTCTAGGGAAATATCCACAAGGTGAAAAGGGGGTACCAGAGCCAAATTTGCCTGTGAGAGGAGCCAAATTTGCCTCCCATTACCCAGGAACAAGATAACCTTATATTTCAAGTAAGCTCAGTCTTTGTTGGGAGTGGCCCGTAGAAAGCATGGCCTCAGTGTAAACACAGCTGCGGATTTAAGTGGAGCAGCTGGGACCCTGAGTCAGTTACAGTTCTTGCATGAGGAGCACTCTGATGGCTGCCACACTTGGAACGGGTCTGGCAGAAGTGTACTGCTTAGCCTCATGTAGACCCACGAGAAGATATGAATACAGTGATGGGAAACGCCACATCCTATATTTCATCAATCATCAAGACTGAATAGATCCCTGTAAATTTTGGTTTTTAAAAAGAATGGTAGGTGAAAGATTTATGAACCAAAACAAAATCGAGTCTGTGGACATATTTATCATTTCTTCCACTTAAGTTACATATTTGGTCTATGGAGTAAGTAAATGAATCTTGGAGGATAACTATAGAACAGTATAAATTTAAATAGGTAGGGACTCCAATTGCAGCTGCTGTTTCAGATGCAATGTATTTGCTGGCTAATATCAATACTATTCCTAGCACTTTGTATAAGCTATTGATTTGGCAAATGGCTTTCTCTTTGTTAGTTTTCAAGGCCCACCAGAAGCAGCTCATTTTCACCTGACAGAGACAATAGTGTACCTTTCCTATCTTTGTGCAAGACTATTTTAATTCTCCTGATGTTTATCATAATCCAGTCTGCAGAAATCTTGATCATCTTGACATCCCAGAGATCATCCCACTGTACACTATATTGGTAACTACAGTAGTCTAAGGAAGTGCAAGTACACAGGTGCTTTAGAAGACATGTGTGACAGAGGGTGAGAGAGAAACCCTATAAAAATCCAAGAGCCTACCATTTCAGTGAAACTTTCAAGGCATCTAGGGGTCTGTACCATCTGAGAATAGCCCTCCAAAGTGAAAAATAAATTGCTGCAAGTTGCTGTATTGTCCTCCAAAAAAGGAGCACAATGATCAGTGGGTTTCTAGATTTTGGAGATAACATGTACTATATTTGACTGTGTGGTTCTGATCCATTCACTCACTAAGTAGTCTACAATGCTGCCAATTTTGATTGGAGCTCACAGCAAGAAAAGGCTCTGCAGCAAATCCAGGTTGCAGTGAAAGCTGTTCTGCCTTTGGACCTTATAATCCAGAAGATCCAAAATGATTATGATGAATAGGAATGCTATAGGAAGCCTATGGCAAACTCCAGCAGGATAACCACAGAGCAGATAGCTAGAGTAAAGAGCAAAATCATACCTACTTTGGCAAATAACTATTTCTCTCCTGAGAAACAACTCCTAACTGTGTAGTAAGCCCCAGTAAACACTAAACACAGGCTCTTGGGCAGCAAGTGATCACATGGCCTGGGCTGCCTATAGGGACCCATGTGTAACCTGACACACCAAGTCATAAGCTCGGAAAGACTGTGAAGATTTTATGTTCTATGTGAGTGCTCACCAAAGAGCACCTGCTGCAGAGTAGATTTTCAATAATCAGATTAAGATAATACGTTCTTTGGATGTCAATCTCCTGATCCAAGGCCTTGTTCAGCGTGTTGATATACATGACAGCAGGGACAGAGGCTATACAAGGCTTTACAACATGGATGTTTCTTGAGGATTTAATCTGCCAGTAGAGAGACCAACCCTATTTTTCCAACCAGTCACCCCCAGTTAGTCACCTGATGATAAGTTGATTACAGTAGACCCCTTCCAGACAAAGGGGCCTTGATTCATGCTCACTAGGATGCGTATTTATTATGCACTTGAATTTGTCTTATCTATACTCAGTGCTTCTGCCAGTACCATTGATCCATGAATTTGCAGGATTCCTTATTTACCGTACGGTATCCCACTCAGCACTAATTCTGACAAACAAACAAACAAATTTTGCTGAAAATATATGTCAGTGATGATTTCATACATATTTCAGTTCAGTTACTCAGTCATGTCTGACTCTTTGTGACCCTATGGACTCCAGCACACCAGGCTTCCCTGTCCATCACCAACTTTTGAGCAAGCTCAAATTGCTCAAACTCAACTCCATCAAGTCAGTGATGCCATCCACCCATCTCATCCTCTGTCATCTCCTTCTCATCCTGCCTTCATCAGGGTCTTTTCCAATGAGTCAGTTCTTTATATCAGGTGGCCAAAGTATTGGAGCTTCAGCTTCAGCATCAGTCCTTCCAATGAATATTCAGGACTGACTTCCTTTAGGATTGACTGGTTGGATCTCCTTGTTGTCCAAGGGACTCTCAAGAATCTTATCCAATTTCACAGTTCAAAAGCATCAGTTCTTCAGTGCTCAACCTTCTTTATAGTCCAACTCTCACATCTGTACATGATTAGTGGAACAACCATAGCTTGGACTAGACAAACCTTTGTTGGCAAAGTAATGTCTCTGCTTTTTAATATGCTGTCTAGGTTAGTCATAGCTTTTCTTCCAAGGAGCAAGTTTCTTTTAATTTCATGGCTGCAGTCACCATCTGCAGTGATGTGAAGCCCCTCAAAATAAAGTCTCTCACTGTTTCCATTGTTTTTCCCTCTATTTGCCATGAAATGATGGTACCAGATGCCATAATCTTCGTTTTCTGAATGTAGAGTTTTAAACTAACTTTCTCATGCTCTTCTTTCACTTTCATCAAGAGACTTTTTAGTTCTTCTTCATTTTCTGCCCAAGGGTGGTGTCATCTGTGTATCTGATGATATTGATATTTCTCCTGGCAATCTTGATTCCAGCTTCTGCTTCATCCAGCCCAGGATTTCACATGATGTACTCTGCATAGAAGTTAAATTAAGCAGGGTGACAATATACAGCCTTGACATAACTCCTTTCCTGATTTGAAACGAGTCTATTGTTCCATGTCCAGTTCTAACTGTTGCTTCTTGACCTGCATGTAGATTTCTCAGGAGGCAGGTAATGTGGTTTGGTATTCCCATCTCTTGAAGAATTTTCCACAGTTTGTTGTGGTCCACACAGTCAAAGGCTTTGGCGTAGTCAATAAAGCAGAAGTAGACGTTTTTCTTGAACTCTTGCTTTTTCAATATTTACTGGTTTTAATACATATCTCATTTCTCAGAAGCAGTTGCCTTATAGATTTATGGAATGGTCTAACAAAGAGTTGCAGTTGGGAAACTGAAAGCTTGTGGTTTTCGCTTACAAAATATCATGTATGCTTTGAGCCAGTGATTAACATATGGTGATGTTTCTCACACAGAATATGTGCATCTGAGAGTCAAGGGGGTGTAAATGAGATTGGCTCCTGTCACATTACGCCTAACAACCTACTCACAGAAATATTGTTTCTCATCCCCACAACTTTCTCTGCTGGTCTAAGAAGCCTTAGTTCCTAAATGAACATGATAATAGTTCCAATGAGGTGGATGCTAAGGCTATCACTTGACTATTTAGGCTTCCTTATGTCACTAAACTAAAAGGCAAAGAATCATGTGGCTTTATTGGCTGGAGTGAATGATCCCAATTACTAAATGGAATTTGGGTTCATACAACAGAATGGGAGCAAAAAGAAAATAATTCTGAAACCCAGAGGGTTCTCTAGGAATTCCTTTTAGTACTTCTGTGTCTGATAATAAAAGTTAATGGAAAATTATGACTCAATTAATATTCACTGATGATGCATATCCTTCAGAAATAAAGTTTTGGGTCACTCCACCAGGTAAAGAACACCAAAAAATTAAGAAATTTGCTAAGGGCAGAGGGGAGATGAAATGTATAATGAAAAAATGGAAGTTATAACCATCACTACACCCTTTGACCAGCTACAGAAATAAGTACTCTAGCAAATATACATCTCTTCTTCCTTGCTTATCAGGTATGTGTGTGTAAAATTTTCTCTTTTCCTCTCTCTTCCTTTTCACTTAGAACTTTATATAAAGTTCATTGGTGGTGATTACCTTTAAAGTTAGCTTTTAGACTTCATGTTATTTAAGTGGGACGATGACTAAAACAGATAACTTGACCTAGCCTAGAAACGGATGCAGTGATCATTGGGACTTTGCATCTTCCCCTTTTGAGTAGTAATAACATTTTTATATGTATAAAAATTAGCTGCATCTTCTCAGGTGAAAGTACAAAGTTTAAATATTTTGTTATATGAAATTCAAATACGTGTAGAGGGGTATGCATAAATGAGAAGAACCAGAGGAGTAGACCAAGTCAGTGCTTTTTCCATGTTGTCTTTCAGTTCTCAATCCACCTTGCAATACTCTGCTCTGTGATATCGAAACTACATGTCTCAGATTTCTTTTCTATCTGCTTTCCTATTAGGTTCTGTCAATACTTAGAGGGGAATTGGAAGGCAAAAAGAGAAGAGAAGAAACTGTGGTTCTGTGTTTTGTGTTTGTTGGCTCCAGTTTCCTGGGTTTTCTGATACTCCTAGAACCAACCTCTCCAGACCTTCCCAGCTGTACCAGCCCCAGAGAAGCAATGCCCCCTCCTCAAAAAATGAATTCAATGCCATTGAGTCCCTCTCTAAACTCTTAGGTCCTGATAACTCCAACTCATCCCTTTCATCCCCTTAATCCAGCAGTGATAGCAGCTCTTTGCAGTTATTGTCTTCAGGTCATTTCAGTGTTCTTTTTGCTCTTTTAGCCCTCCCTACCTGGTAAAAATTTTCATATACTAAACTCTTTTCTTGAAATACTTAGTTTTTGCTTTCCTTATTGTTGTTCCTTGTTGCTCAATTGTGTCTGACTCTTTGTGAGCCCATGGATGGCTACCAGGCTCCTTTGTCCGTAGAATTTTCCAGGCAAGAATACTGGAGTGAGTTGACATTTCCTTCTCTAGGAGGTCTTCCCAACCCAGGGATCAAACCCACATCTGCATTGGCAGATGGATTCTTTACCCCTGAACCACCAGGGAAGCCCTTTTTCTTTCCTAAATGAACTTAAATGACCTAGTCACATAGAAACATACCCTTATTCACAGCAGAGTTAAACAAGATACCAAAGGTCACTCCAAAAGGCATTGGCTAAGTTGCCTTAATTAATATCTATAATGTTTTTGGTCAATTTGTTTTTGTTTTGAGGTTGAAGAGTAGAGTACCAAAGAGACTTGTGTACCCAAGATAAAGATAAACACCTAACAGTAAAATACAGTTGATAACAAATGTGTGCCCATGACAAAGAAAGATCTTTCTGTAAGGTCTATTTAGTAACCATCAGAGTAGTTTAAGCATGCATGGTGAAAGCTGGAAAGCATCAACAGCTCCTATTTTCCCATGTTAACTATCATGTCCTGATACTTCTCAAACCCAAATTCTATATTCCAATCGGGCCTATAAATCATTCTATGTGAATAAGTATATGATCATATATATACTTACCTATAAATTAGTATTTTTACTTTCCTCATATCACTGACCTGTATCCTAAAACTGTGGTTTTTAAATCTTGTGGCACTGAATATTCTAAAACATAATTCAGTAGTCTATTTTATTCATTATTTCAACAAACCTGCACTGTGTGTCTACTGCATTTCAGGGGACTTTGTTAATGAATGAGAATATAGAAGGAGCAAAACCAGACATGTTCTTTGCCCTCAAAAGCATATAGTCTATTTAAGAGAAAATGTGTGTGTGTGTGTGTGTGTGTGTGTGTGCACGTGCTCAGTCTTATCCAACTCTTTGCAACCCCAGGGACTCGCCAGGCTCTGCTTTCCATGGAATTTCCCAGGCAAGAATACTGGAGTAGGTTGCCATTTCCTACTTCCGGGGATCTTCCTGACCCAGGAATTGAACCCATGTTTCCTGCAGTGGCAGGCAGATTCTTTACCACTGTACACCTGTGAGGCATTGAGGAGACAGACATCAGTCAAAAGATTGAATAATTCAACAGTGATATATGCTAAGATATACAGTCTATAAAAATGATAGATTTGGACAAGGACAAAGGGGAAGCAAGAAAACAAAACCAAATTTTTATTCTAAGAATTATAAGAAGCCATTGAAGTGTTTTGATCTTTGGAGGCTCTTAGGTGATCAAATGTGCATTTGATTTGCAAAAGAGGATGAATTATATAAAATCTGTTACAGATAGGGATGCAAAATGTAAAGGAAGAACACTAGATCAGAAGACAACCTTGAATCTAGAACTACTACTATTATTATTTAGTTGGTCATAAATATTTGAATGGCAATGACAAAGGTTGTTTATGGTACTTCCCAGTTTGGGACACAATGAAGTTCTAATCAATAAATTTTGTACACAATAGGGGTATCTCTGAAAAATATATCATAACTGTACTATTATAGATCATTAGTTACAAAGGTGATAAAAATATTTTGTCTGTTCTTTTTTCCATTCCTTCAACTAGGCTGAACCCAGCTCTGTCTGTCAGAGCGGTCCCCAGGTGGATTCTAAATATAAGTGTAACAGTGGGCAGCTGCTTCTCTCTAGCCACATCCATTCCTTGCAAAATGCTGAGATGGTGTTTTTTTGCTTTAGCTATTGTTTTCCTCTAATTATGTTCAACTTAAATGGCTACAGGAGCTAAAAATATAGCCATATGAGAGATCTGAAAGAGCATTTAGTAAAGGCCCCTGAATAGATGGCTCCCTCAAAAATCACTTTGTAAACTACCTTGATGCTCAATATAGAAAAATTCCCAATAGGGTCTAAAGATACTGTTATAAAACAGATACTCATATTGCTGGCAAACCTAATCTAGGGGATTGACAGTTAATCCAATAGACTCATATAATCATAGACTCATAAGTTTAAGGAAACACAGAATCTTAAAACTGTAAAGTAAAACATATTTTGAAAAATACTAAAGGGATATTAAAATTCATCTGGTTCCATTATCCACTCTGTTTGAGCCTGGTATAATATCTGAATCCCCAAGTGGTACTAACATTCTACTTGAAGGCATAGAGTGATGGGGACTCACTACTTTTGTGGGCAGTCAGTTTTACATTTAGGCAGTTCTGAATATTGGAAAGATTATCTAAAGGCAGAGATGAAACATGACCCCTGGTTGTGCCTACATACTGGGCCTGCTGCAATGAGTATTCAAGGAGAAAAAAACATGGATGAACTCACTCACGCTGCTTTGAATCAGTTTTATTTCCTTCGCCCATGGGCATACCACTGAGATCCAATCAAGAGCATTTGTGCAATATGTTAGGTGAATTGGGTCCTACTATCCTTCTGATGCTTCCTAATTTTTCTATATTAGAAATCTGAGCTAAACCTGATTCCATCCTCTCCCTATTTCTGCACATGATAGAAAACATTTAAGCGCCTTCTATGTGTTAAGTCCCTGTTCTAAGGACCTTACAGTTACAACTCATTTATACCTCACAATATTACTATAAGATAACCTTACTGTCTAGAGGAGAAAAGTGAGAAACAGAAAAAAACTATATGCCATGTACCAGTTTCTCAACAGTGAGTAGTGTAGCTGGAATTCAAACTCAGGATACCTGGCTCCAAAGTGCATGCTCTTAACTTCTATGTTAGAATTGAGTATGAAAAAGAAAATTAAAAGCTCTTGCAAAAAGGAATGTTGAATTCCCCAGTTTGGCAAAGATAAGGATTTACCTAACAATGGACAAATGCCATCAAATGTACCATGTTGTCTTGGGCAAATTAGCACCTTTTCTGAACCTTAGTTTCCTCAGCAGTAAATGAAGGAAGAAAAGCCTTTAAATGCCCTCCAAAGCCCCTTCTAGCCTGGGTCAGAATTATCCTGAACTCCAAATGTGTCAAGCACTGAGCTTAGTCTTTCCTAGGAAAATATGATAAGACAAAAATGGAGTCAGACAAATAGAAAATGGTATGATAGATGGAATAGTAAGTGTGTTTATACATAGAGGCATGGTCAACTTTACCTTGGGGAGTGTAGGTAAGAGTCAAGAAAGACTCTAGAGAAGAGTCAACACCTGATCAAGGTCTTGAAGGATGGCAAATAGTTCACTAGATGGAAAGTATGACGGTAAAGGACCATCCAGTTACAGGAGATGACACGCTGAGAAGGTATTAATAGATAGGTATGTTCAGGACCTGAGAAGCAGTTCACTGTGATTGAAAGGTAAAGTTTAAGGGAAGAAGCAGTAGGGCATAAGACCAGAGAGATAGATAGGGACTAGATGGCAGGGCTGTGGTGCCTGGCTAAGGGATCAGAATGTGGCTTTCCAGAGGCATGACAGAATGAAAAAGATGACTTTGATTTTATTTCTTTTTTAAAAATATAGGCGTGATCTGTTGTGTAGATGTTATTTTAGAATAAAGTTACTCATCAAATGACATTCCCAAGACTGAAATTGCTTTCAATGTAATAACAATTTTTAGCTATTTTTCTTCTTATTCACATGGAAGCCCAATACTTTTTTAAAAAAACTAAAATTCTACTTATGTTGTCATCTAGATAAATTGTCCCAATTACATGTAAAAAATGGTGCAAATAGCAACCTCCTAAAGGGCTGAGGAGAAGAGGTTGAGCAGGTCTGTTCTGTTAGGTTCTGACTTGACAGCTGCTTCCAGGTTTATAGATATTCAAAGGAAAACAAGGACAAGCAGGTTCTAGGGGAGCTTCTCAGCATATACAGAGATACTGGTAAGAGCTCACTGACAGCTCAGGCATCCCACAGGGGACATCTGGACCTTGCTCATTTTTCAGCATTAAATAAGACTATTGTGCAATTCAATAAGGCGAAATTACAGAGAAAACTTATCCTAAGTTTCTTTCAAGTACAGACATAGTGGAAATTTAGGAAATACAAGCTAATTTCATACATTAATTAATTCATTTATTCATCAATCAGTAAGCAAATGTTAACTGAGAAAGCAAGTATATTAGAACTTAGATTTTGGTCAAAGTTTAGCCGGTTACTAGCTGTGAATTTCCGGGCAAATTAATCTCTTGTGCCCCAGTTTTCATTTATTATTTCAATTATGATAAGAGGAATAATAATAATGCCGATTTTTTTTAGGAGCAGAGAATAAGGTGATTGATTGAAGTGATATCTAGGGAGTAAAAGCAATCAGAATCAAGCTTGTTATCCATATAAATAGGGATTGAGGGAGAGGAGGAATCTAGAAAGATCCCCAGGGTCCTGATTTAGGACTAGTTATAGAATCAGAGGACATAGCAAGGCAGGACTAAAGATTTATTTGTTAGGAAACTGTTATATTCAAGACACATCAGAGGAGAAGTAGATATTCTCAGGGCTGAGGCAAAACTGTTCACTAGATCATTTAGGAGAAATAAAAAATATAATGACAACTGACAAAGCATTTTGGGAGGCTGTAGGAATTCGCCAAAAAAAGAGCTCAGGGAAAGCTGGCGCAATCATGGAAGGTTAGAGGATTAGGAGGTTGAAGATCAAGTCTAATCTCAAGAAGTCTAGCTTCTACCACCATTTTTAAGACGTAGAAACCAAAGTTTATAGTGTAAAAGTAATCTGCCCAAAAGTCAGATTAGGAAAGTTCTCTGGCACATTCCAGTGTACCTACCACATGATAAGGCCTTAACTAGTATGTTTTTCTTATTTAAAAACATAAAATCTCTTTGAACCTCATGTTTCTCATCTGCCTATCATATCTTCTCTTGGAGACTCATAACGCATGTTAGGTACCAAAATGACTTCATGTAAAAAAACAATAAACGAAAAAACTGTATAATACTGTTTAATCTAACATTTTCCAAATAGGTCCCTATCATCTTATAATAGGAGAAGGAAATGGCAACCCACTACAGTATTCTTGCCTAAAGAATCCCATGGATAGAGGAGCCTGGTGAGCTGCTGTCCATGGGGTCACACAGAGTCAGACACAACTGAAGTGACTTAGCATGCATGCATGCATGCATTGGAGAAGGAAATGGCAACCCACTCCAGTATTCTTGCCTGGAGAATCCCAGGGACAGAGGAGCCTGGTGGGTTGTCATCTATGGCAGTCTCAGGGGTTGCACAGAGTCAGACAGGACTGAAGCAACTTAGCAGCAGCAGCAGCATCTTATAATATTTATCTGTACTTCATGAAACACAGTTTGAGACACGCAGAAACAATTCTGAAAGAGAAAGGCTAAGCTCATAACCTAGCCTGGGGTGGAGGGTAAAACAAGGAGAGGGTTTTTAATGTCTGAACTGTGTCTAGAACAATGAGTAGGCATTACTCAGAAGAAGGAGGTAGGGCATGGGGAAGGCCTTATGGGCAGAGGAACATAGAAATGTGCCCCAAATATGGTACTGACAGTGTTTCACTGTGGACTGCACATGAGAGTTAAGGAAGCTGAGGATAAAGAGGTAACTAGAATCTACATCTTGGAGGGGCTTGTAATGCTGTAGTAAAGAATTTGGGAGGACTTCCACTTCTGGCTGAAATGGGTTAATAGGGAATGAATTTACCCTCCACCTGGAACACCTGAAAAATCAAACAAAACATGTGAAAAATAAGTTTGTTGAAACACTGGACACCAGGCAATGAAGAACAATTGTTGCTATAAGATAGAAAATAATGTGGTGAGCTATAGGATTGGTCCAGCTTACGCTTTGAGAATTTCTAGGACCTGGAACAAGGAATGAAACCCAAGAAAACTCTGGAAAACTACCTGAGTTGAGAAGACAAAGCTAAAAGTCTGGAAAGATTAAAGTGGCTAGGGTTTGCAGGCCACAAAACTGGAGAGGGAAGAGCTGAAGGAAGAAAATTCTCTGGAGATCTGTTAAGGGTTCCCCTTGAGTATTCAGCAGAGTACTGCTCAGCAGATAAATGTAAGAAAATTAAGACAAAAACAAAACAAAAACAAAAACATCTGAGAAAAACAAAAACATCTGAGAGGATTAGTGGGAACAGTGCACAGTGCCTGATACTTGCAAGGGGCTATGAACAGGGCCTATTCACTAGTTAAACTGGAGAATTTCATAATTCACAGGGCATTTGCATAGAATACTCAGAAGGGACTTGTCTCAGCAGTGTGGAATAATTAACCCTAGACTAGACAATGCTCTGGTCCTACCTACTGAATTCAAAAGCAAGACCCCAAAGGACCAAACTGTATTCATGTAACTTAAACTGCACCCCAGGAGAAAGTTTAAGAACATTTATAGAAATATATAGATGTCCATAACCCAACAGGGTAAAATTCTGCCACTTAAATGTTTTCCATCTAATTAAAAAATACCAGACATGCAAAAAAGTAGAAAAATATACTCCGTAGTAAGAAAAAAGTCATATCAAAGTGGGTCTAGAACTGATAGAAATGTGAGCATTAGCAGAAAAAGACATTCAAAAAGTTTTTATAACTATATTCTATGTGTTCCAGAAGTTGCTGCTGCTGCTGCTGCTAAGTTGCTTCAATCGTGTCCTACTCTGTGCGACCCCATAGACGGCAGCCCACCATGCTCCCCTGTCCCTGGGATTCTCCAGGCAAGAACACTGGAGTGGGTTTCCATTTCCTTCTCCAGTGCATGAAAGTGAAAAGTGAAAGTGAAGTCGCTCAGTCGTGTCCGACCCTCAGAGACCCCATGGCCTGCAGCCTTCCAGGCTCCTCCATCCATGGGATTCTCCAGGCAAGAGTACTGGAGTTAAAAAGACATAAAAAATTTTTTTCTTAAAGAACCAAATTGAGATTTTATAGATAAAACCTACATTATTTGAGATTAAAAAATGCATTTGGTGGAACCAAGGACACATTAGACACTGGAGATGAAAAGATTGGTGAATTTGAAAACAGCCATAAAAGCTATCCAAAAAGAAACACAGAAGAAAAAGACCCCCCATCCATGATTAACAAAGCATCAGTGAGCTGTGGGAAATTTTCAATAATTCTAATACGGACAGGAAAAAAAATCTAAAGAATAATGAGTGAAAATTTTTCTAAATTTGATAAAAACTATAAACCTGCTGAATCTAAGAGATTCAATGAACCCCCAGGTAAAAGAAACATTAAAAACAAAACCAAAAAACTATACCAAGGCACATCATAATAAAATTGTCCAAAGGCAGTGATAAAGAAAAAATCTTGAAAAGAGAGGAAAAAATAAATAAATAACACCTGGTGTGTGGAGAAACAAAGGTAAAAGAGAAAACAGTTTTCTCCTTGGAACCAATTTCAGTGAGAAGATGAGGCATCAGCCACTTTGAAGTACAGAAAGAAAAAAACTTTCAAGCTAGAATTTTTTTCTACCCAAAATGTCTTTTAAGACTAAGGCAAAATTGAGTTTTTTTGCAGACATAATAAGTCAAAATAATTACTAGCAGACTCACAATCCAAGAAATGTTAAAAGAAGTCATTCAGGTACAAGGAAATGATATCCTATGGAAATTTGGATATACCATGAAGAAATTAAGAGCCTCAGAAATGGTAGTTATATGGATAAATATTTAAGGTTATTTCTTATTATTTAAATAATTTTAAAAGATAATTCACTGTTTAAACAAGTTATAATATAATGTGGGATTTATAAGATGTGTAAAAATGTGTAATGAACATCAATAATAGCACAGAGGCTGCAGGAGAGAAATGGAAATATACTATTTTACGTTTCTGATAATACATATGAAGTGGTATAATGTTATTTGAAGGTAGTCTGAAATAGTTAAAGATGTATACTATAATCCCAAAATCAACCACAAAAATAACTGTAGATAAAAGTCAACAAAAAGCATAATAAGGAAACCAGAATTGTTGGGTTGGCCAAAAAGTTTGTTCCGGTTTTTCCACACCATCTTATGAAAAACTCAAACTTTTTGGCTAACCCTATATATGTCTGTATATATGCATTTATATATATATATATATATATATAAACTTCAAAATACTTCAAAAGAAGGTGGTGGAAGAGAAAAAAAGGAACAAAGAATAGATGGGACAAATAGAAAACAAAGAGCAACATGATAGATTTAAAGTTACTGTATAAATAATCATGTTAAATACAAGCAGTAAGCAGAGATTACCAGATTGAAGAACAAAGCAAGATCCAGATACATGTGACCTATAAGAAATGCAGTTCAAACATAAAGACACAAATAGATTAAAAGTAAAAGGTTGGAACCATTTGACACTAATAAAGAAAGAAAAGCTGGAGTGACTATATTGACATCAGACACATGGACTTCAGAGCAAAGAATATCATCAGGGATAATGGAAGTAGGGAATTTCATAATGATAACAGGGTCAATTCATTAAGAGGCCATAACAACACTTTGTTATTAATCTAATACCAGAGCTTCAAAAGTGCGTGAAGCTAAAACTGATAGAATTAAACAAATCCACAATTATAGTCATAGATTGAAATACTCTCCTCTCAATAACTGATAGAATACATAGAAAATCAGGAATGATATAGAAGACTTGAACAGCACTGTCAACCAACTTGACCTAATTGACATTTATTAAATACTCCACTCAACAATAGGAGAATTTTTATTTTCTTAAGTACACACAGAATATTTATCATAATAGAACATATTCTGGGCCACAAAGTAAGTATTATATAAGTGAAAAACCTGAGGGAACATTCAGAAAAGCTACAAGAACTGCTAAGTGAGTTTAGCAAGTTTATAGGATAAAATATAACCACTGTGAAAGATAAAAATGCAGTAATACTCAGGGATCCTAATATGGTTCCCAGCATACACCAGACTATTTCATATGTCTGGGTTTTTTGCCTGCTAAGCACTCTGTCTGGAATGTTCTTAGTTTCCCTTTCTACATGCAGTCTCCCCACCATGTCATTAAGACAACCTGGTAAAAAGCCCATGTATTTTTCAAAATTTAACTCAAGTATCATCTTCTCCTTAAAGACTTTTCTGACACACCCTCTAACTTTATATATTCTCTGAATGCTGTATGTAAACACTTAAAATAGAACCCATTTCCACCACTTTAAATATTAGTCTATGAGCTACTTGAGGACAGGGAATTTTCTCATTCATTTCATATAGTTTGGTGGATAAATATCTTCTCCACTGTAGTATTAATAACAAGTGACGCCTGCCTATCTATGTATGTTTCTGCCCCCTTCACCAAAGTGGTGGCTCCTTGAGGATACACAGTGTGGCTGACTTCTTTCTTATCCTCATTATCTAACAGAATGCCTGACACATGGAAGACACCTTATGTATGAGTCTGTGTTCAGTTGTTTCCGTCGTGTTTGACTCTGCGATCCTATGGACTGTAGTCTGCCAGTTCCTCTGTCCATGGGAATTCTTCAGGCAAGAATACAGGAGTGGGTTGCCATGCTCTCCTCCAGGGATCTTCCCGACCCAGGGATAGAACCCACATCTCTTATGTCTCCTGTGTTTTCAGGTGGGCTCTTTACCACTAGCACCATCTGGAAAGTCCCACTTTATGTATATATGTTGATTAAATGCCTAGGTGAACAGAGTGGGGAGAGTCTGAAGTTTCTCACTTTTGAAAGAAAATATTTCAAAGACCACAGGATAAAGTTGATAACAAATGAAAACATGGAAGACAAAACAAGTCTCTGCTAACCCAGCGAGAAGACTGCTCTAAGTAATCTCCTTTAAGGGCATATGTTCCACCATTGCCACCAACCTGTTGGTCAGTACTGAGTCTGTGGCTGGGGCAAATGACACTGCACTATCTTTTCCCAGCCATATGAAACAATTGCTAGCACCTGGATAACACGTGAGATAACAGAGAGGGGAATTTAATTTACAATGCCGTCATAACTCTTTACTGAGACACTCCCAGGTCTAGGACTGGGCAGGTGAAGTGGAGGAGGCCTGCTAGCATCCATATCTCATTACTGCTGGCTCCACTGGCCTGAGAGATTGGCATAGAAATGAGTGTCCCAGGGGAAATTTAGCTTGAGAGAGGTGATTCTGCCTCTCAGTGTGTTGATAGACTAACTCCATTCACTCCCCTGACCAAAAAGATGGGGCCACTCACTTAGCCTAAGAAATTTCACAGCTGTGGAAGGGGCCTTTTAGAGATCATCTGGTCCAACCCTCTCTGACAGATGAGGGTGTGGAGGCCCAGAGAGCAGTAACTCAGAGGCAGAGGCTCTGCCAGGACAGGGTCCCAGCCTCCTGATACGCTTCACTATCTCTCAACACAGATTCTGTAAATCCTTTGGCTTCCAATGATGCCTAAAGGGTAAAATTTAAATATACATGCATGCCCTTTGATGCTCTTCTGTCTTGATCCTAAGAAAACTTTCCACTCTCACATCTGCCTCTCCCCCACCTGTCTTCCCGCCTCTGTGTATTTTCACTCAGAGTTCCTGGAACATCCCTTGTATGTTCACTCCTTTACCTTTGCTGTGTCATTCCCACTGCCTAAAATGACATTTTCTTCTTTTGCTGGTTGGAAAATTCCTACTTGTCCTTCAAAGCCTAGTTCAAATGCAGCTTCTTCTTCAAAAACTTCTTGGATATTCTAAGGCAGAACTGTTCCCTCCCCACACCGTGCTTATTGTACTTTGGTATGTATCTGTTATAGTGTTATAAGTATTTGCTATGACTGTATATCTTAATGGGCTTCCCTGGTGTCTCAGATGATAAAAAAATCCACGTGCAATGCAGGAGACCTGGGTTCAATCCCTGGGTCAGAAAGATGCCCTAGAGAAGGGAATGGCTGCCCAGTCCAGTATTCTTGCCTGGAGAATTCCATGGACAGAGGTCTGGTGTGCTGCAGTCCATGGGGTCACAAAGAGTTGGACACAGTTGAGTGACTAACACTATATCTTAATACATGCACGCTCACAAGCAGATTATGCTGTTTGGAGGCATTATCTCCATTTAAAATCACCAATGACGTATGAGATGCAAATACCTTGCCCATACAGATATTTTTGCAGACCCACATTTGGTCATGTAGTAAGTATCCAGAATAATATTACTGCCTTGAGAAACTGTATGTCTTCCCCAAGTCTAATACTCAAGTTATAACCATCTATTTATAATAGGAACACTAGGATTTGTGGTTTATTTATGATGATGAAACACTTTTTATGAACTCATAAATAAAACTTACTCATAACATAGAATTTATATGTATTCATTAAGATATTAGACAATTATATACTTACTACCGAAACCCTCAGCAGATTAGTTCTGCAGCACAGGATAGATTTCATGTGCAAAATTAGGGCAGGTACATATATGTAATTCCAACATCTATGTAATCCATGTTCTATAGAATGATCAAGGGGGAAAATGCAACTAAGGGACTGTTTTCATACAAAAAGTTTTAGAAAAACACATATTTTCAAATATCAGTTTGAGGCACAAAAGACAGTCACGCAGTCATGGGGTTTGTCCACTTGGCTGCTTCCCTGCTTCACTGTTTGAACTTATGTTTCAGTCATGAGCCTATACTCATGGTTATTGCACAGCTCTGCCCGCTCCATTCCTCCATCCCCGATGAGCCATGCACCACACCAGCTACTGTGCGTTCATATGTGCTCTTCTCCTTCCACTTTTTGCCTGGTTAAAACAAGCTTAGCCTTCAAACTTTAGTTCCAGTTTCACCTCATTTGATGCCCCAACTTTGTTAAGTGTTTCTTTTGGCCTCCCTCAACTCCTAGGCTTCCATCTACCACAGCACAAATCATACTGTGATCATTAGTCACATTTCAGTCACTCAATGGATGCTTTCAAATGTGATGCTGAACAGTCTTGAGAGTCCCTTGGACTGCAAGGAGATCAAACCAGTCCATCCTAAAGGAAATCAACCCTGAATATTCATTGGAAGGACTGATGCTGAAACTCCAAAACTCGCCACCTGATGAGAAGAACTGACTCATTTGAAAAGACCCTGATGCTGGGAAAGATTGAAGGCAGGAGGAGAAGGGGATGACAGAGGATGAGATGGTTGGATAGCACCATGGACTTAGTGGATATGAATTTGAGCAAACTCTAGGAGATAATGAAGGACAGGGGAGCCTGGAGTGTTGTAGTCCATGGGGTCGCTGAGTCGGACACAACTTAGTTCCTGAAAAACAACAGTACTACACTGAAGGCCTTGAGAGCAGAGATCCAACTGGTCAGTCTACAGATAATTATGAAGCATTTACTAAGTGCTCAGTGTTTTTATGTGTGCTGGGGATATAACTATAGACAAAACAAAGGCCCTGCTCCCAGACAGTTTACGTTCCAGCAGGAGATAATAGTCTTAAATGAGTAAACAAAAATTAAATTAATTTCAGCTACTTATACATACCATGAAGAAAATTAAACGACATCATGTGACAGTGACTGGGTGGTATATCTTCACTAGAATGATCAGGAAAATACTCTCTGTGGAGCTGACCTGAACTAAGACCTGAATGGGCTCCCCTGGTGGCTCAGACAGTAAAGAATCTGCCTGTAATGTGGGAGATGTGAGTTCAATCCCTGGGTCGGGAAGATCCCATGGAGAAGGGAATGGCTACCCACTCCAGTATTCCTGCCTGGAGAACTCCATGGACAGAGAAGCCTTACAGGCTACATACAGTCCATGGGGTCACTAAGAGTCAGACAAGACCTGAATGATGAATTTCCCTATGGGAAGAGTGTCATGTCTTGGAGAGAGAAATGAACTTGTCATGTCTGTGTAAGAGAAGGTCACAGAAGCTAAATAGGTGAGAGAACTAATCAGAGGTCAGAAGCCATGGGGCCTTACTGACCATGGCAGGGACTTTAGAGTTTTTTTTAAATTTCAATTGGAGAATAATTGCTTTACAATTGCTTTACAATGTGTGTTAGTTTCTGCTGTGCAACAGTTTTTATTCTTGTTAGAATGGAAACCACTGAAAGGTTTTAAGCAACTAGTGACTTGATCTCCCTGCTGTGTGGAGAATGAACGCTAGAGGGCAAGAAACAGGGAGATTAGTCAATGGCTATTTCAGTAGTCCAAGCAAGATGTGATAGTGACTTGGGCTAGGGTTATGGCAGAGGGAAGTGATTGGATTGGGATATATATTAAAAACACAGCTAGCAAGACTCCTAATAGACTGGATAAGAGATGTGAAGGGAAAAGAAAAGGTTTTTACCCAGGGCCATTTCCTGTGATAGAGAAGACTTGAGTTTCTGTCTTGAGTGTATTCATTTTG
This sequence comes from Bison bison bison, assembly GCF_000754665.1. NCBI lineage: Eukaryota > Metazoa > Chordata > Mammalia > Artiodactyla > Bovidae > Bison > Bison bison. Next base: position 2,141,294 of record NW_011494605.1, read on the forward strand.
ACATGCCTATTAGATATCAGGATATAGATTATTTGTAGGCAGTTCAATTACACTAAACTAGAGTTTAGGAGAAGTTAATGCTGAAAATGTAGTTATGAAACTCATAAGTGTAAGTTGACATTTAAAGCTATGGGAATGAATTAGATTGTCTGGAGAATGAGTATAGCTAGAGAAGAAAAACAAAGAAAAGGAGAAGGCAGAGTTTCCAGAGTACTCAACATTTAAAGTATGGTAGGGAAAAGATTCTGAGAGAAAGGCCACTAAAGAAGAGAAGGAAGAAGACAACCAAGGGAGTGTGACATCTTGAAATCTTAAAGAAGAAACAATTTTAAGAAGTAATGAGTTAATTGTGTGAAATGCCTCTGGGTGGTCTAGGAACATGCACACAGGGCAATAACCATTAGAACTGGCAGGATGCTAGTCTAGGATGATCTTGATGAAAGCTGTTTCAGAAGAACAATGGAGATGAAAGCTCAACCTGAATGCACTGAGAAGAAGGATGCATAATGAGGGAGTAGAAAAGGTGAATGTATTCATCCCTCAGTACCTGTGAGGAACTGGTTCCAGGAAACCCCCCACACCCCTTGCAGATATCAAAGTCCACAGAAGCTCAAGTCCCTTATATAAAATGGTATAGTAACCTATGCACATCCTGCTACATACATTAAACTATCTTTAGATAACTGGAGTGGGTTGCCATTTCCTACTCCAGGGGATCTTCCTAACCTAGGGATCCAATCTGCGTCTCTTAACGTTGCCTGCAATGGCAGGCAGGTTCTTTACCATGAGTGTCACCCAGGAAGCCCTTCTCTAGATAACATATAATACCTAGTACAATGTAAATTCCATGTAAATGTTGTGTAAATAGTTGCTCAGATCAGATCAGATCAGTCGCTCAGTCGTGTCCGACTCTTTGTGACTCCATGAATCGCAGCACTCCAGGCCTCCCTGTCCATCACCAACTCCCGGAGTTCACTCAGACTCACATCCATCGAGTCGGTGATGCCATCCAGCCATCTCATCCTCTGTCGTCCCCTTCTCCTCTTGCCCCCAATCCCTCCCAGCATCAGAGTCTTTTCCAATGAGTTAACTCTCCGCATGAGGTGGCCAAAGTACTGGAGTTTCAGCTTTAGCATCATTCCTTCCAAAGAAATCCCAGGGCTGATCTCCTTCAGAATGGACTGGTTGGATCTCCTTGCAGTCCAAGGGACTCTCAAGAGTCTTTTCCAACACCACAGTTCAAAAGCATCAATTCTTCGGTGCTCAGCCTTCTTCACAGTCCAAC
>NW_011494605.1:2142678-2162750 GCF_000754665.1 Bison bison bison
TTCACAGTCCAACTCTCACATCCATACATGACCACAGGAAAAACCATAGCCTTGACTAGACGGACCTTTGTTGGCAAAGTAGTGTCTCTGCTTTTGAATATGCTATCTAGGTTGGTCATAACTTTCCTTCTAAGGAGTAAGCGTCTTTTAATTTCATGGCTGCAGTCACCATCTGTAGTGATTTTGGAGCCCAGAAAAATAAAGTCTGACATTGTTTCCACTGTTTCCCCATCTATTTCCCATGAGACGATGGGACCAGATGTCATGATCTTCATTTTCTGAATGTTGAGCTTTAAGCCAACTTTTTCACTCTCCTCTTTCACTTTCATCAAGAGGCTTTTTAGTTCCTCTTCACTTTCTGCCATAAGGGTGGTGTCATCTGCATATCTGAGGTTATTGATCTTTCTCCCGGCAATCTTGATTCCAGTTTGTGTTTCTTCCAGTCCAGCGTTTCTCATGATGTACTCTGCATATAAGTTAAATAAGCAGGGTGACAATATACAGCCCTGACGTACTCCTTTTCCTATTTGGAACCAGTCTGTTGTTCCATGTCCAGTTCTAACTGTTGCTTCCTGACCTGCATATAAATTTCTCAAAAGGCAGATCAGGTGGTCTGGTATTCCCATCTCTTTCAGAATTTTCCACAGTTTATTGTGATTCACACAGTCAAAGGCTTTGGCATAGTCAATAAAACAGAAATAGATGTTTTTCTGGAACTCTCTTGCTTTTTCCATGATCCAGCAGATGTTGGCAATTTGATCTCTGGTTCCTCTGCCTTTTCTAAAACCAGCTTGAACATCCGGAAGTTCACGGTTCACATATTGCTGAAGCCTGGCTTGGAGAATTTTGAGCATTACTTTACTAGTGTGTGAGATGAGTGCAATTGTGCGGTAGTTTGAGCATTCTTTGGCATTGCCAAATAGTTGCTGGTGCATGACAAATTCAAATTTTGCTTTTTGGAACTTCCTGGAAAAATTTTTGAGTATTTTTGATCCAAAGTTGGTTGATTCCATGGATGCAGTACATGCATGCAGATGCGGAGGGCCAACTGTACATTGGAGAAGTTTATCTATACAGTGGTGCAGAGAAACAGATTGCAGCAAAGGGAAATACAGGGTCAGGGAAGGATCTCTCTCTCCTTCTCCCTGTATGTCTATTTCTAACTAAAGGGAGGAAATACTATGGCTTATTTTTTTGGCAATAGGAAAATCCAGAAAGTGATGAATTTGTCATAGATGAAAAGGGGATACCTGTAGGGACCAGATAGGGTCTAGAATACAAGAGGTTTGCTTTATATAGGAGCAAGAGTGTGTTTCCATTCTAATAGAAGGAAAGGCAGCCTGAGGATACACATGCAAGTAAGTTGGTAAATTTTAAGGTAGTTCTCATCGTATCGCTTCTGTTTTCTTTAAGAATGAAGTGAAGTCAGCAGGTAAAATGACCTATTTGACACCATCTTCCCAGAGTTTAGAATAGTGCCCAGCATACAGGTACTCTGTATATGTTTGCTAAGTAAGCCAATGACAAAACAAAACTGCACATGATCTGGTCCCATGAACTGGGGAATTCTTTTTCTTAAGAAAAAGAATTATTAGTCTTAAATGAAAATCCAGGCTCTGTGTTTTACCAGTTGTAAGATTCTGACCAGGGTACTTACGTTCTCTGAGCTTGAGGTTTCTCATCCATAAAATGGGGATGAAATGCCTACTTCACAGAAATATTATAGAAATCAATCAGATGCTATATAAAAAGCACTTGGCACAGAGCCTGGCACACAGTAACTGCTTGATAAATGGATATTGCCACCAGTGATGACTATTGCCATCACTGTTGCTACACCTACTAATATTGGTCACCATAAAACTCTTCTATTAGTTTCCTTAAATAGATTGCAAATGGCTGTAAAGCAAAAGACTCTGCCTTAAGAGCCCTTCACAGTCAATTTCTGTTTGAAATGGCAGTAGATAATCAACAGTTTTGGATGATCCAAAGGAAGAAAAAACCCTTTTGTGGGTTGAAAGGTTAAAGCCAATCATTTGAAAACAGAAGTCAAACATTTTCATGTTGATCTGCATTTTTAAAAGTACAACTGCATTGCTGTCTCTTTCTACCTTCTTACGAGCTTGTGGGACAGGCATTTTTCTCCCAATTTCATAAATGAAGAAACAGAAACTTAGAGGAGTTCAATGACTGGTTCAAGAGCCCAGTTAGTAAAAATGGGAGCTGGGATGAAGGGACCCAAATTTGTGCAGATAATAACAGTTGTCTAGATGAAGGTGGATCAGGGCATTGGTAAGAACATGGGTTCCTGATTAACTGTGGGGAGTGGAGCTGGCTGCCCACCGAGACTGCTCAATTTATAACCAATCTGCGAATAAGAATAAACTTCATTGTTCTTTAAGTCGCTGTGAAGTTGGGTTTCTTTGTTGCAGCATCCTGTCCTTATTATTACTAACACATAAGGTCACACACTGGAGAAGACAGTTGCAGAAGGGGAGCCTCGGGAGAGAAAACAGCTGTCTCAAGATCTTTCCATGGTTCTTCTGAGGCTGAGAGCAGACAAAGCCCACATATCCCAGAAGCAGAACCGGGGCAGACACAGGGGACCCAGAGATGGGGTTTATTTCCATAAAAGTAGCTTCCTTTCATAGGTGCTCTATCATGGAGAGGTAATGGGTTCCCTGTCAGTTCAGGTGTGAGTAGGGACGGGATAACCTGCCGATGATAACACTGCAGTCAGGGCTCAAGCTTTGTTGTGGAGTTGTACTGATGACCTTTAAGGTCCCTTCCATCCCTGACAGTCTAGACTACGGAGGAAAACAAATCTCATTCAATTAAGGGCCTCAGAAAAGCAAGCGATGACTCACCAATATAGAAGCCAGCTGTGCCTGGAGTTCAATTGCCCTAATAATCATCATCGTCACAGAAGTTCTATTGGCTTTCTCCCCCTTTGATTAAAGTCCTCAGAAATACCTTCAGGCTCCCTTCCAAACAAATGGCCCATTACGGAAACTCAATTTTAATCTGATCTCTCCTTTGGTAATTACATTCTTGGTCAGGGGAACAGGACATTCACTTAATGAAGGGGATGCAGCTCAAAGGGTAAGCACTGAAAATGTCCAGAAACGAAGAGAATACATTTGGCATGATGGGCCTCCATCAAAGCAAAAAATGCTGTGCAGTATGGAAAAAGCCCCCACCTGGAAGGCAGGAAGCCTGGGTCCTATCTTGTCTTTGACCCTGACTCATGTCCCCGCTCTTTCACTAGGGTTCTGAACCCCACTCTACACCTACTGAATCTATATCCCACAAAAGCAGCCTGAAAGAATATCCAAAACCCAAATATGATCAAGATTCTCTGCACTTTAAATCTCTCCTTGAACCTCCACAGTTTTTGGATAAACTCTAATATGATCCACAAGACCCTCAACCCCCTCGATCTGGACTCTGCGTGCCTCTTTTCGGCATCAAAGGGGTCCATTCTACTTGAGCCATGCTTGTATTCTTTCAGTTCTGAGAAACAGACTCTTTCTCCAGTCCGCACATAGTGTTCTGTTAGGAACATTTTTCTGCCTTTCTGTTTCTCCAGTTAACTTTTCATAATTTAGATCTCAGCTTCTTTTCAATTTTATTTTAAAATCCCTTATACCACAGTTGGGGCTTCCCTGGTGGTTCAGTGGTAAAGAATCTTCCTGCCAATGCAGGAGATGCAGGAGATATGGGTTTGATCCCTGGCTCAGAAGGATCCCCTTGTGGAGGATATGGCAACTCACTCCAGTATTTTTGCCTGGGAAACCCCATGGACAGAGGAACCTAATGGGCTACACTGATGGGGTGGCAAAGAGTGGGACACAACTTAAGGACTGAGCACACACCACAGATACCAAGTACTAAGATATTTATAAATATTAAGTGATTTTTCTTCATTGGAGCTCTACAAGGTAGGTACTATTATTATTCCTATTTTACAGATGGGGATACCAAGACCCAGAGAAGTTATGCAACTTGACCAGGGTCACACAGCTAGTAAGTGACAGGGTAAGGATTCCAATCTAGGAAGTCTGGCTCCAGAGTCCATGTTTTTAAACCCCATACTATGTTGGAGCATCAGTTCCTCAGGGAGACCTCCCTGACCAGGGTATAGACCTCCCTCTGCATATAGTCTACTGTAGCCCATGCCACTCCATTGTGATTAAGTAGATTATCCCATCTTCCTGCTAGACTGAGAGCTAAAGGAAACCAGAGATACCATCTTTCTTACCCATTGTTGTAACTTCAGACCCCAGCATACTGTGGAAACTCAGTAAATGGCTTTTGACTGAGTTAATGAATACATTAATAAGACAAAATTTTTGATTATGTAAGATGAGGAAGCTGATCTTTATCTGCAAATTTTTTTGGTTGCTTTGACTAAGAAAGAGCCCTGCGTTTAGATGCTGGCCTTCATACACGGTAGAAAAGTGTTGCAATGCAAGTCATTTATTTAAACTATTTGAAACATAGCTGTTCCCTTGGTAAAGGAAACTTGGAGATGGCTTTAAAGACTCTTCCAGCTCTAGAATGTCTCAGATGCTTATAACCAATGCACATTTTGGGAGGTTATTGAACATTTTGGTTATATGTGCCTAGTTCAATGTTGCCTATTTGTGGCCTTGTATAAAATAACTACAGTAAATACCACAAAGTACAGGAAACAGTTTTGAGGCTTGGGAGCATGATTAGCTTTTCAAGCTGGTGTGAAATGCAGAAAATTTAGGAGTACTAGAACGCAGGTATAGTGAAGAAAAAAGAACACAAGGCTGAGAGACAAAAACTCAGTGTTGAATCCTGGGTTCTGTCATGTACCAAATGCGTCATCTAGAACAAGCCAGTTGACTGGTAAGTTTAGATTCTTAACTGAACTAAGTACAATGTATTCCTTAAAAATATCGCCTTCTCTTTCAAGCATAATGTATACCTGCTTTCAAGGAGGCTTCACTGGCCTGAGTCTATTTCTGTATTCTTCTCCCCTTTCCTGTCAACTGATTCCAAGTAGGAATCAGAGTATCAACACTAATCAAGTTACAACACTACTCCTCAAATAATGGCATTTCAAAGTGGCTAATATCAACTTGAAACCCTCGATTGAAAAGTAGTTATTTGTCCATTATTATAAGTCAGATTCCATGAAAGAATCTGGACAGGCCCTCTGACTATTGCTGTTTAGTATTCTCACCATTAAAACGGGAACATTTGAATGCAGCTGTTGGAAACTATAAACCATCAGGGACTGGGCAAGAAGATTCCAATGTTCTATCTGATCAAATGTTCTATATAAACTGGGACTCATAGGCCACTGAAGCCTCCTTGAAGAAAGCAGATATACATTATGTTTGAAAGAGAAAGCAATATTTTTAAAGCATATATTGTGGTCAGTTCAATTTAGAATTTAAGCTTATCAGAGAGAACATTAGATAGGAAGGTCTTCTCAGTGACCGCCTTTGTGTTGAATTATTCTTCCTGTCATGGTGGCCTCACAATCTACCCAGGCTCCCAAACCAAAGACCACTTCTCCTTGACTCCAACCCTAACCCTCTTTCTACAATCCACTGGTGATCAAGCCCTCCCAATTCTTACTCCTGGATATCATTTTTAATAACTCAACCCTCACTTTTATGGTAATTCCCTCATCTCTAGCCAAAATTACTGTAGTAGTCTCCTCATTCGCCTTCCCATACTGCTCTCTTCTGCCAGAGAGTTCTTAAAGTTAAGTTTGACCATAGCACTCTCTTGTTTAAATCATCAATGATACCCCACTGCCCTCAGGATAAATTCAAACCTCTGGTGTATGGTATACCAGAATCCCCACAATATGGCCTCCACAAACCCGGCCTGGAAGTTTTACTCTACCACTATCCTACCTGGGGAGTGTTGTCTGGCCTCCTTAATTCTCTGTTTCTCCATCTATAAAGTGAGATACTCATCTCTACCCTATAGGGTTGTGGTAAAGATTACATTAAACACTGTGTTTAAGGTGCTGAGTATAATGTCTTGACTGTAGCTAGAGTACAATCAGTGTATTTCTTTTCATTAACAAGGAACTCCTGTTTTATGTATAACTGAGAAAGGCAAAGATAGACATGGTAACAATCAAGGAAACAGCAGGAAAGATAGATGTGTGAACAGCATTCAATACAAGTGCCAAGGCAGGAATCAAAAACGCTGACTGAGAAGTGACCAGAGCCTTCTCAGGAGAGGGAGTACTTGAACTAGGCCTTGACTACCTGGGGTAACTACCTTAGGCAGAGTTCGTTGACCTACTTTGATCACTTTCTCTGTCCCTTTCTGGGGCTTCACTCACTGAAACTTGAAATAATTAGCATGGAGTTTCTGTTCTCCAGACTATGGTGATGCACTTGTTCCGCCCATAAAACCAAGGGCTTATTTTTCAATCTAATTGATCCCTTAACCTTCAGTGACTCAAAACATTCTATCTACCTTCAAAATGATAGAAAATTAAAATAACAATTTCTCTTTACCTTCTAAATCTTGGCAACCTAAAATAGAAGCGTGAGAGAGAGGAACATTAAGGCCTCACTGGTTTCAATTCTCAACAAAATAATGTGTAATTTTTCTAGTTGGAATTTCAAGAACTCTTATTATTTAATCTGTTATTTATTCTATTAAAGTACAGTCTTTCTTAAGAGCAAAAGGATTAATGGTTTCAAATTCCAGCACGTTGACCTTTATTCTACATTAAAATGCTTATTTGAAACCACTCTGCCAGGGCTCCCATAAGCCATTTGGTATTGAACATTGAAGGAAATATAAAGTTTAACTCCCACTCTAGTCAGGAAGCGAATTTTAGAAATAAAAATAGGCTTCTGTAATATTTATGCATAGACGCATGGAGATGCTTTGTTGAGTTTGTGCACAGAGCAGGTAAACAAAGCCTTGGTTGGATTAAGACCTGCCTTCTCCATTCAGTCTTGGCCTAGACCTAGCATGGACTGAAGTTAGGCCACTTTCTGCTTATTTCCTTATCACAAAAGCACATTCTTTGTCCTACAGCAGAGAAGAGGGGGAATAAAATCACAGATAATGGATTACATTGATGAAGCATTAAAAACAAAGTTGAAGATTTAATATGGGAAGAGAAAGAAGAACATTCACATTTGTTGACTACCTATTATGTATTTAGTACTGTGCTAGGAGCTTTTTATGTAGTTTTGTCTGCAAACAAACCTTTTGCTCAGTAGGAGTTACTCTCCTCCCCTCCCTGAACTCCAACAGCACCAAACCAATGACTCTTTCACAGCATGGCCATTCTCATCTTTCAACATACAATAGTTACTCATGTGTGAGTCCTGCCTCCCACACTAAACTGGGGGCTTTCTTTGAAGGTAAAGACAACTGGGGTCAACTATTTCTTCTTCCTTTGAGAGTCAGACTCATATCGAGTGCCTAGTACTGTTGACTTCTGTTGAAATAATCATTCACTGGGAGTCAATTCAGTCTTCTCTGTGCAAAATCCACCCATCAGTCCCATTAATAATACAGCCCAAATAAGATTCATCACCTGGATCCCCACAAAGTCGTTGAAGTCAGATGTGGGTAGACATTGATCTCTCTAGCTTCCCCCTGGGACTCTGGCTTTTCACCAAGTTTCATGAAATTCTATCTCTGAATAGTCTAATGAAATTCTATCTCTGAATAGTCTAATGAGTCCCTTTTGCTATCATTTAAAATGTGTGCTAATTTGCTCCAACTCAAGAGACCAGTATCTCATTTCCACAGTGTCTCAGGGGCTTGGTATCTATTCAATATACCACTCCCCCTCACTCGACATGACACCTACACCCTTATGTAGGAATCTCCATATGAAATAATAGATTTCTTGTCAGAACCCTTATTGTCCAGTGCTTGGGACACTCCACTCTCATGAGCTGAACAAATCCAACCAGCAGGAGACTCCTAGTGTTGGATACACACATTCCCATTAATAGAGTCAGAAAACAGATGATCTATAGACAAAATACTGACTGAGGGTTTCCCGTGGCACTGCAGGTATGACAGACACACAAGAGGGACACCCCACTGAAGAAAGACTGAGTGGACTGAATGAAATGATATGATACATAAAAACTGTCTCTTCTAAAGCTGGCCCAGAGTAGGTGCTCAGTGAATGAGTTATAGTCCCTATATGTTATCCCCAAAACTTACAGGAAATATCTCACCTATGCCAGGCCATCGGTTGGGCACTGGGGATATAGTGATGAATTAGATCCAGCCTTTGCCCACAATTAGTTCATAATTTAATAGAAGAGAGTGGAGCAAGGATGATAGTGGGCATAAAATGCTAGATTAGAGGGAAGCACAAAGCACTGAGGGAAGCAAAGAGGAAAGAGGTCTAGCTAACTGTGCCCAAGCAGGCAGTGAACACATCACGTGACGGGGACATTCGATGTGGATCATTAAGCACGAGTAGGAATTGTTAGGGTGGCTGACCTGAGAAAAAGGCAAATGGACCACGGATACAAAGGCCCATAATTAGACATGTGAAGTTTACATTGTCCTTTGAGCACAGTAAGTGGTTTGGGATGATGGAGAGTGGGAACAGAGAGAAATAAGCCTAGAAAGAGTTTGGAGTGAGATGTTTGATGAGCACTGCTTTTTATGTTGCAGTCCAGATAAACTGCAATGGGAATATTTGGAGAGAAAGAAATGGGCATGGGCAGAGCCAAGACTTGAATCCAGATCAAGACACAGAAACTCAGAGACAGGGAGAGAGAAGAAAGGGGGGAGATGCAGGCCAAAAGACAGAATTATGAGAAGGTTGTGATGGATTGTTACGAGCGAGAAAATAATATCTGCTAAGAGTCTCCAATATACCAGGCACTGGGCTAGGTACTTAATACAACAGCATGTGGTTCTCATTCTTATTCAGAAGAAAAATATGGGGGGGGGGGGGGGTCCAACTTACTCTTACAGGATAATCTGAATCCTTAGCTTTAGGAAACAGATTTATTCCCGAAGGCCTATACTCAAAACTTTTGTGGTTCCTAGTGCCATTGAGGAAGTGCCATGCTATCCACAGGCAGGAACTATTCCTCACTTGAGCCCCAAATTCCACTATTTTGCTCTTTCAGTTTAAGAATCTGTCCCCAGTTCCAATGCAATTCCCAGAGTGAAGGATCTAACAGCACCTTTGGCTGAGTTAGAGAAAGTATGACAACACAGAAAACAGATAGATAAATATTTGGAGATGACATGCATATAGCGATGTGACTTGCTGTGGTATCTTAGGGGTGTTCAGGAAACATCCACAGAAAGTGACTTTAGCCAGCTCAGTCTCCTCTTTACTTATCATGGGTTTACCACAGTGCACTTAGCAACGCTGAGCAATGTCCAGGAATTCTAATGAGAAGCTGGCTGTGGCAGAGGCAGAAGCATTTCTAAAGGGCAGTGAGAGTCTTGATGATCCAGAAAATAGTGGCAGAACAGACATGCTTTGAGGAACCATTTATTTTACAAAGTTGAAAAGGAGGCTTCACAGCATCCAGGCAAACCTCCAGTTTAAGAAGGTTTCAGGCTCCCTCTCTCCCACAGAAGAAGATGCTTTCCAAGCTTCCCCATCAATACTATCCTGTACTAACCTGTCCCAACCTCTTCTGCATCCCATTTGCTCCCCATGGGAATCACTCCCCAACTCCAACCCCTCTGGGAAGTTCTTGCCCCTTCCAGCTGGTCAGTGATATCCTAATTGCTTACACTGGGAGGCAGCTCTGAGTACTAAAGCTGGGAGTGAGGACACATGGACTTGCCACTGGATCCCTGGGTGAGTCTCTTCTCTTTCTGAGACTCAGTTTTCCAGCTTGGAAGTGCATATCTCTTAGTATATAACTCCTATATAACCCTTATAACTTAAAAAATAATTATTCTATTACCATTTGAGATCTAACGTGCCCTATGCTCTATAGCAAGTCATTTCTGAGTACCTTGTCAACTCCCCATGTTGTCTCCTTTTACATTATATTTTTCTTATACTTCAGCTTACATATTTGGTCAATATTAAAAGTGTTGAAATTCTTGTGTCTAATGTAATAAAAGTTGCTTGAGGAAGGGTCTTCCCTACTCTGTAGCATCCCATCCTTCCTCCCTTTCCTCATGTGCCCAGCCCATGAATGGGACCTTAACCATTCAGCCCAGGGCTGAATGGGACTGAACACATTTTTTTTTTTTAATGGAATAGGAATCCTGCAAAATAAGGATACTCTCTTTCTAGTGACTATGGCTCTAGTGAAAATGGCTTCCTGAACCCTAGGTTAGCAGTTTTCTGAGCAGAGTGGTGGTAGAAGGCATTACAGGCAGAAGAAATAGCATGAACTGCAAAATAAATGCTTTAGACCAAGAAGCAATATAATAGTATGGTTAAGGACACAGGTTTTGGAACCAAAACTTCTTTGGCTTTCAACCTTAGACTTGACATTTAGGATCTTTGCCTCTTGTGCCTCAGTTTCTCCATATATGAAATGTTGGGGCTGGTAATAATATCTGCCTCATAGAGTTGTTAGGATTAAAAGAGTTAATATGTAAAAATAATTGGAACAATGCCCAGAAGATTGTAAATGTTCAATAAAGGTAAACCATTATTATAAAGTCAGGGGTCAAGATTAAGAAAATTGAAGCTGAATGTACTGGAAGGGGCAAGATCATGAAGGACTTTGCATAATCTGTAAAAAGTTTAGTTTTTTATCCACCAAGAAAAATGGAGAATTGAGAACTGAATGGAAAATTGAAGACCAGATTTGGGTTTTATAAGATCCCTCTAGGGCATATGGAAAATAAATTGGAGAGAAGAGAGAGTGGAAGCAGAGAGACAAGTAAAAAGGTTGTCATGATAATCTATGAGGGAGGGCTGGTATCCTGCGACACAGCTTCACATTTCCTTTCAGTACTGAATGCCTCCAAGTGTTTTGTCCAGACCTGCCCTTCACCGGAGCATGGCAGGCAGGCCAGATTCTCGCAGAGTGACCACTGTGTACCTTCTCTCTCATGTGCTCTCCCCATATTGCATAGCCTTCTCATAGTTTTCATTCCTACATGTTGTCCACTAACAAAATGCCCACTCATCAAAGCCTTCTAAAGCTCTAGCTGCTCTGCCAGCACACATATAGCCCCATCCTATAGAATCCTAATTCCTCTGTCATCGTCTCTTTTCGAGCTGCCTAATCAGAGATGACCAATATTGACCAATATGTCAGCTATACATCAAACTTATCATCTAAGTCAGGGACTCTTTTGAGTGTAATAGAATAGTACTAACAGTTATGTTGAGTTGACAGCCATACTCAGTGAGAGACAGACAATCACTCTACTCATGGTGTGGAGACACCTTACTCCTCACTGGCTTTGTTTCTAATATTTTCCTCCATCTATATAATACTTTACAGTTTACAAAAATTTTCATCTCATTGTTTTATTGATCCTAACTCCAGCTGTGGGAGTCTAGGAATGCAGGAATCACTATTTTTACCAAAGTAATTTCACTTAGGGCCTTCCCTGGTAGCTCAGCTGGTAAAGAATCTGCCTGCAATGAGGGAGACCCTGGTTTGATTCCTGGGTCAGGAAGATCCCCCCAGAGAAGAGACAGGCTACCCATTCTAGTATTCATGGCTTCCCTGGTAGCTCAGTTGGTAAAGAATCCTGCAGGATACCTGGGTTCGATCCCTGGAGGAGGGCATGTTAATCCACTCTAGTATTCTTGCCTGGAGAATTTCTGTGGACAGAGGAGCCTGGTGGGCTACAGTTCATAGGGTCGCACAGAGTCAGACTAAGTGACTAAGAACAGCACAGCCTAGCTTCCCTTAGGTCATCAGATTAGCCAGTGACTAAAACAGAACAGAACCCTTGGCTCCGTTCTGGGACTACTTTAGCTCTTCACTGCGATGGGGTTTTCTGGGAACTGATGTCATCCCTCAGGTTGGAAGTGGAAGAGAGGGACATGACACACTTCTCTCATTTCTCCTCTATCTAAAATTAGGGGAATGGTTGGGCATTGGGAAAGCTGTACTATGTGACTAAGAAAGGAACTATTGGAATGTGGCAAAATGTCAATAAATAAATGCAATCATCATTTAAGAGATGATTATGAATAGTTATCTAGACGGTAGGATTTCAAGTGATTTCTACTTTCTTATCCTTTTCTATATTAGCATGTACTAGCTACATAATTTTATTAAATGTTTATTTTTTCTTTAAAAAAATAAACAACTGAGAATCCTCAGTAAAAAGACCAATCTCAGTAATGGGGATGGACAGTGTGGGGAGGAAGAAAAACAGGCTTTTGAGCTGGATCTGGGTTGCCATCTTTATTTTGTTTTGTGACATTGAACAAGTCACATATGCCCCTGAGCCTCAGTTTCCCAATTGAGAAATGGAAAGACCACCACCCACCTCACAGGACTGTCGTGAAGGTTCCTAAAGATTCAACACGTTAAGAAGCCCAGGTAAGGGCCTGGCTTGTGGCAAAGTCAATAAACGCTCATGCCCTTCACGGGGGCGTTACTGATGCAGTCTCGCAAGCTTCAGACAAGCCCTGCTGCCTCCTCTGCTCACAGCTCTGGAGCCATCGGGGATGCTCGTGACAGCTGCGCCCCTCAGTGTGCGGGCGGGGCCGTCCGGAGACACTGGGTGCCTAATGTGGGGAGGCAGTCCTGTCAGAATCGCTGGGGGTTAGTCAACCCGCCTTCAGGGTTTCTGACAGGATGTTTTGATAAAATAAATCTATTTTAAGTGACTGCAATGAAATACTAACCAGTTTCTGAAAGGCTTTTAAGATGTTTTTAAGAAGTTTCAGATCAAAGGCCCTGGGAAGCCTGACTTCGTGCATTAAATATTTAGTACTGATTCAGCCACTTGAGAGCTCAGGCATTTTGACATTGCAAGAGGGAGAAAGCACATTCCAGCTGGGGCCACATTCATGTTAAAGACACAGGTGACAGACTCAGCACCAAGGGGCCTATCTCCTGGCTCCTTTTGGTTGGAAGGTTGGAGGAGGTGACCTCAAAGGCGGTCCACCTAAGGATCCAGGATCTGAGAGAATTATTCATGTTCCATAGGGACTGGGCAAGCAGGCCTCTCAGTGAGCCCTGACAGCAGGGATCTGCCTTCCCAGCTGCCACCACTGGTCTCAGTGCCTGTCACTCTGCCCTCTGCCACTTGGAGCCTGCCAACTGCCCAATGCCTGCAACATGCTTTGCAGTCCAGCTGGGAGATACTGTCCTCAAGACCACACGTGGCTCACAGAGTCCTGACAGGCAAGCCTCGGTGTGAAGAAGAGATTGCAAAAAGGCCCAATGCAAGTCAGCAGCGTGGCTGGGGCTGGTGTCAAGAACTCCTATGTGGCAGTTCCAAGGTATTTCAGATATAGCACACTGTCCCTTCAATGACAAACAGTCACCTGCGGGTGGACGTGAGAGGAAGAGGAAGGAACTGAGAATGAGGTGGGCAGTGTTTCTTGACATATACAAAGTCATAGCCACCTTCTGAAATCTGGGAGAAATCACTAATCCTCTCCCAGAAAAATGCACATACATTTACCACATTTGGCATCTAGTATTGTGGAATTTGAGCACCCCTTAAAACCTATCTTTGAACCTCAGGTTGCATAACTGCAATTTAGAGTCACAGTAGTTCTAGTCAAGCCTAGAGCATATAACTTGGAGTTTCCCAGGTGACTTAGAAAAAGTGGTGTGACACAGTGGAAGCAGCACAGGGGCTAGTGTCAGACAAGCCTGAGTTACACCTGTGCTCAGGAGCAACGTAATATTAAGTAATTAATATTTCTCTGATGCTCATTTCCTATTTTTAACATAGGCTAATATTACCTCATGGAACTATTGGGAATTTAAGTGGAATAATACATGTGAATCATTTATCAGAGCACCTGGTTTACATTAGACTTTTGGTGGATACACAGTCCCTATCCATTTTAACCTTCTCTCTACTTCCAGAGAAACCCTCATGGATCCCTCCAGCAGCATCATCCACTCTGGCTGTCCACCATGCAACTACACTTTAGACTTTAGGAGGGCAGAGATCATGTCTATCATGCTCACAACTGCTACCTCTGCATAGTGTATATAGAGTAGCGACTGATATATGATAGGGGCTCAATACAGATCAAGTTAAAGAATTTAAAGAACAAATAAATGGACAGGCTGGATACACAACAATTTCCAGAGAGGGTGCATGGCAGCAAAGAAAGCAATTATCCTGGGTAAACTGCAAATAATGCGTTTGGCCACAGGCTATAAGTGTTTCAGGGACCTCCAAAAGTACAGGTTTAGGAAATCGGGATTCTGACAAGGCAACGCAGAGGAAGCTCTGTCTATTTGGCTCTACTCATTTTTTCATCTCTTCCACCAGTGTCACAGGCCTTGCCTTTTCCCGCACGGCAAGTTGAGGAGCTGCAGTTCCGCCAAAGCACACCGAGTAAGTAAAGTTAGGATGATGTTACCAAGTGGGACAGTAGAAAGAGGCAAAAGTTGGTAGCCCCTGCCTGCCTCAGTCTCCACTCTGATACTGCCTGCACCTGGAAGACCAGCCGTGTTTGGTTCCTAGCCTATTCCTGACGATGCAGGGAGTACAGAAGCGGCCTTAGTCTTCCCTACAGTGGGATCTGTTTTAGGCTAGAATACACTCCTGGAGTTGAGTCCCAGATCCTTACACACCGATGGAGTCAGAGTTGGCTACAGTGCTTTTCTTGGAACACAAGGTCAGTCTCAGCCTAAACCTGGAAAGCCCCACTTCAGATCCTTACCATCTCTTCTCCTAGAGACTGGACTATGCTTGTGGGCCCTAGAGAGTGGTGATGAATGGAGGGTAGGTAAAGCAATAAATTATCACTCACCTGTCTTTCAATACCAACTGCTGCTTGGAAGTTCTTCCTGTTATGACTGAACCTCTTAGTGAGTCTGCCAAACATTTCTGGGTACTGAATGTCCTGGTTGAATGTAAACATTCCCCAGAATCCCCTTCTTCCCCATTTTGGTGGCTCTACTGCTCACCAGCGTAAAAAAGCCAGAACCTAGACATAGAGCTTGATTCCCCTCTTTTCCCTCATCTATTATATTCAATTAGCCACAGGTTCTGGGAATTTTAACTCCAAGATAGTTTGTGCATTTATCAACTCTTTTTCATTTTTTTTTTTTACTGCTGTTTACTTGTTAGAGTACTCCTTAACAAGGTTCTCTACCACCGTCCACATAGAAGCCCAGGGGTACTTAATATAAAATTAATTTGACCTCATCATTCACTTGCCCCAACATTGACAATAGCACCATGACCAGAAAAGAAACAGAACAAGACAAAACCCTAGGCTCTTTCTTCCATTCTAGTTTCTCTGTGTGCCTCCTAGGCCCCTTGACTGTGTGCCTTTAAAACTCCACGACTGACTCCTTCCCTGACTCCACAGAAAGAGAATAGAAAACATGTGCTGTCCCAGGTGGGAACAGCTGCTCTGGGAGGTAGTGAGCTCCCCAGACTTTAATGCATGTCTGTAGAGCCTGGATAGTCACTTCTGGGATGTCCTGAAAAAGCTCTGCTCTTGGATGAGAGTCTAGTTTTACATCCTGCTCAGTCATTCAGTCGTGCTGGACTCTTTTGTGACCCATGGACTGTAGCCCACCTGGCTCCTCTGTCCATGGGATTTTCCAGGCAAAAATACTGGAGTGGGTTGCCATTTCCTCCTCCAGGGGATCTTCTCAACACAGGGGTCAAACCGTGTCTCTTATCTCCCCTGCATCAGCAGGCAGATTCTTTACCACTGAGCCACCTGGGAAGTCCCTGTTATATGTCTTATGAAGGCAAATTCTGTCCTGAGGAGACTTCCAGGGGTTTCAGAATAGCGTGTACCTTGGGGACAATAACACAACCTCCTTCTCTCCCCCAACACACACATTGACATCTGCATGAGGAGACCCCACCTCAGGAAAGCTGCTTCTCCTCTGAGACCAGCCTGACCCACAGCCAGCGTAAGTGGGAGGCTGTGCTGGCATTTTTTCCTGTGGTCAATGTAATCAGTACAGACATTCCAAGTGAATAATTTAGGCATCCTAAAATAAACCAACTCGAGCCAAGATTGTCGAATGTGGTTGTCTACCTTGATCATAGTAAGCAGGTAAATATCAAACCTCACTCCCTTTTTCTGTAAACACAGCTTTTTAGGCACTGTTTACCAAGCGATGAGAAAGAGACAAAATCTTAAGGATAACAAAAATAAATACTTTGTGTCTGTGTAGTTCTTCACAAATTCAACATGCTTTTAAGTTATAGTTACCAATTGAGAAACTGGAATCAAATGTGTATCAGGCAATATGGCAACTGCTTTATAGACATTATTATTATTTTTTCTAATCACAGACTTTTGAGACAAATTATTTAGGTCTACATCCCAACTCCACCTCTTACTAACTACGTGATCTTGAAAGTCAAAGTGTTAGCTGCTCAGTCGTGTCTGACTCTTTGTGACCCCATGGACTGTAACCTGCCAGGTTCCTCTGTTCATGGAATTCTCCAGGCAGGAATACAGGAGTAGGTTGCCATTTCCTTAGGCAAATTAATTAATCTCTCTGTACCTCAGTTTCTCAAACTATAAAATGAACAGAGTACCAGAATATGTCTCAAGAAGTTGTGAGAATTATACAAGACACTTACATCAGGAGGTTACCTTGCATTTTGCGTGACACATATAAGCACTCAATAAATTTTAACTTTGCTTTACATTACTCCTGACAAATACCATGAAAATTAAAGGGTTATTTTTCCAAACTGTGCAGGTGAAGAAACAGGCTGAACAATGTGAAATAAGTTGCTTAATTGGGTCATGAATTAGTGGTGAAGCTGGGATTCAAATGCTGATCTGACTCCAAAACCTCTACATTCTCTTTCCTTTTGAAAGAGTGGCATGGTGGTTGTTACTACTGTGGCTATTGTCACTATGATCATCACTAGTAACATTAATAATAATGCCTTCTCACAAGGGCATAGCACTTTCAATCTCTCTGTACCTCAGCTTCCCAATCTATAAAATGGACAGAGTAATGGAATATGGCTTAACAGGTTCTTGCGAGAATTATACAAGATATTTACATACCTTGTATAGATACATTATCACAGTATTACAAACCTTAGGCCTATAAATAACTCCATGGAACTTCAGCCACCTTCCCCATCCCAGGATAGGAGCAATCTCTGTGGCCCCCTCAACAGGTGATCACCTGTCCAAGCCGGACCCAGTTGGTTCTGAGAGGAAATTACCAAAAAGGGTCATTCCTGGAGAGGGCAGAGACACAATTACATGTGGGACGCCTCGGTATTGAGGGATATCTCAGACAGGGAAACACACCTATCACTCTTCCTGTCCATATTCGTGCCCTCAGACTGCACAGAGGGAGGGTCCTGGAGAAGGAGGCCTTCGGAGACCTCAGGAAGGGCAGGTGTAAGGAAAAAGCAGTCAGATGGGCTTCATGCTCTCAGAGATAACTAAGGAGAAGCAGGAGCCCAGAGTAAGAACAAACACCAAAAGAATCTGGAGCCTTGTCTCGTGGTTGCTTGTACCACCATCTGCTACCTTGTTCCCCAGTCTGTACCTGCAGGGTGTAACAGAAAACCCTGAAGTAGAAGAGGGCCTCTGGGCTTGTTTTGGCAAAGATGTGGAGAAGCTAGGACTGAATCAGCCTCCCCAAGTAAGTTAAAGGCAGGAAGCCAAGGAGAACAAGAGTGGGAGCAGAGTCACAGAGAAGAGGGAGGCAGGCTGGGTCAAGAGATAAGCCAAGAAGGAGGCAAGATAGAGCCTCAGGAGGCATCTTTGCCTTGGGAAGAAACCCTGGAGACTCAAAAGATGAAGTGAGTGCCCCCACAATTCTACCAGATCCCCAGGGTGACAGAGAGCAGTCAGTGACAGTGTCCACGCAGAACAGAGAGCGTGCATTTTGAAGTCAGACAAACCTCGGCACAAAACCCTGGTGCTACCTCTTGTTAGTTATGAGCTCAGGCAAGTAAGTTAATCTGAGTCCTGGTTTCTTCATCTGTGTAAGGAAATAACAGTAGCAACCTACTCTTAGTCCTGAAGATGAAATGATTATATGAAATAAGGTAAAAACAGAGCCTGACACATAGGGTACGGGGGGAAAAAATGGTAAGTAATATGAATAAAAAGCTTCCTCTTTGTCAAATGCAAAGAACATAAGATTCCCAATCAGGAAATCTAGATTATTCTGCAGGAGGCCACATATTTCTTCTGTTTTTAGGCCTCAGCTTCCTCAGCTGGGAAAGGAAAGTGTTAGAAGACTATTCATTCAGGGTCTTTCTGGGTCTAAATTTGCATAACTTCAGCCACTTGCAATACAGGCATCATGAATGAGAGAAAGAGATGAAAACTCACTGCCATTTACCCCAACTCCTGTAAAATGTCAGCATGGACAATGTCAAGCTTGGGTAATATTCTGCTGACTTAGATAGACAAAGTTAGGAAACTCTTAAGTGTGTATGAATATTATTGAATGAAAAAGAGAATGTTAATTCAAGTGACTGCAGTCAAAATAATATCTTACTATCCACATTAAACGTACAAAATATGCTAGAAACTACCTTTCCTATAACACAGAATTTGGAGAACACCTCTGTTCTCTTTTCAGCAAATAACTGTCTTTTGATGACAAAGTTTGGTAGATAAGTCAGAGAAATCAAATTATATTGGGGGATAAAGTTAAATAATTTAGAAAAAAAAAGTCCAGCATTTAATAAATTAATCCAATCCAAGGCACAGTAAAGAATTTTTAGATTTCCTTCTCTGAAATGATATCTATTTAAGAAGGCAAAGAAGAAATCTGAATGTTTTCATCAGTTTCCCCTTTAAAGAGAGATGTGAATTAATATATCTATTCAATGAAAAAATTCTTGAGAACAACTGAACGATCACAAAGAGAAATAAAATCCACGTTATAGCATATAAAAGTATTTCACTCCTTTGTATAGCTGAATACTAATCCATTGCATGGCTATACAATGGATGATGATTGCAGCCATGAAATTAAAAGACACTTGCTCCTTGGAAAGAAAAGATATGACAAACCTAGATAGCCTATTAAAAAGCAGAGACATCACTTTGCCAACAAAGGTTCATATAGTCAAAGCTATGGTTTTACCAGTAGTCATGTACAAATGTGAGAGTTGGACCAAACAGAAGGCTGAGCGCCAAAGAATTGATGCTTTTGAACTGTGGTGCTAGAGAAGACTCTTGAGAGTCTGTTGGACTGCAAGGAGATCAAATGAGTCAATCCTAAAGGAATTCAACCCTGAATATTCATTGGAAGGACTGATGCTGAAGCTCCAATATTTTGGCCACCTGATGCAAAGAGCCAACTCATTGGAAAAGACTCTGATACTGGGAAAGATTGAAGGCAGGAAGAGATAACAGAGAATGAAATGGCATCACAAACTCAGTGGACATGAGTTTGAGCAAACTCCGGGAGATGGTGAAGGACAGGGAAAGCTGGCGTGCTGCAGTCTGCCGGGGACCAGCCCCGGCTGATCCAGGGTATTCGAAGGAGAGACGGCGTAGGCGAAGATCAGGAAACAATTGCTTAATTAAATGTTAATTAAGGATATAAAGAGTAATAGAATGAGGATAGCTCAGTAAAATTCAGTGAAGAAAAGAGGCTGAAATAAGGATAGCTCAGTGAGGAAATTCAGTGGAGAAAAGAGGCTGAATAATTCAGCCAGAAAGTAAGAGACAGAACGACATGGTGAGACCAAGTTTCGGTGAACAAGGCCCGCACTTTATTTTTCAAAGTAGTTTTTATACCTTAAGTTATGCACAGAGGATAATGGGGGAAGGGGTAGAGTCTTGCAGCAAACCAGGCTTTCTTCCTGCAAACTTATCATATGCAAAAGCTTAGGTGATTTGCATCATCTTCTGGCCCGGAGGCCTGTTAACATTTTAAGACCTTTTCTTCAGAAAACTTATTTTTCTCTAAAGGTGATTGGTCAGGAGCCACCCTCCAAAAGCATTAGATAAAGTTACATTC
>NW_011494605.1:2162850-2163404 GCF_000754665.1 Bison bison bison
AAAGTAGTTTTTATACCTTAAGTTATGCACAGAGGATAATGGGGGAAGGGGTAGAGTCTTGCAGCAAACCAGGCTTTCTTCCTGCAAACTTATCATATGCAAAAGCTTAGGTGATTTGCATCATCTTCTGGCCCGGAGGCCTGTTAACATTTTAAGACCTTTTCTTCAGAAACTTATTTTCTCTAAAGGTGATTGGTCAGGAGCCACCCTCCAAAAGCATTAGATAAAGTTACATTCCTACAGCGCAAAGGTGTGGTGGGCTACAACAAGAAAAAGAATTAACTCAAGGGTCCCAGGTTACAAACATTAAAGCTACTACTTACACCAATTATATTAATCAATACACTGCCAGGGACACAGCAGGTAAGGGATATGGAAACTTAGCAGCAAACATTGGCCCAACAAGTGAAAATCCCTTCACCAATACAATTTCTAATCAATCTTTTAACTACTCAAAAGAATCTGTGTTTAGACAGTTTAGAACATCTCCTGCCTCTCACAGTTGGGAGGCTCTGAACAATCACATGTGGCCGGAAAAACCTATTCAGGCAGGC
>NW_011494605.1:2163504-2185806 GCF_000754665.1 Bison bison bison
TAATGGGGGAAGGGGTAGAGTCTTGCAGCAAACCAGGCTTTCTTCCTGCAAACTTATCATATGCAAAAGCTTAGGTGATTTGCATCATCTTCTGGCCCGGAGGCCTGTTAACATTTTAAGACCTTTTCTTCAGAAAACTTATTTTTCTCTAAAGGTGATTGGTCAGGAGCCACCCTCCAAAAGCATTAGATAAAGTTACATTCCTACAGCGCAAAGGTGTGGTGGGCTACAACAAGAAAAAGAATTAACTCAAGGGTCCCAGGTTACAAACATTAAAGCTACTACTTACACCAATTATATTAATCAAGGGTCCCAGGTTACAAACATTAAAGCTACTACTTACACCAATTATATTAATCAATACACTGCCAGGGACACAGCAGGTAAGGGATATGGAAACTTAGCAGCAAACATTGGCCCAACAAGTGAAAATCCCTTCACCAATACAATTTCTAATCAATCTTTTAACTACTCAAAAGAATCTGTGTTTAGACAGTTTAGAACATCTCCTGCCTCTCACAGTTGGGAGGCTCTGAACAATCACATGTGGCCGGAAAAACCTATTCAGGCAGGCTAGAGGACTTCCAAAGGAGTTTGTAGGTTAAACACTGTCACACCCAGGAATTATTAACTGGAGCTGTAAGCTAACTTTTTTCAGAGAGGTAGTGGGGGACAGCCCCCCGTAAAGTCAGAGGTGTAGGTGAAAGCACAAAGCAGAAAGTAGGCAGACTCTGGTTTTGGGGGTATATGCTCGAGAATTTCCAGGGAGACTCCTGAGGCTTGATCCCGCCTTTGCGTATGCCAAGCCTCCTTCCTCGTGACCTTTGCCAGAGGCGGAGCTTGCTCCCCGCAGCAGTCCATGGGTCACAAAGAGTTTGACACAACTGAGCAACTTGAACAACAACATGGATATAAAATACTAATTATTTGTCCATTAATTAATGGGCATTTGGTTGTTTCTATTCTTTGATTATATGAGTACTTTGATTATATGACTAATGCTGCTATAAATGTTTATGTGCAAGTCTTTGTGTGACCATGACTTTCAGTTCTCTTGAAAATATGCCTAAGTGTGGAATTGCTGAGAAATAGAGTAACTCTATGCTTAACATTTTCAGGAACTACCAAATGTTTTCCAAAGCATCTATACTATTTTATATTCCCATCAGCAATGGGTTTCAATTTCTCCACATTCTCCCCAACCCTTGTTATTATCTGTCTTGTTTTATTAAAGCCATTCTAGAAGCTGGGGTGCAATATTTTATTGAGGTTTTGATTTGCATTTCCCTGATAGCTAATGATGCTGCATTTTCCTGTATGTCCTCACACACCACTTACCTTCTTTGGGGAAATGTTTATTTAGATCCATTGTCCATTCTTAAGTTGGACTTTTTGCTGTTCTACTAAGTTGTCAGTTTTCTTTATATGTTTTTTGATGCAAGTCTCTTTTCAGATATATGTGACTTGAGTTTATTTTCTTCCATTTTATAGCTTGTCTTTTCACGTTCTTAATGGTATCATTTACAATTTTTCAATTTTAATAAAGTCCAATTCATCTTTTTGCTACTTGGGCTTTTGGTGTCATATCTAAGAAATCATTGCCTAGCGTAATATCATAAAGATATAGTCCTGCATTTTCTTCTAAGAATTTGACAGTTTTACCTCTTGCAGATAGATTCACATTGTTTGGGGTGCATGGGCTTCTCATTGCAGTGGCTTCTCTCGTTGTGGAGCGCGGGCTCTAGGTGCTTGGGCTTCAGTAGTTGTGGTTCTCAGGCTCTAGAACAAGGCTTAGTTGCCCCACAGCACATGGGATCTTCCCCAGCCAGGGATTGAACCCGTGTCCCCTGCATTGGTAGGCAGATTCCTAACCACTGAACCACCAGGGAAGTCCCCAGAGTGAATTTCTTGAAAGTAAGATTGCGGAGTCTGAATCAATTTTGAGGTCAAAAACATGTTGTAAGTTGCTTCAAAATCCTACCTTTTTTGAGACCATTTTTAAGCCAAATAAATTTTAAAAGGCCAAACGTTGTAACCAGTGATTTGTTTTCTTAAAACCAAAACAATCTTTCTGAAAGCTAGGAAATAGGATTCTAGGAAAATGTTTAGTTCATTTATCAAGTCTCCCTGCAGCAGGACATTTTTGTTAGAAAACAGATAATAATGATTTGTAACTGATTCTATTTTCCTTTCCCTGAGAGCCTTTACGAAGTCACCCACCATGGCCACATTTCTGAGTTTCTAGTCACTGTCTTTGTAACACTTTTGTCATTTAGGAATGGCCAAGAGATAATCTCAGAACTAGCTGATGATTTTGATTCCTTTTTCCCCCTTTCTCTTTTCCTTTTTATATTGGTAGATGGTGATTTATTCCAGGTAAGATGATCCCCAAGAGACATCTAAGCAGTGGCATCAGTACTGGGGACTTAGCCTGGGACTAACCATCAGCCACAGTTTTCCCCAAACTATTTCCCTTGACAGACCCAGACCTTTCCACTCTGCACTCCCAAACCTCCATCTCTACAGCCTTTAGCCAATCTTGAACATGACCTTCTAGATATCTTTCCATTTTGTACCTTCTACCACGTCACCGATGTCCTTCTCACCCATTAAGTGTCCCACAGGAGAACTCAAATACGACCTCGCCTATACAGTTTTTTCTGTTTCCCCAGCTTGAGTTAGGGGTCTCTTCCATGTTCCTACAAGTTCCTTTCCCACTACTTATCAAGCAAACACCTTGGTTTCTTCCATTCTGGCATTACCACTTGTGAGTAGTGTAATCTTGGAAAAGTTACTTAACCTCCCTATGCCTCAGTTTCTTCATCTGCAAAATGGGGATAATAGTAGTATCTGCTTCATAAGGTTGTTGAGCTGACTAAGTGAGATAATATATATGAGGAAGGAAGAGTTGCCTTAAGCAACTGGCCCAAGGTTACACAGTTAATGAGTAGCAGAGTCAGGGTTCTGTGGCTCACACTACTGATTTAGGCATCTAATTTCCTTCTCATTGCCTTGTAGGTATCCAGTTAATGTCTGCAGAAAGAGTAGACAAATAAGCAAACCTTGCAGATGGGTCTGGGAGTGACAGGCAGTGGGTTGCAGTGGACAACTTAGGGGTCAGAAGCTGGGCTTCCAGCCAGAGCCATCCCACTGTCTCACTGGGTGACTCAGGAAATTTACCTCCTGTCTCTAGGCCCAGTGTAAAGAGGGGTAAGTTTGCAAACGTTGTTAGCAGCTGAGCCTATTCTTCAAACCAAGTCTATGAGGAAGGCCAGTAAGTAGGAGCTGCTCTGGTATGTATGGCAAAGAAGGGCAAGAGATGCCAATCCCCTGGCCTCTTAGAGGCCCCTCTTTCTTCTCCTTCCTCAGTGGTCCTAAGGTACTGTTCAGGGCCCAGATCTTTCCTTAGAGCTACAGGGACCATGGTTTTAAAGCTCCAGATTCTTCTTGGCTTTGACATTCTATGACTCACATAAAAGAAATGACCTTGGGCCCTAATGTTAGACATTTTCTGCTTCAACAATATGGAAATGTGTTTCAGAGGAAGAAACAAAATATGACCACATAGAGTGGTACCAAGAAGGAATTTTGGCTGTAGCAGTATGACTCTTCTACCTATAAACACCTAGTCCTATAAATGCCCAAAATACAAAATATTTCCTAAATCTATGAATAGTAGATAGATACTGAATGAATATCAGAAGAATAATAAGCATTTTAAGAGAAGTAGAGTATATTATAGATGCATAAGGCAGAGCTCTCAGAACAGTCTATCAGGGAAAAATTCCATGAAGAAGTGATGTTCAAATTGGATCTGAAAGCAGAATATGAAGTAGTTAGGCCAAAGGCCACAGAGAAATAATATTTCAGGTAGAGGGGCCAGTGTGTATACAAGTGAGGGAGAGAATCTGTGGCTCATAGAATAAACTGTAGGAAGGCTAGTGTGGTTAGGGCACAGGCAGCAAAGTAAGAGGGTATAAGAGAAGTTGAAGAAGCAGGCAGATGCCAGATTATGTAGGATCTTACAAACCATGTTAAAGGTGTATTTTATCTTAAACAGAGGCCAAGGTGTTCTATGGGCCATTTTCATGGATACTGAAATCCCTCAACATAGTGGCAGCAGTGTAGTGGAAAAAATAATTATGGATCAAAGTCCTCCACATTTGAGGGAGGTGTCCAAGAAGTGAGCAGACAACAGAAATGAGAAGTGGAGTGGGTCATACAGACTGATAGCATAAAGTTCAAAACGTGTCCTTTTACACGATGTCTTTTTTAAAGCAAAGGGAAAGAATGATCCAGAGCTTCCCTGGTGGCTCAGTAGCAAAGAACCTGCCTACCAATGCAGGAGACGCAAGTTTGATCCCTGGGTCAGGAAGATTCCTGGAGAAGGAGATAGCAACCTGCTTCAGTATTCTTACCTGGGAAATCCCATGGACAGAAGGAGCCTGGCAGGCTATAAACCATGGGGTCTTAAAGAGTTGGACACGACTTAGCACCTAAACAACAGCAACAACAAAGAATCCTCTAAAAGCAGCAATTTCTTAGCAAGAAGGATGCCATCTGACAATCTAGATGGGAGGTTACTCTGTCTCTTCGTCAGGACCACAGAGTCAGTGAAGAAGTGAGAGGAACACAAGGATGGGACTTTCTGGCAGCCATGTAATGCTGACAGAGCTATGTGAGTAGAATAGAAAGTGAGAGAGCCTGGAGGCCTCACATCTTGTGCTCTTTGGCTAAGGAAGAAGTTGTAACTTCTTAAGAGAACTTGGTAGGTAGAACCAGGGCACTGGCAGCAGAGATAAGGAAGAGACAGTGTCTTTTTTTTTTTTTCAGGCAAGGCTTTATTGGGGGCCCTGCTGGAACAGGGGGAGTGAGAACAAACAGCCGGCTCCCTTGCTTGCTTGCTCCCCAAGGTGGGTGAGCTTGTCCCTCATATGGGGCGAGGGTAGGGGTGTGTCCAGGAGCTGGGCTGGAGGGGTGGCTTCAGAATTTTGCCCACACACTAGGTGGTGTTCTGCACAGGAAGAGAGAGAGTCTAAGAAAATTGAGTTGTAGCCTTGATCACATTTGGTGACAGAATAGTATGTGAGGAGTGAATACAAAGGTTAAATAGGACAGGTTTCTGACATGGGCAACAGGAGTGATGGTGAGGCATTCACTGAACTGGGGAAACCCCAGGTTTGGAACAGGCATGTGGTAGTGTGGATCAGCCTCTGCAGCTTGAGGTGTATCAGACATGCATCTCCGTGTTTGAGCAGAGGGAGAATCCAGGGTCATATTTCTTGCCATCTCCTCTTCAGGCCCATGTTCACCCAGAGCTGAGATTTAGAATCGATGGGTTATCTGGATTATAGGGTAGGTTGGAAGTCCCTCAGCCAGATGCTGAGGGGATGTATCTGCCTTCAATATATTTGGATTCTTTTTGGAGGGAATATAAAAACTATGCCAAGAGCAATGTGACTTGTGAAGTGGCCTGCTGGAAGGGAGCCAAAACCACTAAGCCCTTTTTAATTTAGAGTGTCTGATCAGGACAAGGTTTGGTGCAGATGCTGGTCCATAGAACTCTCCTGAGAGGTAGATTAGAGACTGATAATTGAGATTACTGACTTCCAACAATTACTCATTTTAAAACTCAGCCAAAAAGATGTAATTATTTTTCATACATTTGTTTGGTCATGTTGCCAGCTGCAACTCCATGGTGTTTTACTTTAAAGGGGAAGAAAGAACAAAAGGAGAAGGAATAAAAAGAATGGAAGGTGACTGCCTTATATTTGAAGATATCATGCTTATCAGAACTGTACTGGCCTCTCTAGTCTCTCTTCTGCTGTATTACTTTGTGTTCCTTGACTTTCCTGCCCATCAGGTCATGAGATCCTGGCCTTTCCACACAAGTCCATGCAAGGACTGTAGTGGAACCTGCCAAGTTTCATATCTCAAATTCTTCCAGAGCTCCTTATACTCATCTACTCTGCTTCTCTTCATCCTTACCTAGCTTTCTGGCTTTCTCTAATTTTTACCACATTCTCTATCCTCTTCAGCTTTATAATTTTGCATTTTTTGTTTTTTTGGTCTGACTCCCAAATTCTTAGTTTGCTTTAGATTCTGAAAAATCTTTCAAGACATGGCTTTTGGAATCTGCTCTCTGCCACCAGACCATTCTCACTGTGACTTTGCTGATCTGGGAGCCGATCTCACCAGAAGGGGTTAGAGTCCTGATGAGAGTTCCTATTGCCCAGGGTCCTCACTGTAGAGCCCCACCTAGTCAGACCCTTCCCTAGAAAGCAGTCCATTTTTAAAATTTTGTCCTTGCCATATGGCTCTCCCTCACTCATCATGTATTTCAACTAGCCATTATTTAAAACTTTATGATCCTAATGAACAAGATGGAGAAATGGGGGCAGGGACTACATTTTATTTAATTCTAGATCTCTTATGGTATGTGGTACATAAGGGATTCTAAATTAAATTGAACTAAATTGAATTGAATTGAGTTGACTTAGAGGCAGGTAAAATCCTGTTCACTTAGGGAACTTATTCTACTGGGGTAAGCAGCATAATCAAACCTGAAAATCAATATAAAAATGCCATATTAGTCATTCCACAGAAGTCTCTGATAATACATATGGATCTCTGTTTTTAGTCTCAGGTCTTAGCCTGTTAAACATTTGTATCCTTGCCTTAAACTAATACTTGAAAAATATATTCTTTAAAAATTCTGAGTGATGTCACTAATATTACAGATAAGAAAATCCAAAACTCCAAATGATCACAGCAGCCTATAAAAAAGAACTAAAACCAGTAAGTTGAAACTTAGGATAAGAGTAACAGGTCACACTTATACTTGTGAAATTTACTAATGTAGGCCAACATGGTACACTGGATTGGTTTCTGGGGACAAAATACAATATTAGTGGAAAAACTGACAAAATCTACATATTATTCTACAGTTTAGCTAATAGTGATGTGCCAATGTTAATTTACTAGTTTTGATTAATTTTTCATGGTTATATAAGATTTTAACATTAGAGAAAACTGGGTGAAGGGTATGTGGGAACTCTATAAATTTAAAATTATTCTAAAATTAATATTTATTTTAAAAAGACCATCCAATAAATAATAGTTTTATTTAAAGAACAACAATAAAAATTTTACTACAGAAGGCCTCATTGTTTAAAGAAGCTAATGGTGGTTCAGTAGTAAAGAATCCTCCTGCCAGTGCAGGGGACACAGGTTCTATCTCTGATCTGGGAAGATCCCACATGCCACAGAACAACTAAGCTCGCGCACTGCAGCTACTGAGCCTGTGTTCTAGAGCCTGGGAGCCACAGCTACTGAGCAACACACCACAGCTACTGAAACCCACACACCAGGGCCCAGTGCTCCACAACAAAAGAAGGCGATGCAATGAGAAGCCCGCACAGTGCAAAGAAGGTAGCCCCTCCTCACTGCAACCAGAGAAAACGTCGTGTAGCAACAAAGATTGAGCACAATGGAAAGTAAATAAATTAAGAAGCTAATGTAAATTCTGGCTACTTTCCTAGAAATCCAGTATTCAGAACAAGAGAGGCAATGGTTCTTTTCTACCGTGGGATTCTTAGATCACATGCATAGTTTTATATTCAGTTCTGGCATCTTTACCATCACTGACATTATTAGCCTTCATTGTCTGTGACACCCAGGACGCTGAGTATTTCTCAGAGACAAGCTGTGTTTGGTATTCATCTTTCTGTCTTCGGCACCCAAGACCAAGCCTGACAAAGGTGTTTGCTAGATATTTATAGTATTGAGGAATGACTTTGGAAAAATTTAGTAAATAACTGTATATGTGACTATTAATAGAATATTTCCTTATCCAGGACTGGTTTAGAGTTCATCCTTTGGGGTCCACAAAAGCATGGCTTGAAATCCCAGCTACATAACATAGAAAAATTAATCTCATTGTATCTCAGCTTTTAAAAATGCAAATGGCAGAAGATACTACTTATATCTCAGAGCTTAAACACTTCCTTCTAAGTGAAGCCTTCACCCCAAAACGTCTCCTTTTTCCTGATTAATTTTTTCAACAAAGTTTGTCTCTTTCTACAAGAATGTAAGCTCCATGAAGGCATGGATTTATGCTTGTTTTCATTGCTGTATCCCCAGAGTTTAGACAAGCTGGTTACATGAGGTCAGACTTTCAACAATAGTGCTAACTCTTTAACAGGGGTGCTGTGAAGACTGAATGACAGATGAATACAAAGTTCATAGCATTGTGTTTGGCACATGCTAAGCACTCAATAACTACCACTATTATAAAATAAAGGGCAGAGTAAGAGGCAACATTCGGTTCAGTTCAGTCACTCAGTCATGTCCGACTCTTTGCGACCCCATGAACGGCAGCACACCAGGCCTCCCTGTCCATCACCAACTCCCGGAGTTTACCCAAACTCATGTCCATTACAACAAGCTAAAATGTGACTCAGAACATAACAACAGGATATCATCAACATTTGAACCATAATTTACATTGAAATTGGAAGGGATGCTTGAAATAATCTGGTCTGACTCTGTAAGGCCCATAGAGAAGTGTTCTTCCCAAGGTCAAAGAGGTAGCCAATGGCAGAGCCTAGACAATATTATTCTCACATAAATGATTTTCCAGTGATTTCCAAAATACACTATCAGAGTATTTTCTTTGTTAGACACTTCCTTTTGGCAAGCATCCCTAGGTATGGGAATGGCTCTTTCCATCTATTACTTTCAAAACATACACACATATACACACAAGTTACATGTTCCTTTACTCCAACGACATATGAAAATAATGCCATACTTCACTATGTCTGACAGTACAAGAGCTGTATGATTTAAAAACTCATGTTAGTCAGTTAAAATCTAATTCTGCCTATGCTGGAATGAGAGTATTGATAAATCCTATTCCCAAAAAACACACATCAAGCTGGACAAGATTGACACAAATAACATTAGTGTTTTGAAAATTGACCAAATTGACAACAATCTCAAAACTACTATGTTTTAAAAGCAGCTGAATTTCAGGTAATAAGAATGAGAATCAATGATGTTCTGTCCTGGATTCATTCTACTTTTCCCCTGCTTGGTGAATTCTAGAAACAGGCCAGGCTGTGAGGATTGGCAGCTTCTCTGTCATGATTGAAGGGACCCAGTTAATTTGGAGAAATAGGCAGTGCCTGGACACAGGAACACTATCTGTGGGCAAATGAGGAAGGCCCACAGTTACACAGTGAGAACAAGTATATTCCTGGCTGAGATGGATGCAGGCACAGTAGAGATATGAGAAGAAGCCTAAAGCAGCAACCCATACCTGGAAAACCTTGAGGTTCCACAAATGTCCACAAAAATCACAGCATAAAAGGCGAAGTGAAAGCCAGGGCAGACCTGAAAACTGCCTGAACCTTGGGTTCCCCACTCCCACACAGGGATCCAATGTCAGAGAACACAAGTCTTAAAGGCTCAGGGTGGATGAGCACAAACTCCATCTGATCATCACTGACTTACACAGACACCAGTATGACTCCCTAGGAATTCAGCCTTGAAAAGAAAAAAGAAAAAACTGAGTACAGGCATTGGAGAAAGGTGCCAAGATAATTCAAGGGTAAGTTCAGTTCAGTTCAGTCACTCAGTCATATCTGACTCTTTGTGACCCCATGGACTGTAGCACGCCAGGCTTCCCTGTCCATCACCAACTCCTGGAGTCCACCCAAATCCATGTCCATAGAGTCGGTGATGCCATCCAACCATCTCATCCTCTGTTGTCCCCTTCTCCTCCTGCCTTCAATCCTTCCCATCATCAGTGTCTTTTCCAATGAGTCAGTTCTTCATATCAGGTGGCCAAAGTATTGGAACTGCAGCTTCAACATCAGTACTTCCAATGAATTTTCAGGACTGATTTCTTTTAGGATTGACTGGTTGGATCTTCTTGTAGTCCAGGGGACTCTCAAGAGTCTTCTCCAACACCAGAGTTCAAAAGCATCAGTTCTTCAGTGCTCAGCTTACTTTATAGTCCAACTCTCACATCTCTACATGACTACTGGAAAAACCATAGCCTTGACTAGATGGACCTTTGTCGGCAAAGTAATGTCTCTGTTTTTAAATATGCTTTCTAGATTGGTCACTGTTTCCATTGTTTCCCCATCTATTTGCCATGAAGTGATGGGACCGGATGCCACAATATTAGTTTTCTGAATGTTGAGCTTTAAGCCAACTTTTTCACTCTCCTCTTTCACTTTCATCAAGAGGCTCTTTAGTTCTTCTTCACTTTCTGCCATAAGGGTAGTGTCATCTGCCTATATGAGGTTACTGATATTTCTCCTGGCAATCTTGATTCCAGCTTGTGCTTCATCCAGCCTGGCATTTCACCTGGTATACTCTGCATAGAAGTTAAATAAGCAGGGTGACAACATACAGCCTTGACATACTCCTTTACTGGTTTGGAATGAGTCTGTTCTTCCATGTCCAGATCTTACTGCTGCTTCTTGACCTGCATACAGATTTCTCAGGTGGTCTGGTATTCCCATCTCTTGAAGAATTTTCCACAGTTTGTTGTGATCCACAAAATCAAAGGTTTTGGCCTAATCAATAAAGCAAAACTAGATGTTTTTCTGGAACTCTCTTGCTTTTTCGATGATCCAGCAGATGTTGGCAGTTTGATCTCTGGTTTCTCTGCCTTTTCTAAATCCAGCTTGAACATCTGGAAGTTCATAGTTCACGTACTGTTGAAGCCTGGCTTGGAGAATTTTGAGCATTACTTTTCTAGTGTGTGAGATGAATGCAATTCTTGGTAGTCTGAATATTCTTTGGCATTGCCTTTCTTTGGGACTGGAATGAAAAACTGACATTTTCCAGTCCTGTGGCCACTGCTGAGTTTTCCAGATTTGCTGGCATATTGAGTGCAGCACTTTCACAGCATCCTCAACTGGAATTCCATCACCTCCACTAACTTTGTTCATAGTGATGCTTCCTAAGGCCCACTTGACTTCTCATTTCAGGGTGTCTGCCTCTAGGTGAAAGATCACACCATCATGGTTATCTGGGTTATGAAGATCTTTTCTGTATAGTTCTTCTGTGTATTCTTGCCACCTTTTCTTGATATCTTCTGCTTCTGTTAGGTCCATACCATTTCTGTCCTTTATTGTGCCCATCTTTGCATGAAATATTCCCTTGGTATTTCTACTTTTCTTGAAGAGATCTCTTGTCTTTCCCATTACATCTTTTTCCTCTATTTCTTTGCATTGATCACTGAGGAAGACGTACTTATCTCTCTTTGCTATTCTTTAGACCTCTGCATTCAAATGGGTATATCTTTACTTTTCTCCTTTGCCTTTAGCTTCTCTTCTTTCTCAGCTATTTTTAAAGCCTCCCCAGACAACCATTTTGCCTTTTTGCATTTCTTTTTCTTGGGGATGGTCTTGATTACTGCCTCCTATACAATGTCACAAACCTCCATCCACAGTTCTGCAGGCTCTCAGTCTATCAGATCTAACATCTTGAATCTATTTGTCACTTCCACTGTATAATCATAAGGGATTTGATTCAGGTCATACCTGAATGGTCTAGTGGTTTTCCCTATTTTCTTCAATTTAAGTCTGAATTTATCAATAAGGAGTTCATGATCTGAGCCACAGTCAGCTCCCAGTCTTGCTTTTGCTGACTGTATAGAGCTTCTCCATATTTGGCTGCAAAGAATATAATCAATCTTATTTTGGTATTGACCATCTGATGATGCCCATGTGTAGAGTCGTCTCTTATGTTGTTGGAAGAGGGTGTTTGCTATGACCAGTGCGTTCTCTTGGCAAAACTCTGTTAGCCTTTGACCTGCTTCATTTTGTACTCCATGGCCAAATTTTCCTGTTACTCCAAGCAGCTCTTGAGTTCCTACTTTGGTATTCCAGTCCTGTACAATGAAACAACATCTTTTTTGGGTGTTAGTTCTAGAAGGTCTTGCAGGTCTTCATCTGTTCAGTTCAGTTCAGTCGCTCAGTCATGTCTGACTCTTTGAAACCCCATGAATTGCAGCACGCCAGGCCTCCCTGTCCATAACCAACTCCCGGAGTTTACCCAGACTCACGTCTATCAAGTCAGTGATGCCATCCAGCCATCTCATCCTCTGTTGTCCCCTTCTCCTCCTGCCCCAAATCCCTCCCAGCATCAGAGTCTTTTCCAATGAGTCAACTCTTTGCATGAGGTGGCCAAAGTACTGGGGTTTCAGCTTTAGCATCATTCCTTCCAAAGAAATCCCAGGGCTGATCTCCTTCAGAATGGACTGGTTGGATCTCCTTGCAGTCCAAGGGATTCTCAAGAGTCTTCTCCAACACCACAGTTCAAAAGCATCAATTCTTCGGCACTCAGCCTTCTTCACAGTCGAACTCTCACATCCATACATGACCACAGGAAAAACCATAGCCTTGACTAGACAGACCTTTGTTGGCAAAGTAATGTCTCTGCTTTTGAATATGATATCTAGGTTGGTCATCATATAACTGTTCAATTTCATCTTCTTCAGCATTACTGGTCAGTGCATAGACTTGGATTACTATGATATTGAATAGTTTGCCTTGGAAACGATCATAGATCATTCTGTCATTTTTGAGATTGCATCCACATACTGCATTTCAGACTCTTTTGTTGACTATGATGACTACTCCATTTCTTCTAAGGTATTCTTAACTACAGTAGTAGATATCAAGGTCATCTGAGTTAAATTCATCCATTCCAGTCCATTTTAGTTTGCTGATTCCTAAGATGTCAATGTTCATTCTTGCCATCTCCTGTTTGATCACTTCCAATTTGCCTTGATTCATGGACCTAACATTCCAGGTTCCTATGCATATTGCTCTTTATAGTGTCGGACTTTACTTCCATCACCAGTCATATCCACAACTGGCTGTTGTTTTTGCTCTGGCTCTGCCTCTTCATTCTTTCTGGAGTTATTTCTCCACTCTTTCCAGTAGCATATTGGGCACCTATCAACCTGGGGATTTCATCTTCCAGTGTCATACCTTTTTGCTTTTTCATACTGTTCACGGGGTTCTCAAGGAAACAATACTGAAGTGACTTCCCATTCCCTTCTCCAATGGACCACATTTTGTCAGAATTCTCCGCCATGACCCATGCATCTTGGGTGGCCCTACATGGCATGGCTCATATTTTCATTGAACTAGAAAAGGGTGAGGTTCATGTGATCAGTTTGGTTAGTTTTCTGTGATTGTGGTTTTCATTCTGTCAGCCCTCTGATGGTGAAGGATAAGAAGCTTATGGAAGCTTCCTGATGGGAGAGACTGACTGAGGGGGAAACTGGGTCTTGTTCTGATGGGTGGGACCATGTTCAGTAAATCTTTAATCCAATTTTCTGTTGATGGGCCAGGCTGTGTTCCCTTCCTGTTGCTTGACCTGAGGCCAAACTATGGTGGAGGTAATGAAGATAATGGCAACCTCCTTCAAAAGGTCCCATGCATGCACTGCTTTGCCTCCAGCCCTGAAGCAGGCCACCGCCGACCCACGCCTCTGCCAGAGACTCCTGGACACACATGGGCATGTCTGGATTAGTTTTTTGTGGGGTCACTGCTCCTTTCTCCTGGGTCCTGGTGCATAAAAGCTTTTGTTTGTGCACTCCAAGAGTCTGTTTCCCCAGTCCTGTGTAAGTTCTTGTGGTTCTATGGTGGGGTTATTGGCGACCTCCTCCAAGAGGGCTTATGCCATACCCAGGTCTGCTGCACCCAGAGCCCCTGCAGCAGGCCACTGCTGATCCATACCTCCACAGGAGACACTCAGACACAGTTCTGTCTCAGTCTCTGTGGGCTGGGTAAATGCTAGACTTTTCAACAAGTAGTGCTGCAACAGTTAAATATCCATATGCCAAAAGAAAATGAACTTAAGGCCCTTACCTCATGCCATATATAAAACATTAATTCAAAATGGATCATGAATTTAAATGTAAGTGAAAACTGTGAAAAATTTAGAAGAAGACAGAGAAGAAAATTTCTGTGGCCTTCAGATAGGCAGCTTTTAGATAAGACTCCCAAAGCATGATCCATAAGAGAAAAAATAAGTTGGACTTCAAAAGTTAACAACTTCTATCTCTCAAAGGACATGGTTAAGAAAATGAGTGAAAAGATAAGGTATGGATTAAGGGGAATATTGATAAAGCATGTATCTGACAAAGGAATTGCATTCACAACACATGAATAACCGAAAACTCATTTAAGAACAGAACCCAATTTGTAAAAAATGGATAAAAAATTTAAACTAACACTCCATTAGAGAAGATATATAAAGGCCAAACAAGCACATGACAAGATAATCATCATAAGTAGTTACTAGGGCAACAAAAATTAAAACCACAATGAGATACAACTACATTCCCACTAAAATGGCTATCCTGAAAAATATAGGTAATTCCAAGTGTTAGCAAGCACATGGAAAACTACAAACCCTCTCTCTGACATTATTAGCAGGAATGCAAAATGGCACTACTAACTTGGAATACCTTGTGACAGTTTTGGGTTTTTTGTTTTGTTTTAAGTTGCATGTGAACTTGTATGACCCAATCATTCAATTCCTAGAAATCTACCCAAGAGAAAAGTGATCACATGTCCATTCAAAGATATGCACATGAATGTTCACAATAAAATTAATCATTTTAGTCCTAAAGGAAACAATCCAAATGTCCATTAACCAGACAATAGATAAACAAATTGCGTTATACTTTTTCAATAGAATATTATTCAGCACTAAAAATGAGTGAACGACTTACAGATGCTACAACATGGATGAATCAAACTTCAAAAATGTAATGCTATGTAAAAGGAGCTGAATTCAAAGGACAACTAAATAATGTATTATTCTATTTACAGGAAATATTCAGAAATGGCAAACTTATAGTGTCAGAGAGCAGATAAGTAGTTTCTTGTGGATGGGAGCAGAAGTGAGGATTTACAAAAGAAATTTTGGGGTTGATGGAAACATTCTAAAATGAGACTGTGTTGATAGCTGTAAAACTCTATAGATTCACTAAAAATCATAGAATTGTACCCTTACAATGTGTTAATGTTATAGTATGTAAATTGTACCTCAACAAAAGTGTTAAAACATGAGAAAATAAAGACTTTTCCTATGATGTGTTTAACTTAAATGTCAGATTGTGGATTTGGTGCATGCACAAAGCAATTTTTTTGGTGTGGTTAGAAAGGGCCACTGGTGAGTAACAAAATAAAATGCAATTTTGGATGATATGTTGTTGTTTAGTTGCTAAATTGTGTCCAACTCTTTGTGACCCCATGGACTGTGGCCCACTAGACTCCTCTGTCTATGAGATTTCCCAAGCAAGAATACTGGAGAGGGTTGCCATTTCCAACTCCAGAGGATCTTTCTAACCCAGGATCCAATCTGTGCAACCTGCACTGGTGGATGGATTCTTTACCACTGAGCCACCAAGGAAGCCCTCTGAATGATATAATTAGTAGCAATAGCAGCCATGCCCATGGTGATTCACAGTTTCAGCACTAGAAATTCAAAATCTTGCTTCCTTCATGTGCTTTCTAAGAATTATCTGTTGACATGTTTAGCTTTCTACTTGTAATTATCCTCCCTCCAAATTGGAATAAGGATTAACTAATTATAGTGGTGCCTTCAGACATGAGCCGTATCAAACGCCCTAGTAACCAAGAATTGTCCTGCCTGCAAAGTATGCCAGAAAGCCTTGAAGTCTGGAATCTGCTTCGAGACCCAATTCAGTGGGACTGAACCAAGCCACAGAGCTTCCCTAATCTGGTTTAGCCAGCAGTGGCACACCCTGCACTTCCACTAACTTTACTTTCTTAAGCTGTAGCTTCGGATAAACTACAATTACTTTCTCAAAATCTACTATGGGTTTCAGTAGGTACAACGTGAAAAGCAGCAGTGAGTCCATCGAAGTGTCAGGATATGGCATTAGAAGCCATGGGTTTAATATTGGCCTAGTCACAAACTAGTCATTTAGCTTTAGCCAAGTAACTTATCTGATTAGCCTTAGACTATTTTTCCCAAATTGAGATAATCTTGCCTACCCCAAAACTGTTGCGAAAAACAAGATAGTGTACCTAAAGTGCCTGACCCAGTGTCTGTGTATTGAATCTGAATAAAGGATACAGCCATAATTCCTTAATTTGACAATCAAAGTTTTCCAGAGCTTGGTCCCAATCTTCCTCTCTTCCTTATCTTCCATACCGATAGGACTCCTAATTTTTAGCTAGAAAACAGTCACCCAGGATGAAGACTTGATATCTCATCCATCCTTTAGTTAAGCGTGGATGTGAGTTCTGTTGAATGGGATAAACAAGAAAGTGTCAAGAACTGCATCTTCTCCTTTCTCCCCGTACTTTCTTCATCATGCTTCCTGGAACATGGAAATGCTGGTAGAATTTCACATATGACAATGAGATTGAGAGGCACTTTCTAGGGATAGCGGCAGAAAGCTGAAAGAATTTGACTCCAGTAGTTTTCAGGAGCAGAGCCACACCATCAGCTCTGGATTTCCTGCATCTAGACTTGTATATGGAAGAGAAATATACTTCTATCTTGTTTAAAGTGCTGTTATTTTAGATACACATTTTGTGTATTAGTTACTGAAAGCCTAACTTATCCTATTATTCCTCCTATCAGCTTTCTGATGCTCTTAGCTCTTCACGTTGTCTCTAGACATATCTTCATTCATTCATTCAGTAGTTTACTCCATAGCCATTCAATGTGCACCTCGACTCTGCCTGGCATAAATCTAAGAGGGTGCTGGAATGGTCATAGGAATGAAATGAACCAAATGAAGTGTTAGTCACTCAGTCAGTGGCATCTGACTTTTTGCAACCCCATGGACCATAGCCCACCAGGCTCCTCTGTCCATGGGATTCTCCAGGCAAGAATACTAGAGTGGGTAGCCATTCTCTTCTCCAGGGGATCTTCCCAACTCAGGGATCGAACCGGGGTCTCCTGCATTGTAGGCAGGTACTTTACCATTTGAGCCACCAGGGAAGCCTGAAACAAATATATCCTGCCCTTAAAAGTCACAAGTATTGAATGAAACTCTCTTGCTCTTAATTTATATGATAATTCATGTGTGAGGCAAACATTCATCTCAGATTTTCTCCAACAGTCCCATCTCAAATAATCTTACTATTTCCAGTAATACATTGTTGATCAGACCATATGTACCTAATATGTTCTATTTGGCTCTCTACAACCACTCTCTGCCTTTCTTCACCATTTTCTTTGTTCAGGAAGACTTGTCTGTATGGATTACTTCAGTGGTCTCTTGCCCTCTAATTTCCAATTGGGTTGGTCAATAGGAACCCCTGGCAGAAGATCAGAGGGAAGTAAGAAAGTGGGTTCTCTGTATTTATTTCTCTCAGCTCCCTCCCTGTGGGGTCATCTCAGGCTAACTTTGCTCTTCAGCTGAAGGGCACTGTTCCACTCAAGGTGGCCCACTGCATGACTCTCTACTGTTGGGTTCTGGTTACTATTCCCTCCCTTCAGTTCCTTTGCGATATTACTGGCCCCAGGGAACTGCACTATACCCCATGGCTTCTGTGCGCAGTGCCCTCACCTTGTAAACAGCCCATTTATTAAGCTCCTCTCAGATTATCCTAATGTGAGGCTGCCATCTGTTTCCTGCTAGCGGGCTGACTGATGCACCATGTGTCCCGATTCTCAGTTCAAAGACATAGGCACCAAATATTCATGGCACCCATCAGAAGCACCGTTAGGAAGAGGGTCAGAGTAGAGGGAAGACATTATTTATCAGCAGCTGAAGGAAGTACTGCTGACCACAGAGAACAAAGCTTGTGCATCTGGTATGAAGAACACTTTTATATCCTTATAGAACACTTTTAGGGTGGGCAGAGGAAAAAAAGAGAGGAAAAGAGAGTAGGAAGGTGTGGTAGGCAGAACAATGCACCCCCTTTCCCCAAATGCCCAAGTTCTAATCCTTGGAACCTGTGAACATGCTACCTTACATGACAAAAGGGACTTTATAGCTGTGATTTAATGAAAGATCTTGCTGATACCTTGATTTTAGCTCAGAGAGGCCAACTTCAGGCTTTTCCTGAACTGTAAGATAATAAACTTATGTTGTTTTAAGCCACCAACCCATGCAATTTGTTATGTCAGCAATAGGAAACTAGTATAGAATGTAAGACTGAAATCTCCAGACCCAGAGAACTAAACCTGGGAAGGGAGAAGGGCTGGGGACCTAATAAGTGACAGAGATGAACACACTAAGGACAGCAAAACCATACTGCACGCCACCTGCTAATCTGTATTGCAGGCAAATTAAATTCACCAAAAAGAAAATTTACTCTTCATCTCATAAGTTTAGACTCATAAATGCTTTCACACCTTTTGCAATACCTAGTAGAAACCTTTTTTCCCTCGGAGTTTTGGGGATTCTCCAGAACTTTTGTATTTTGTTAGAGAGATTTATCAGCTTCATTCAGAAGGACATGCATCTGCTTTATCCTATTCTATGACTTCCTGGTAGTCAAAGTATCAAAATATTACACACAAAAAACTATGATTTTTAAAAGTTCCAGAGCATATAGTCTACAAAGCACCAATACTTATTTGCATACTATAAAAACCGTTGCTAAGCTCCTCCCCAAGACTGCCTGTTTCCCAGTGGGCCTTACCACGCTCTGACCCAGCTGCTCCCGGAAGAAGTAATCCATGTTTCTCTTTTGCAGGCTGTCAAGGTAATGCTGAAAGCGAGTGTACGTGTAAGGGTAGCAGTAAGCAAATTGATAGATATCTTCTTCTCGGTCAAAGCAAAATGCAAAGGACATCACGTAATTCTTCCTATGGTCCGGGCAGCGGTAGTAGTAGACATTTTTGGGCGGCAGCCTTTGCCTGAAAGATACAAAGAAATTTGGGCATATCAGATAATCATTCAAGCTTCAAACTGTAATCAATGGGAATAAATGCCCAAGAGTAAAACTGTAACATCAAGAATCCTAGGTGGTGGCTAAGAATAACAGTGTATACCAACCTTTGGTCAAAAAGAATCTGGGGGGCTTCCCTGGTGGCTCAATGGTAAAGAATTCACCTGCCAATGCAGGAGACATGGGTTCGATTTCTGGTCCAGGAAGATCCCACATGCCACGGAGCAGCTAAGCCCATGCACCACAAGTATTGACCCTGTGCTCTAGAGCCCAGAGCCACAACTACTGAAACCCGCAAGTCTAGAACTTGTGCTCCACAAGAAGAGAAGCCACAGCAATGAGAAGCTGCACCCGCAACTAGAGAGCAGCCCCCACTCACCGCAACTGAGAAAACCCTGTGCAGCAACAAAGACCCAGCTCAGCCAAACATGATTCATTAATTATTTTTAAAAGACTAGAACTTGGCAGTATTTGGTTCAAATTCCAGCCCTACCCTTTATCAACTGTATAGACAATTCAAAGTCAAAAGCAAGCAAGTTTTATTCATCATTTATTCCTATTTGAGCACCTGTTAAACACCCAGACATTGTGCTAGATTATTGGTGTAAACAAGAGAGGACAGATATTTGTCCTCATGGAGTATATATCCTGGTGGGGAAGCAGTCAACAAAATAATTTAAATAAATATATAATATAGTTACAGACGCTAAAAGTGCATTGAGGGGAAATAGTGTGATGTTATAGTCACATAAATAGGAAAGGCCTACTTTCCCAGGGAAGTCAGGTTTTGTTGATATAACACTAATTCAGGCCTTTTAAAATAAGTTAATACACACTGTGAATATTCAAGGGAGAAGAAAAGAACACTCAACATTTCTTTAAATTATTACTATTGTTTATTATTTTTCTACAGAGCATTCCATGAGACTAATTTTACAAAGAAGCATTTTGGGAAATAATGCTTTAAAATGCACTGTGTAAGCAATTCTGCTAAGTTAACATGTTCATTCTCCAATAAGCAACACTAAAACACATACATGAGAAAAGGCAAAATGTTCCAGTCATAATTCCCATAAAATCCTTACATTCACCCACTTCACAGGCTCACTGCACTCCTTCATTTGTATGGTATCCAAATGATTCACTATTTCCCTACAGAGAATGTATCTTATTTGTGTCTCTTAAAATCCTATTAATCCTACAAAACCCATATCAAACTGTGCCTTTTCCATGACTGTCCACTGATAATTCAAGGTCTGCTTGTTGCTGTTCAGTCGCTAAGTGGTGTCTTACTCTTTGTGACCCCCTGGACTATAGCACACCAGGCTTTGCTGCTGCTGCTGCTGCTGCTGCTGCTAATTCGCTTCAGTCGTGTCCGACTCTGTGTGACCCCATAGACCGCAGCCCACCAGGCTCCCCCATCCGTGGGATTCTCCAGGCAAGAACACTGGAGTGGGTTGCCATTTCCTTCTCCAATGCATGAAAATGAAAAGTGAAAGGGAAGTCGCTCAGTCATGTCCAACTCTTAGCGACCCCATGGACTGCAGCCTACCAGGCTCTGCTGTCCATGGGATTTTCCAGCCAAGAGTACTGGAGTGGGGTGCCATTGCCTTATCCTTCAATACCTCCTGGAGTTTGCTCAAACTCATGTCTGTCGAGTTGATGATGCCTTGCAACCTTCTCATCCTCTGTCTCCCCCTTCTCCTTCTGCCCTCAATCTTTTCCAGCATCAGGGTCTTTTCCAAAGAGCTCCAAAGCATTCTAACATGCTAGCAACTTGTTATAGAACCTTGTTTCTACCTTGTGTCTCTCTGAGGCTGCCTCAGTGGTCAGGAAGGAAGGTCAGGCTATGGACTTTCTGTGGAAGAGCAAACACTACATGGCACTGATGCTGTCCATATTTTGGTTTATGCTGCTTGCCTCTATCCAGGCTGTTATGAATCCCACACAAACATTAAATGGGAAGCATGAAATGGGAACATTAAAAGATTACTGTTAATTAAAGAAAAAACTCAGACATCTCAAGTTAATGAATTTAGCATTTTTCTATGTATAGAAAGACAAGAGTTCGGACTTATTGAAACAGTTCCTTTGGTATACACTTTAACTACCTAGGGCCAGTATCCTGTTTTTGCTTGCATCCTGAATCCCTAAGGGTGCACAGTTGGGGTGACTGCATTGCTTGATGGCTTGGTGTCTGAACATCCTTGTTTATAGGTTTCATCCACACTAAGTTGTTATTTCATTTAGAAGATGTGGTCATGGAGGGTCATAGAAGGTAAGGAGCTACTTACCTATGCTCTCAAGCTAGTAAATCACAAAGCTGGGATTCAAATCTTTTTATTTCTGATTCCAAGTGAGTACCTGTAACAATCAATTGCAGGTACTGTAACACTCAAGTGTACTTTGCTGCACTCAGTAAGCCAGCAGCAAATTTGGAAAACTCAGCAGTGGCCACAGGACTGCAAAAAATCCGTTTTCATTCCAATCCCAAAGAAAGGCAATGCCAAAGAATGTTCAAGCTACTGCATAATTGCACTCATCTCACACACTAGTAAAGTATTCTCCAAGTGAGGCTTCAACAGTATGTGAACTGAAAAATTCCAGATGTTCAAGCTGGATTCATAAAAGGCAGAGGAACTAGAGATTATATTGCCAACACCCACTGAATCACAGAAAAATAAGAGAATTCCAGAAAAACATCTACTTCTGCTTAATTGACTATACTAAAGCCTTTGACTGTGTGGATCACAACAAATTGGAAAATTCTTCAAGAGATGGAAATAAAATCTAACCTGCCCCCTGAGAAATCTGTATGCAGGCCAAGAAACAACAGTTAAAACCAGAAATAGAATGATGAACCGGTTCCAAACTGGGAAAGGAGTACATCAAAGCTGTATACTGTCACCTTGCTTATGTGCAGAGTACACCACGAGAAACGCTGGGCTGGATGAAGCACAAGCTGGAATCAAGATTGCCGGGAGAAATATCAATAACCTCAGATATGCAGATGACACCACCCTTATGGTAGAAAGAGAAGAGGAACTAAATAGTCTCTTGATGAAGGTGAAAGTGGAGAGTGAAAAAGCTGGTTTAAAACTCAGAATTGAAGATCATGGCATCAGGTTCCATCACTTCATGGCAAATAGATGGGGAAACAATGGAAACAGTGACAGACTTTATTTTCTTGGGCTTCAAAATCACTGCAGATGTTGACTACAGCCATGAAATTAAAAGACATTTGCTCCTTGGAAGAAAAGCTATGACCAACCTAGACAGCATATTAAAAAGCAGAGACATTACTTTGCCAGCAAAGGTCCATATAGTCAAAGCTATGGTTTTTCCAGTGGTCATGTATGGATGTGAGAGTTGGACTATAAAG
>NW_011494605.1:2185906-2210451 GCF_000754665.1 Bison bison bison
TTTCCAGTGGTCATGTATGGATGTGAGAGTTGGACTATAAAGAAAGCTGAGTGCTGAAGAATTGATGCTTTTGAACTGTGGTGTTGGAGAAGACTCTTGAGAGTCCCTTGGACTGCAAGGAGATCCAACCAGTCAATCCTAAAGGAAATCAGTCCTGAATGTTCATTGGAAGGACTGATGCTGAAGCTGAAGCCTTAAAACTTTGGCCACCTGATGTGAAGAACTGAGTCATTGGAAAAGATGCTGATAGTGGGAAACATTGAAGGCAGGAGGAGAAGGGGACGACAGAGGATGAGATGGCTGGATGGCATCACTGGCTCGATGGACATGAGTTTGAGCAAGTTCCAGGAGTTGGTGATGGGCAGGGAAGCCTGGCGTGCTGAAGTCCTTGGGGTTGCAAATAGTCAGACAT
The DNA here is from genome assembly GCF_000754665.1 of Bison bison bison. Lineage (NCBI taxonomy): Eukaryota > Metazoa > Chordata > Mammalia > Artiodactyla > Bovidae > Bison > Bison bison. The sequence continues at coordinate 2,186,319 of NW_011494605.1, forward strand.
GACTGATCAACTGAACTGAACTGAGCTGGTCCTGTAACACTTCTCCAGGTTCCCTCTTGATAAATTATGGGCTTCTGGCATTCTAGATATGAGTATGCACTAAAACAAGTAAAAGGCTAGGACTGCAAGGAATTCACCATGGCTGAAGCACAAACAATAGGAAGGGAAATCATGAGAAATGTATTTGAAGAGGAAGAAGAAGTCAGATTAGAAATGGATGACAGCTGTCCTTCCATATCTGTGGGGTCTGCATCTGAAGATACAAAGGGATGACTTCATATGAAGGGACAGGTTAAACATTATCCTGAGGTCACAGGGTACTTTGAAGTCAGTGAAAGAATTAAAGTTCCATGATTATGCCAGTCTAAGGGATAGGTGAGGGAAGGTCACCTATCAGTCAGATGAAGGACAGGGAGTAGCTGTGCAAGTATAGAAAATATGACAAGTTTGACTATTACATAAACATGGCTGATATGACAGGCTGTGGAGTCAAAGATGGGTAGGATTCCAAAAGTGATGAGGAGCACAAGATGTAGAGAGAACAGTTTAAGCAATAAAGGAACAGGGCTTCTCATATAGAAGCCCGTGGTAGTATCAAAGGCTGTCTAGAGGTGTGTTTAGGGCCACCAATAGAGGCCGTGCGGCTCCTACCCCTAAAACTAGGAAGAATAAACATTTTAGTAACAACAATGGCTGGATAGCATCACTGACTCAGTGGAAGTGAATTTGTGCAAACTTCAGGAGATAGTGTAGGACCCAGGAGCCTGGAATGCTGCAGTCCATGGGGTAGCAAAGAGTTGGACATGACTTAGTGTCTAAACAACAATCTTCCTGTGACACAAATGGAGCCTTAAGGCAAACCCAGGAGGCACTCTTCCTTTCTAACCTGATTTTTACCCTAAACACTACTATATTAAAATTTTGGACTAATTAGTGATGCAATAGAGATGGAATGGCCTGGAAGGAAAATGGGGAGTGAGAAGTCCCCTCCTGATCTTTCTGTGTATGGAATGTAAGAGAACAAGCAGTACTTGGGAAGCTAAAGGGGGAAGTAATGGCCTCCAGGATAGTCAGGTCTTAGTTCTTTGTTTTATTCAGCAAATATTTGTTAAGTATCACGTACCAAAGACAAGAGGTAAAGGAAGCAGTGGATTAAAAGACCAGGGATCCAAGGGAGACTATTAACCTGGAAGCTGAGTTTCATAGAAAAAAGTAACAAGTAGACAGTTTTGGATAGAAGAGGGATCAGTGGAAAACCAAGATTAGAGGGAGAACAGACCAGTGTGGGGATAAGGGTATAAGAAGAAGAGGTGATGGTCTACATTCGTGATGTGACTGAACATGCAGAAATGTGAGGCTGGCAGAGTAAGTGAGTCCCAGGGTTCCAGTTTTTTATTCAGGGAGAATACCAGTGAACATGGCTTTGAGGTCTCAGACAATGGTCTGTGAAACCCACGTCAGACCTTGACTCAGAGGTCTGAAACTGAGGACACTGGAGCACAATCACTTCATACACAAGTGATTCCTACAGTCACAAGCCCCTCAGCTTATGATGCTGATGTTTGCACATTTTTATTTACTGCTGCTGCTAAGTCGCTTCAGTCGTGTCCGACTCTGTGTGACCCCAGAGACGGCAGCCCACCAGGCTCCCCTGTCCCTGGGATTCTCCAGGCAAGAACACTGGAGTGGGTTGCCATTTCCTTCTCCAATGCATGAAAGTGAAAAGTGCAAGTGAATTCGCTCAGTCATGTACGACTCTTTGCGACCCCATGGACTGCAGCCTACCAGGCTCCTCCACCCATGGGATTTTCCAGGCAAGAATACTGGAGTGGGGTGCCATGTCTAATCAAGATCCATACTTTAAATCAATCACCTCAGTTTTTTTCCTCTTCTGGCCAAGTTTAGCAACTTGACTCTCAGAGTTTGCTGTCTCCACCACGTTTGATCATGTGCTATCAGGAGAATTCATCTAATGTCTGCAGCTGCCCCAGCTCCTCTCCTGAGTATGTCAGAAGCCTAACCTGATTTGCAGACAAAGTGAAGGTAATGGACCCTGGGGTGATCATTCAAGACAGCTAAGACGCTGCTCAGGGATTAGATGTTCCAGACTCTGCTAAGGATACTAACAAAAATCTGTTTGAGAAGGATTCAACAGGCCAAATTCATGAGGATGCAAAGTAACACAAAGAATAAAGGAAAAGAGGAATGGGATTATGTAGGAGAAATGTGTCTCATTTGGAATGCACTTCTGGTTTTTCTCTTCTTTTGCTCTTTACATTTTCACTGTGTCTCAGGCATGATGTTAAATTTTTTATTTGCATTATCGTTGAATCCTCTCAACACCCTATGAACTAGGGGCTATTAACACCCCCTTTACACAGGTAAGAAAATCCAAAGCTCAGACAGCTTAAAAAAAAAAAAAAAACAATTCCTGAGGTTGCAACAGGAATTGTTGGTAAGCAGCAGAGCCTGTGTTAGACACAGGCTAGTGTGACTCCAAAGTCTGTGCTCATTGTCTCTATGGTAACTTGCCACCAACTCATAGCCTTATCTTCTGCTTCCAGAAAAACTCTTATCTACGGTACTCTCACCAATACTCTTGCAAAAAACCCTTCAAATAACTTCCTATCCCCAAATGGCTCCCCAAGATTTCCCTGTTAGTCCAGTATCATCAACCATTTCTCCCTCCTTGAACCCTATGTTTTATTTATACTGAACTACTCACAACTCCCTAACATAACTTTGTGCCATATTTCCAATACCTCTGCATCTTTGTGTTTGATATTTCCTTCACTCGGACTGCTTCCCCTGCCAGATATCCTACGTACTTCGTAAACTTACACTCATAGATGTGGCATGTGGTACACTGTCATAAAGCTTTAAATATTTTTTAAATTAACTAATTAATGAACAAAATAATGTATAAATAATGCCTATCATTTAACATATCTCCTCTCTGAAGTGTTCTCTGATTATTCATTCCTTATTAATTTTTTTTGTACTTTGACACATGATAGTAATATTAAAATAGTTTTGTCACCTGATTTGTCCCTTAACAAAAAGCAACAAAAGTAAATGGAGATTTCTTCAAAGACAAGTTGGCTTCTTGAAGACAGGAACGGTTTCACCCTTTTCCTCTCTTTTTCACTAGAAATGGTACAGGGAAGTTTCAAATATTACTTGCTTATTTTCAAAAACACTGGCAAAAGGGAAAGAAGATTCATCTCCACAGATAAAAAGTAAGCATCATAGGGAGGTAGATTTTAGCTCAATATAGAGACTCTTGAACAGTCCCCTGAAAGGAAAGTAGAAAGGTCTATGTTACAGGGGAGTACAAGCATGGGAAACTTTAAAGGATCTCACAAAAAAGCTCCTCTACTTGATATTAAGTTAGACAAGGCAGATTTCTGACTCCGCTTAACACAGAGAGTCTGAGATATCAATGGAAGCAATATGACAATAATTAACATTGAACATGTGCTAGGCCACTCTGGGAACATCAACATATATTAATTCCTTTAATCTTCACAACAGTCCTTTGAAGTTATTCCTAGTATAACAGATTAAATGATAAAAACTAAGGTAGGGTCAAGAATACTTCATAAGAGAAAGAGATTGTAAATGACTCCTTGCTGTTGTTGTTCAGTGACTAACTCATGTCTGATTCTTTGTGACATTATGACTGCAGAACTCCGAGCTCTGACCTCCACTATCTCCCAGAGTTTGCTCAAATTATGTCCACTGAGTTGTGATAGATGATGCTATCCAATCATCTCATCCTCAGCAGCCCCCTTCTCCTTTAACTTTCACTCTTTCCCAGCATCAGGATCTTTTCCAATGAGTCAGCTCTTTGCACCAGGTTGCCAAAGTATTGGCGCTTCAGCTTCAGCATCAGTTCTTCGAATGAATATTCAGGGTTGATTTCCTTTAGGATTGACTGGTTTGATCTCCTTGCAGTCCAAGGGACCCTCAAGAGTCTTCTCTAGCACCACAGTTCAAAAGCATCAGTTCTTCAGTGCTCACCCTTTTTTTTTTTTAATTTTATTTTATTTTTAAACTTTACATAATTGTATTAGTTTTGCCAAATATCAAAATGAATCTGCCACAGGTATACATGTGTTCCCCATCCTGAATGCTCCTCCCTCCTCCCTCCCCATACCATCCCTCTGGGTCGTCCCAGTGCACTAGCCCCAAGCATCCAGTATCGTGCATCGAACCTGGACTGGCATCTCATTTCATACATGATATTTTACATGTTTCAATGCCATTCTCCCAAATCTTCCCACCCTCTCCCTCTCCCACAGAGTCCATAAGACTGTTCTATACGTCAGTGTCTCTTTTGCTGTCTCGTACACAGGGTTATTGTTAGCATCTTTCTAAATTCCATATATATGCATTATTATACTGTATTGGTGTTTTTCCTTCTGGCTTACTTCACTCTGTATAATAGGCTCCAGTTTCATCCACCTCATTAGAACTGATTCAAATGTATTCTTTTTAATGGCTGAGTAATACTCCATTGTGTATATGTACCACAGCTTTCTTATCCATTCATCTGCTGATGGACATCTAGGTTGCTTCCATGTCCTGGCTATTATAAACAGTGCTGCGATGAACATTGGGGTACACGTGTCTCTTTCCCTTCTGGTTTCCTCAGTGTGTATGCCCAGCAGTGCGATTGCTGGATCATAAGGCAGTTCTATTTCCAGTTTTTTAAGGAATCTCCACACTGTTCTCCATAGTGGCTGTACTAGTTTGCATTCCCACCAACAGTGTATGCTCACCCTTTTTTATGGTCCAACTCTCACATCTATATATGACTATTGGAAAAAAGCATGAGTCCATAGAAGAATCCAGAAAGAGTCTAACACATGATATTGCCAGAGAGGCAGGTTGACCCCAAGCCCTGCGGTGTGTGCTTTCAGGACTCAGACACTAAAGGATGATCCAGTTCTGGAAACAAGTCATCATCCTGGGCCCATCCCATTGATTAAAGAGGCCCTCCACATATGAGAGGGAGGCTATAACTAATATCCTCAGATTCAGTTGTGCATTCTCATGTGGATGAGTGAGCACACACACACAAACACACACATGCATGTATATGCTGAACACATTCACAGTCATACTATGTATACTTCTCTTCTATAGCCTCTATTTCATTATAGCGACTTGAATATATGCCCTTTTCCACCATAGGATAGAGTTCTCACTGAGGGCAGGAATGATACATTCACCTGATTCTGGAGGACCTACACAAAACCTTGAATAGAGGAGATGCTTCAAAATGCTCATGAATTGGATAAATGAGTGAACTTTAAACATATTAGACTAAATAATCTCAGCCACACCAAGGTATGTGTATTGTGCTCTTTCCATGTGGAGCTGTGAGTCATTCCTTGAGTACATTCCGTTTCAGAAACCTCCATGCCATTTTAAATACTATTCTGTCAGTCTATAATTGTCTTTCTCACACTTTTCTATATATTTCATCCCTATGAAGAGAAGTAAGACCCAGGTCAAATGACATTTCCTCTTAGAAGTCTTTATCAACAACTCCAGTAATAACTAATTGCTCTAAATACTAACTACAGAAATTCCTGTGCTTCTGATTCACTTCAAAATCCATAGCACTTAACACAATATTTGACCCTGAAGAGGAGCTCAAAACATGTTTGTTGAATGAATGAGTGGATTTACGACTCACTAAATGGATGAATGAATGAATGATTCCTTCATATTTACCATTCTCTCTGCCTTCTTGCCAAACCATTAGCCAAATTACCAATGCATTGTTCTGAAGCTCACCAGAGCACAGAGGAAGAGGAGAAATCCCAGAACCTGAAGGTTTCTGATGGCTTATTCCCCACTCCTCCTCACAACCCCTGAAAGACTTTTTTCCCCCCATGGAAAAAACTCTCTTGTTTATTTGATTAAACAAAAATAAAATAAGCTGCATAGGAACAATTTTAAAGTCTAAGGAGACACCAACTTTGTTTTAAGGCTGCAGTAGCTGATACATCATCTCCTTGCTACCTTATCCAGCCTCCTCTGTGGATCACAGTGATACATTCAGAAGCCTGTTAGCTAACACAGGAGTTTTTGAAAACCCCTGAAAGACTTCTTGATAGCAGCCATTCTGACTGGCGTGAGATGTTACTTCACTGCGGTTTTGATTTGCATTTCTCTGATAATGAGTGATGTTGAGCATCTTTTCATGTGTTTGTTAGCCATCTGTATGACTTCTTTGGAATAATGTCTGTTTAGTTCTTTGGCCCATTTTTTGATCGGGTCGCTTATTTTTCTGGAATTGAGCTGCAGGAGCTGCTTGTATATTTTTGAGGTTAATTCTTTGTCAGTTGCTTCGTTTGTTATTATTTTCTCCCATTCTGAAGGCTGTCTTTTCACCTTGCTTATAGTTTCCTTCATTGTGCAAAAGCTTTTAAGTTTAATTAGGTTCCATTTGTTTATTTTTGTTTTTATTTCCATTACTCTGGGAGGTGGGTCATAGAGGATTCTGCTGTAATTTATGTCAGAGAGTGTTTTGCCTATGTTTTCCTCTAGGAGTTTTATGGTTTCTGGTCAAAACCACTACAATATTGTAAAGTAATTAGCCTCCAATTAAAGCAAATAAATTAATTAAAAACAAAACAAAACCCTGAAAGACAGTAGCCCTAACTTTCCTTCTGATTGAGCAGCAAATATGGATGTAGTTATATGGATTCCAACCCCAGGGTCTTCTTTGATAGCAGACAGAAACTTTTTCTTTAAATTAGCAGAAAGGGAAATAATAAAGAATCAGTCCCTTTGGGCTGTATATCCTAAAGGAGGTAAACAAAATAAAATCATTCAGATACCACCAAAGGGAATAACATACACTAAGTACCTCCTATATGCCAATAGTGTGCTACCTGTTTGATGTACACTATTGCCTGACTAATAAACACATATTCTTTCCACCACACCAAGGCTGTGAAATTCATCCAACAATTGCAGTTACAAGAAAGTCTCTTGGTTCCCCTTCTTCATCTACCCAGAGGCAGGAAGAAAACTAGCATACAGTTTCCCAGGCACAGTTGAAATTAAAGAAAAATTTCATGTTTCCCTGGTGGCTCAGATAGTAAAGAATCTGCCTGCAGTGCAGGAGGCTTGGGTTTGATCCCTGGGTTGGGAAAATCCCCTGGAGAAGAGAATGGCTACCAACTCCAGTATTCTGGCCTAAATAATTCTATGGGCAGAGGAACCTGGCAGGCAAGTCCATAGGGTCTCAAAGAGTCGGACACAACTAAGTGACTTTCACTTCACTCCCTTCATGAGGGCAGCTGAATCTCTGGTTTGTCATCCATGAAAACACATGGCCTTTAGTCTTCGTTTGGCTGTAACAACCCAGACCACCACCTGGCTTGAACAAGTTGGCCCCTCCTTTCCTCAGGCATCTGGCACAGCCAGGCACCAGCACGACTGCCCACATTATAAATACACTCTTCCCAGGTGGAGAGGACCTGCTCCTAATTCCAATCCTACCTTCCCCCAAATAATTATAATAGTGCTCTTGTCACCAGCTTATCTATTCTTATCTTTCTCCGAACTTTGTCACAGCTAATCTCTTGATGAGTCACAGGGAGGGGGAGAAAGAGAGAATGAGGGATCACTTAGATACAGACAACACATTTATACAGCCTGTGTCTAATCAGATTACTGTCTTATCAGGGGTTGATGGGCACTAGTGGTGGGAGGAGAGAGACAGAGCTACATATTGCCATCTGAGTTTTTGATAACAGGAAGACACTGCTAGATTCTTGAATTAACCTTTTTGTCCTACACACTCTATTGTTTATTTTTCAGAGTTTATTTTGTGTAGGATTTTTTTTTTTTTTTGGACTGTGCCTTCTGCAGAAGGATACCCACACACTGTGGCAGCAGCTGCTTCTATTAATTCCAAGCCATTAAAAAAATTAAAATTAAACCCAATTACTTTGGTTGGTTTAAAGCTGGGGAATAGCTGAGACTGATTATTCCCCCTGGTCATGGACAGCAACAATATTCCTACCTACATGTGGCTGCTGGCAGAATGCTAATATAGTCAGATGCTCCAAGGACAGGCTCCTCATGCAGAGAGAGGCTCTAGGACTCCAATCCAGAGTCCTGAGAGGACACAAGAAGAGGACACTGGACACAAAACTAGGAGTTGGGTGGTAGTCTAAGCTGTAGTAGGCTTCCTAGGTGGCTCAGTGGTAAAGAATCTGCTGCCGATGCAGGAGACAGGGATTCGATCCCTGGGTAAGGAAGATTGCCCTGGAGAAGGAAATGACAATCCACTCCAGTATTCTTGCCTGGGAAATCCCATGGACAGAGCAGTGTGGCTGGTTACAGTTCCTGGGGTCACAAAAGAGTTGGATGTGACTAAACCACCACAACAACTAAGTGGTAATCCTTGGGAGAGACTCTACCCTACCTGGTGCCTCTGTGTAAAACATGGTTACTAAAATGTGTCCTGTGGCTCAGAAGGTAAAGAATCTGCCTGCAATCTGGGAGACCTGAGTTTGAACCCTGAGTTGGGAAGATCCCCTGGAGAAGGAAATGGCAACCCACTCCAGCGTTCTTGCTTGGAGAATTTCATGGACAGAGGAGCCTGGCAGGCTACAGTTCATGGGGTTGAAAAGAGTCACACAACTGAGTGACTAACACACACACACACACACACACACACACACACACACACACACACACATCCCTCTTAGGGTTTTTGTGACTCAGGTGAAAAGTCTATGTTTTCAAAATTATAATTTGTTGGTATACAAGATGCTACTCCAGTGTTCTTTCCTGGAGAATCCCATGGACGGGGGAGCCTGGTGGGCTGCCGTCTATGGGGTCGCACAGAGTCGGTCACGACTGAAGCAACTTAGTGGCAGCAGCAGCAGTAAGATGCTATATGAGGAAGTATCAGAATGCTGGGTGCTTGTGATGGGGTTGCTAGCTGTAGCTACAAAAGTTGAGGTTTGCCCTGAAGTTTTGTATCCAAGTTACTTTGTTGCTCCATCATAGATGGAATAATAATAAGGTTTCTGGGTGGGTGTGAAGTCATTAGACTGGTATCTCCTTATAGTCCCACTGCACAGAACCTATTTTAACAATGTTATTCAATAAATATTTTGAATGAGGGGATGAATAAGTCAGTCAGAGCTGAGTTAGAATGAATAAGAGCTCTGCTCAATTTCGGCTTTGATGCCTTTCAGAAATGTAGTCATTGTACAGTAGATATGATGTAGGCCTGGGCTCTAATTTACTTCCATTACGTGCCAATCTTGCAGCCCTTGGCCTGAGTTTCCACATCTATAAAATGAAAACAATATCTAGCTCCCACTTTTGTTTTGAAGATTAGAGGTGAGATTGTTACCTGATACATAACAGGTGCTCACAGTGGTCACTGTGATTATCACCGTGCTCTGTACGACGGATAGTTGGCATCACACTATCTCTTGATTCAGAATAATGAGTTCCAAATTCATACTAAGGGTGCTTGGGGTATGAAATGGGCACAGCAGTAGGACAGGGGACAAGAGAAAAGGTGACAAGGGATGAGGGACCATTTAAACATGCAGGAAAGAAAACCAGTGCTAATCTGTTCCTGATCCTCCCTACAACCAATGTAACCAACACGTCCTTTTCAAGGAAATGTGCTCTGTAATAAAACTAAGTGTGCCGTCAAGATACAGGAAGGCAGTTAACTCCTTCGGGTCTCAAACAGTTGTGCAAGAGGTATTCAAAGGTGTTTCCACTACTGGTAGCTGACTGTGCCTGTCAGTCAAACTGTGGCCCATGTAGCAACCTGCCAGATGCATGGAGCCTTGAGGCCACTAGTTGGTTGGATTGAGTGGAAATTTGGAAAATTATAGGTTAGGCAAATGTGAAATACATCTGGGAAATAGAGACTGAGAAGTCTTGCTTATAGATAATAGTCTGCTCACAGCATATTTATCATATGTTACAAATCTAAAAAAATTGTTTTTTGGTTACTCAAACATTTTTGCAATAAACTTTTCACCAGCAATGAGCTCAAGAATAAAAAAGTGTATGGTTTAGGAAAACTTTGCATTTCTCATGAAATTCAGTGATAAAGGGCTCAAACCCAGGTCTCCCGCATTGTAGACAGACGCTTTCCTGTCTGAGCCACCAGGGAAGTCCTTGATAAACATGAAGTTGCATAAAATGTTTGTTAGTATTTATGATCCACTATAGGGGCTGTACTGATAATATGACCACATTAAAACTGAAGACACAGTGCTGCTGAAGAAACACCAGCACCTACTTGGTTTAACAGTTATTTTAAGAAAAATGTATGTCTAAAGACTATAATTCACATATGTAAAAGCAGAACCATAGAATAAAAATAATTGAAATTATTTTAGCACAGACAATATACTTCAAATGAAAAGCCATACTTCACAGTGACATGTGGTATCACTTTTATTTAGAGTGCATGACTGTTCTAAAATGATTTCAATCACTTTTAATTCCAAGTTTTCTTATATATAAAGTGGTAGCTGTTAATGTTTTTTCTCTATTAGCACAAGAACTAAAACCAGTAATACATCAGTGTCAATGGGAGAAGGCAATGGCAATCCACTCCAGTACTCTTGCCTGGAGAATCTCATGGACGGAGGAGCCTGGTAGGCTGAAGTACATGGGGTCACTAGGAGTTGGACACAACTGAGCGAATTCACTTTCAATTTTCACTTTCATGCATTGGAGAAGGAAATGGCAACCCACTCCATTGTTCTTGCCTGGAGAATGCCAGGGACGGGGGAGCCTGGTGGGCTGCTGTCTATGGAGTTGCACAGAGTCGTACACGACTGAGAAAATAATTTAACTTAATTCCAAAGGAATTCAATTATTTTCATCTAATTCATGGGATCAAACTAAGGCTTTTAGAATTCATTCTGTTAAAGGTTAAATACTAGTTTAGTGGGATAATACTGTTAATTCAGTAAAATAAAGCTCAACCTTAGAGATAAAATTACTTCTTTAAGATAACATGAATATAAATTTTGGTAAAAGCAATATACTTATTGAATCAACAAACCTATAGAATAGAAATTTATTTTGAGTCGGTTGGAAGTATTCATATAAATCAAAATTGCATCCAAAATAAGCTTCTATTTTCTACTCTCAAAGTAGAAACCGTAGTTCTCCAAATTTATACAATGTAAGTAAATTATACAAATTTTTATGAAGCTAATGCTAAACCACATACAGAAAAAAACTTTTTTTTTCTTTTAAGTTTCAGGAAGGCTTATTTTCTTTACTGTCTGCCATCAATGGAATCTTAGAGATTTTGAGCTTTAAATAAAATATTTTGTTAATCAATGTTGATTTTGCTGTGTGTTTTCTTGTTTGTTTTTTTTTTGGTGATAATGAGACCTCTAAATTTTGCTATTAAGACCTTTAAATGAGAAGAGAATTTTGGTTGCATTTTGTTAAAATGAAATTGGAAATCTTGAATCAAGTATTCAACAAATGAAGCACCAAAGTATTTTAGGTTTTAAAGCTGTTATTAAATTGCAATTGTTGAAAGCTTTCAAACAAGAAGACATGACATTTATCTCTACAAAGGCAAGGGAGGAATTTCATAAATTAAATGATGAAAGCACAATTGGAAGCGTTGTGTTCCAATTGAAATTCAACGCTTATAATTTGGGATACTACAGTGTAGGAGGATAATTTTTTGATGAAGCTTCTATTTTTAATTGGATATCTGTATATTGTACCAGAGTGGAATGAAATTGAGCAGGCTTATAAATTTGTAGCATCTGCATTTGGTGAAAATATAAAAGAATCAAGAAGAAGCACCTTAATTGATAAAAGTTGTTTCATATTAAAAAAAAGAGATCCAAGAAAATTTCTCCAAAGGGAGTAAACAAAAGAGTAACTATGAAAATATGTGGACTGAAATGTTTATCAGTTTCAATACTGACAAGCTTATAATTAAGAATGTCCTCAACTTGGGATAATTTGCTCTATTAGGTACCTATAGAGATAATGCCTTTTATTTAACAATATTATGATCTATAAAGGAGAATCAATTGAATATGTTAAGAATTTCAAACTTATTAACCATAAAAATGCATTCTGAAGAAGACTTCAGACAAAGTCACCAAAACCCAAAAATAATAAAGCCATATCAGAAAAAAATATTTTCATAAGAATACCAATGTCATAGTATTAGATACATATATCACTAAAAAAACTGATTAAAGTGAGTAAATGTGTATAAAAATAGCTGTATTATTTGAAGAAAATAAATATAAGCTTTAAATTTTTTTCTGTACATCAGTTCAGTTCAGTCACTCAGTCATGTCCAACTCTTCGCGACCCCATGAATTGCAGCATGCCAGGCCTCCTTGTCCATCACCAACTCCCAGAGTTCACTCAGACTCACGTCCATTGAATCAGTGATGCCATCCTGCCATCTCATCCTCTGTCATCCCCTTCTCCTCCTGTCCCCAATCCCTCCCAGCATCAGAGTCTTTTCCAATGAGTCAGCTCTTTGCATGAGGTGGCCAAAGTACTGGAGTTTCAGCTTTAGCATCATTCCTTCCGAAGAAATCCCAGGGCTGATCTCCTTCAGAATGGACTGGTTGGATCTCCTTGCAGTCCAAGGGACTCTCAAGAGTCTTCTCCAACACCACAGTTCAAAAGCATCAGTTCTTTGGCTCTCAGCCTTCTTCACAGTCCAACTCTTACATCCATACACGACCACAGGAAAAACCATAGCCTTGACTAGACGAACCTTTGTTGGCAAAGTAATGTCTCTGCTTTTGAATATGCTATCTAGGTTGGTCATAACTTTCCTTTCAAGGAGTAAGCGTCTTTTATTTTCATGGCTGCAATCACCATGTGCAGTGATTTTGGAGCCCCAAAAAATAAAGTCTGACACTGTTTCCCATGGATGTATACAATTTTATTTTTAGAAAGAATATTGATTTTTAAAATAATTGTTTTGTAAATCCAACATAAAATAATTGGAAGTCAATACATGAAATATTTTTAAAATATAACTACTTTCCCTGTTCACTTTCAGTTGGGATGGTGACAAATTATGTGGTCATCCTACTCATCTGCCAACCTAATTGTTTCTATTAAATATCTCAAAGTTACTTCAACTTCAACCTGAATTAAATGAATCACCTAACCTCCCCTAAAACTAGCCCTTTGAAAATGCTTCCAACTCAGTAAGTAGCTCCACTATCCACATCCAACCAACTGTACAAGTCAAAAATCTGAGAGTCAACCTGATGTCTTCCTTTCTTTCATACTCCCCTTCCTTTGTGATTCAATAAATATTGTCTGAGAGCTAGATGTTGGGGAAGCAGATGTGAAAAGGCAATTTCATGCTTTCATGGAACTTAAATTGTGAGAAGGAGAGAAAAATAAACAAATACATTGCTATATAATATAGTGTAAGGTAATGATGAAATGATGCTAAAGCTGAAACTCCAGTACTTTGGCCACCTCATGCGAAGAGCTGACTCATTGGAAAAGTCTCTGATGCTGGGAGGGAATGGGGGCAGGAGGAGAAGGGGATGACAGAGGATGAGATGGCTGGATGGCATCACTGACTCGATGGACGTGAGTCTGAGTGAACTCCGGGAGTTGGTGACGGACAGGCAGGCCTGGTGTGCTGCGATTCATGGGGCCGCAAAGAGTCGGACACGACTGAGCAAATGAACTGAACTGAACTGAATGATGAAAAGGCCAGTTTGCATTCCAGTCTCAAAGAAGGGCATTCTTTGGCCCTTATATGAAGAGTATATCATGTGAAAGCCCAGGCTGGATGAAGCAGAAGCTGGAATCAAGACTGCCTGGAGAAATATCAACAAATTCAGATATGCAGATGATACCACCCTAATGGCAGAAAGAGAAAAGGAACTAAAGAGCCTCTTGATGAAGGTGAAAGAGGAGCATGAAAAAGCTGGCTTAAAACTCAACATTCAAAGACAAAAATCATGGCATCCAGTCCCATCACTTCATGGCAAATAGATGGGGAAAAAGTGGAAACAGTGTCAGATTTTATTTTCTTGGGCTCCAAAATCCTTGCAGACAGTGACTGCAGCCATGCAATTAAAAGATACTTACTCCTTGGAAGAAAAGCTATGACCAATCTAGACAGTGTATTACAAAGCAGAGACATCACCTTGCTGACAAAGGTCCATATAGTCAAATACATGGTTTTCCAATAGTCATGTATGTGCCATGTGAGAGCTGGACCATAAAGAAGGCTGAGCACAGGAGAACTGATGCTTTTAAATTGTGATACTGGAGAAGACTTTTGAGAGTCTCTTGGACAGCAAGGATACCAAACAAGTCAATCCTAAAGCAAATCAACCCTGAATATTCATTGGAAGGACTAATGCTGAAGCTGAAACTCCAATACTTTGGCCACCTGATTTGAAGAGCTGACTCATTTGAAAAGACCCTGATGCTGGGAAAGATTGAGGGCAGGAGGAGAAGGGGACAACTGAAGATGAGATAGTTGGACAGCATCATCAACTCAATGGACATGAATTTGAGCAAACTCCAGGAGATAGTAAAGGACAGGAAAGCCTGGTGTGTCCATGGAGTCACAAAGGGTTGGACATGACTTAGAGACTGAACAACAACAGCAAAAGCAGTGATGAGTATAATGAATATAAACAAAGCAAAGTAAGAGGACATACAGTAATGGAGCAGACTATATTAATTAGAGTGGTCACAAGACAACTATTTAGTAGAAACTGAATAATGTGAGGAAACAATCCAGGTATGTATATGGATTATCGTGTTATATATATCCCCAAGAAAATAGTGGTCCACAGAGAACAATAGGAAAAAAGGTGCAAGTTGTGTCTCTAGGAACTGCAGGAAGGTTGGTGTGATTGAACAGGAATGAGTGAGGAAGTGATTGGTAGAGAGTTAGAAAGGGAGAGAGGAGACCATTTTATAGGGCCTTGCAGGCCTTAGTAAGAGTTTTTTATGAGAAGTCACGTAGGGTAAAGATATCGAGAGTAATGAAATGATTAAATTTACACTTAAAAAAAAAAAAAAAACTGCTGACATGACTGGTTGAAATGCTCATTTACGGGAGTCAGCTCTGACATTTTGGTCTTCTTCCCATGAAAGACAGTGTCCGAGTCCATTTCTCAGTACCCATCATCTGTCCGTGAATGTTACAGGTTCCTTTCTACACAATGGATCTGCACAGTTTAAAAATAATATGAAAGAGCTTTCATACTTCAGTGGACTTATTAATCTTAGAAGCTCTAAATCCTTGTATTTCACAAGCTCCCACTTTTCAGGGTTATTATGTTAATTAAAATAATAAAATGGACTCAATAAAGAGCTTTTGGTTATTGAAATGAGTAAATGAACTTCACAAGTCATTTACCAGCTTCCTGAAATTTGGGAACCAGAAGTATAGGAGATGAGAAACTTTTTATTTTCTTCTAATGAGAAATATGTAAGTGTTTTTTGAAAGATTGTCTGTGTGGTCTATCTGAGAGGTCTATAAGCTGTTTATACTGACACAACTACACACTTTTATAGAGATAAGATTTTCAGGATCATCTAGTCTAGTGTCTTTCAAATAACTTTTAGTTTCTCCAAAAGTGTTTTATTCAAAAGAATGCTAGCAGAGAGGCACAATGTGCAAAAATCAAACAGATAAATACAATTCAAATGGCAAGAAACAAGGCAAGCACGGGGAGGGGCACTTTTCATTTTAAATCTGAAGTATAGCAAGGTCAGTGACTAGACAAAGCCACGCTGGAGGTGAGAGGCAGAGCTAAGAACTGCTCTTCCAAGTCTATTTGTTTTGTTAATTGAACAAATCATTTATTAAGTATAGTTCTTGTTGCTGAGGCTAAATTAGTGTGTAAAGTCCCTCTTATCATGAAAGAGAACAAATATATATGATATATATTAACATGTATATTTATGTGTACACGTATTTGTCAGGTGGTAATAAGTACTATGAAGAAAAAAGACAACATAAGGATAAGGGGATAGAAAGTAAAGGAAGTGGGTGGTAAGTTAGTTATAAAGGATTGTCAAGAAAAGCCTTTCTGATGAGGCAACGTCTAAATACAGTGAAGCCCAGTGGAATTTCAGGGGGAAGCAAGTGCCAGTGGTGTTTCCCTGATGCTTCTGCTCCTCCAGAACAGACCATCAACTAGGTACCAGGAATTACATTAGCCTGTTTACAGGCATGAAGACTCGGAGCAATAGGGAAAACATAGATTTTAAATCTAGTTTTGAATTCAGGTTTTGGCAGGCATTTGACTTATCCTGTTTTATCTTCAGTTTTCTGATTTTTAAAATAGGAATGATATTATTTTTCTTGCAGATATGCTCAAAGGATGTAGTAAGAAAATACATGTAAAATTCCCAACATACACCAGGGCTCTATATTTGGCAGATATTCGTATTATCTACCTCACTTTCTTTGAATGAAGGATTATTGTAGTTGGCATTAGTAAATGTTGGATGCTTGGACTGCAAGGAGATCCAACCAGTCCATTCTGAAGGAGATCAGCCCTGGGATTTCTTTGGAAGGAATGATGCTAAAGCTGAAACTCCAGTACTTTGGCCACCTCATGCGAAGAGTTGACACATTGGAAAAGACTCTGATGCTGGGAGGGATTGGGGGCAGGAGGAGAAGGGGACAACAGAGGATGAGATGGCTGGATGGCATCACTGATTCAATGGACATGAGTCTGAGTGAACTCTGGGAGTTGGTGATGGACAAGGAGGCCTGGCATGCTGCGATTCATGGGGTCGCGAAGAGTCAGACACGACTGAGTGACTGAACTGAACTGAACAGCAAACAATTTCTTGTACTTAAGCAACTCCTGCCTCATTGGATATAGGTGAAAGGAAATGCATGTGAAGGATATTGGGGACCTATATTATCAGTATGGATGTGAGAGCTGGACCATAAAGAAGGCAGAGCACCAAAGAATTAATGCTTTTGAATTGTGGTGCTGGAGAAGACTCTTGAGAGTCTCTTGGACACAAGGAGATCAAACCAGTCAATCCTAAAGGAGACCAACTCTGAACTCATTGGAAAGACTGATGATGAAGCTGAAGCTCCAATACTTTGGCCACCTGATGCAAAGAAATGACCCATTGGAAAAGACCCTAATGGTTGGAAAGATTGAAGGCAGAAGGAGAAGAGGGTGACTGAGAATAAGATGGTTGGAAGGCATCACAGATTCAGTGGACAAGAACTTGGGAAAATGCCAGGAGATGGTGAAGGGTGTTAGCTAAAATCGAGGAAATAAGTAGATTCTTTTATCAGGTAGGACTATTGAAAAGCAGCCAGTTTCTTATCAAAACCTTATCTTATCAAAAGCTTATCAAGCTTTCTTATCAAAAGCTTAATCCCTTCTGGGAAATTTCTAGGGGGAATATTGAGGCAGGTCTGAAATTTAAGGAGGGTATGACAAAGTGGTGTTAAGTGTGGAAAGAGGGGGTCAGAGAGTAATGGGATCAGAGAGATTACACCTTTCTCTCCACGCTGGTCTTCCATTTTGAAACATAAGCCTAAGAAAGTGGTCTTCAAACTGGAAAGTTATTGCAATAAGGGAAAAAAGATGAGAAGAAAATAAATCCCGTGGAGTGAAGACAAAGGTGATGGGATCAAGAGGCAAATGAAAGGAGTCTTAATGGAAGATTTATTAGAGAGCATGGCTTGCATCAGTCCCAGAGGCAGGGATGACTTTGAAAATGAATTCAGCAATGTTTCCTATTCTGTTAGGCTGAGACCTTACAGAATGTGATATTTCTTAAAAATGAGTCCCAATCCACATCAAGGCTTCCTGCTTGCAGTAGATGGATTCCTAGCATTGTAAATGTGTTTTGGAGAGGACAAGGGTGAAAAGGGGTGGCAACTTTGCTCTTTCTGGATTAGTTTTGGTGGAAAATTGCATCTCTATTTGTCCATAAATCAGTCAAAATATAGCTGTACCAGTATCCACATCACTGGGAGGAACAAAGCCTCAACTGATCAAAAGTGCTTCTGAATGCCAAGCAGCCTACAGATGCAACCTGCAGAAACTTCAGCCCTGACTGTGAGCTTAGTATGCCCCACCTGATTACCTCTAATTAAAAAACCTGGCTAATTCTCAGTTTTCCAAGTCAGTCAAAGTGACTCTACACGGATAATGCAAAACTCAAGCACACATTCAGCACCTCCTCTATGTGAGCATTTTTCTAAGTACGGAAGATTAAAAGATGAATAGGATACAGTCCTGTCCCCATCCCATGAGAAATTCAGTCTTACAAGAGATATGGGCATCCTGACCATGACAAGAAATGTTCTGAGTTCTGTGATAGAGATGTGTGCACACATAATGGGATCACAGAGAAATCATACATGACGTGGGAGGTTATTCAGATGCACATGAGCTGGCCCTTGATGGACGGGTGGCTAAGAGCTCACCAGTGAATAAAGGAATGACAAAGGAACTTCTCAGCAGAACGAAAAGCATAGGAAGATAGAGGTGGCTTTTGCATACTGTTTATGGGAACAGGTTTTTAAAGTTAATATCAGATTTTTTCATACACCTGCTTAAAATCCTCTAGTGATATTCCACACACATAAGAAAGGAGGCTAAAGTTATAACCATAAGCTGGCCTCCACCAATTTTATCTGTGGTGCTGTCTTTCTTTCCTCCTCTGCTCTGCCCACATGCCTTCTTTCTGGTCTTCAAATACATCAAGTTCATTCCTATCCTGAGGCCTTTACATTTTTTGCTTCCTGTCTTCCTCTTTCTTGAATGCTCTTCTCTCAACTCCTTCTCATTTCTCAGGTCTCATCCAGATGTAACCCCTACAAGGAGTCTTTCCGGATCACTTAATTTAAATCAGCCCCTAACTGCAGTCACTCTGTCTCATTTCCTTATTTTACTTTCTTCAAGGCACTTAACACTATCTGAAATTTTGTCTCCCTCCACTACAGTATAAGCTCCTTGATGGCAGACACTCTATGTCTATATTTACAATTTCAATGTCCAGAGTTTATTACACAATACTTGAATAGATGAACTCAGTGGTGATCAGCACCTTGTGTGGGTACACAGGACACCCAGAAATGACAGGTAATAGTTATAAGGTGGATAAGACTAGTATCAGTGGTCAGTATAGTAATAATACTCACCAATTAATTGGCATTTTCTGTGTGCTAGGCCCATGCTAATTCCATTACCTTATTTAACCTTCAGAGTAATCTTGGGATATAAAACTATTAGCCCCCTCTTAAAGACAAAGTATGTGAGAGAATGAGAAAGAGGACTTTTGTAATGTGTCAATGTCTTTCTACTCCTGAATAGAACTAGATTTTGAACTTAACCTACCTGACTCACAAAACCTATATCTAATAATACAATAGAGAGGGGTAACTGGATTATAATCTCCCTCAAGCTACCTCAGAATCTTGCCACTTGAGGTATCTTCTACATTTGTGTGATTATAGAATGGAATGTCTTTTAGGATAAAGTGTGGACAGGGAACAAATTGAAACGAGGCCCAAATTTTGTCCCCAAGTAGCCAAAGATTCTCTCTCTACTTAAACTCAGTGCACATTCACTTTTCATTAAAAAACAAAAACAAAAAAAACACACAAAAAAACAAAACTTAGCCAATGTACCCTTTACATTAAAAATCTAGAAATATCAAGAAAAAATCTATTTGTTTTATATTAAACACATGAATAGAAAAGGACCAAATCAGTTAATTTCTTGGACCTTTGACCTCATAATGACCAAAAATGTCATTGCGTGTGTGTGTGTTTACTATTCTAGGTCCAAAATAAATTTGAGGTGACTTACAGATGTATACATAATAGAAATACAAAGAATAAAACTGGAAATGAAGACAGGATATCACGGGGGAAAAAAATGAAATAGTTTGAAGTAAGGTTATCACAAATAGATGTATACCATAAAGTTATGTGTACTCATTAGAAGTAGGCTTTAAATTTGAGTTTCCTGGTAGCCAAAGCAAAGAAGGAACTATGAAAAGTCATATGCTCTCAAGAGTTAACAAAATAAAAAATAATCTAGTTTCTTTGGCAAAAGGAAGCCAACTACTTATAATTTTTCCTGGTCATGAAACCTAACGAATTTTTCTCATGCATTCAGAAATTTTTTTTTCTTACCATCTGTAAATTCATTGAGAAAATTCATAATATTATTTTATGGAGTCCCTCAATGCAAGCCAAGGGCGATATGCCAAAGGACAATTGTACAAAAGCAACTCTGTGAAGCACAAAGATAATGCAGTCTACAAGGCAGCTCTCAGGTTATCTAGCATGGTCCAAGGCCAGAGGAGCTGATGAACTATATCTCCAAGCAGACTTTCATTAATGCTATTTCTTGCAACTGCATTTCTATTTAGAATAAGTCAGCCAAGAATCTGAGGTTCAACGTTGTGTCAAACTCTTGGTGTATAGGTATTTAAAAGCATAATCTTATATTCTTACAGTTAACTAACTGGAGGATAGGATATGCTCTTCTGGAAATTAAGAAACAAAGTTGCATGTCTGGGTGGATGGTCAAGGAAGAATGTGTGGATAGGGCCAACATTATCCATGAAAATATATAAAGGATCTAACCTAATGCACTGACAGCTGGCATATGATTGTGGACTTTACAGCTTTCAATTTTAAATAAGACTATATTTCTCTTTTAGTTACAATTGAATTTTCACTGGAATTGTTGGCTACTATGTTGAGCTGGCCAAGGACTTTCTTATACTTCAAAGAGACAAAATCTTGGAAGTAACTGTACCTTCACTAGGGAGTGCATTCAGCCCATGCTCTAAAATGCCACTTCGAGAAAAGGCAGTCTGGAAAAGTTCCCTGTTCAGTGATTGTGTTTTAATAAATAAAAAGGCAGCTGTGATGAAGAGAAAGCAGCATATGGGACAAAAAGCCTACAAGTAAATTGTCTGCAGAATGCTGCAGTAATCCCCATGGCATGTGCTTCCTAGAGAATGATGTGACGTTTGTCAACACACGTAGAGCAAACGATAGGAAAAGACTCCCATGTATAATTCATCTCTCTATCAAGTTAAATACACAAATACCTCAATTGTAGGTTGGCACAGACTAAATATTTTAAAGCTTCCCACAGTGCTCTGGGTCCTCATCGTTGCCATTCCAGACAACAGCAGGAGACAAGCATTTCCCTCACTCAGAGTAAGTCACTGACAAGCACCTCTCTTCTCTTGGTCAACAAGCACCATCACTTTATGCTGGCTGATAGTGCTCTCCTTGTCTGGAAGCAATTATCGAGAGACTTCAAGCTAGAAAGAATACTCCCAAGTATGCTCATAGGCGTGTCTTACTATTAAATTAGTCAAGGGTAGAATCCTACTCTTCTCTCTTCCCTGGAGAGATTTTTACCATAACATCTACATACTTCAGTGAACTCATGTTTATGTGAGAGTGTGTGTGTGTGTGTGTGTGTGAGTATGTGTGCGCTTCCTTTCCTAGATAGAAACTACTTGAGAATACTGAGCTTTCCTTATGGTTTTGGTACGCCCAGCACCTCTTAACACAGGCAATGCTTAAAAAGTGGCTACACATGAATAAGTGACTACAAAAAGATTTTTCCCCACTATAAGAATATTTGATTTTTGAGTGATTAGCATCATCACCATCACCGCACTGATCCTTCTTAACATGCCCTGTTCAAATCATCAAAGGTACATCAAGAGCACTCCATACAATATATTCTATGTGGTATTTCTGCATATAAATTCTCATTTGAAATCCAGTTCTATTTCCAAGATTGTATTTCAAATGAATAGTCTTTAAAATCATAGTTACTATATAAATTCAAATGCATCTTCAGACTAAATCTGTGTTGAGTACTCCAAGTAGATTTAAGAAACACAGGTAAAAATTAGCCAAGCACATGGGTGATGGTTTCTTACTAAATAGTTAAAAGTCATTCATTCTTTGACAAAGCACTGGTTTTCCAGGTCATTTTTTTTTTTTTTCTTTAAAAAGAAGACTTTTTTTTTTAAAAGAAGATAGCAAATACAATAAAGACATAATCTATGTAAATAAACAGTACCTAAGGATAATGCCACTTGTAAAAATAAATTTGCTTTTTGCATCAAATGACATACCATAAAGAGCTAAAGAAGTAAACATTTTGCTCCCCAGTTCATTCATGCCCAAAGAGGACCAAGAGGAGGAAAGAAGAGGAGGGAGGAAAGTAGTGGGCTCCTAACCCTAATAATAATCAGTATGACCCTCTAAAAATTAACAGTCAACATTTACTAATGGCTCACTATATATCAAGCCCTGTTCCATCCCATTCATTATTATTAACATGTGTCTTTTAAGAATAAGAAAACAGGTTTGAAGAGGTTAAGCTTCCCCAAAGCCACATGGCTGACTATTGGTAGAGCTAGAATCAGAAACCTGATGTATTTAACACCAAGCCTGAGGAGGTAACCCAGACCCAAATGGCCCTGTCTCACCGGGACCTCACGGAAGAGCAGAGGAGAGAGACAAAGCCTGCATGTTCCCTAAAGGCCAGACTGCATTCTGCCTCTGTTGTATACTCTCATCCTATCCTGGGGCTTTTAAACCCAGTTAGATACTGCTAATTCTTGAATGCATATCCCATGCCCTACCTTTCCCCCAAGTTTCACAGATATAGTTAATTACCTTCCATACATCTTTATTTGGATATTCAGCTGTCATCACAAATCTAACATGTCTGAAACTGAATTCTTGATTTTTTTCCTTTCATTGTACTAACCAGTCATTGAGGCCGAAAACTTAGACATTATCCTTGTCTTCTCTCCTTCTGTAACACCTCACAATATATCCACAAGCATGTTCTTTCAACACCATGTGAGAGGTATGTCCTAAATCCAGTCACTTTTCAGCATTCCACCTCTAGTACCCAAGCCCCCTGGCTCCCCTTGGACCACTGCAGTCATCTTATCAGTCTCCCTCAAACCACCATTGCCTTTCCACTGGGCCACAGCAGCAGCCTCCCTGCCTGAGGCCTCCTCATGTTTCTCCTAGGTTACTCCAGCAACTCTCTGCTTACCTCCCTGCCTTCACTCTTGCTCTTTCACCTTCACTGGCCCTTTTAGTCTATTCTCTAGTCAGTAGCCAAATGATGCTTTAAATTATGAAATAGATTCACGTCACTTTCCTTGCTAAAAATGTTTCTTGTGTCTCCCCAGGCTTCCCTGGTGGCTCAGATGATAAAGAATCCACCTGCAATGCAGGAGACCCTGGTTCACTTCCTGGGTCGGGAAGATCCCCTGGAAAAAGGATATGCTACCCACTTGTTGTCTTAGGCTTCCCTGGTGGCTCAGACGGTAAAGAATCTGCCTGCAATGAGGGAGACCTGGCTTTGATCTCTGGGTTGGGAAGATCTCCTGAAGAAGGGAACAGCTACCCACTCTAGTATTCTTGCCTGGAGAATTCCACGGACAGAGGAGCATGGCAGGCTATACAGTCCATGGGGTCACATGCAAAGAGTCAGACAACTGAGCGACTTTCACTTTCACTTTTCTTCCAGTGTCTCCCCATCAGAAATTTAGGGCCAAATCCAAAGTCTTCACCATGGCCTACAAAGTTCTACATCTGATCCAACTCTCAGCTCTTTCTCAGATCTCATTCTTATTGCTTGCCCACTGTGCTGTTATATAGGCTTTTTGGCTTATTCTCACCTCTGGGCCTCAACTCCACGCTATTCCTTTTGCCTGGAGTTCTCTCTTCTAGATCTTCAGATGTCTCACTCTCTTATTTCATTCAGATCTTTGCCCAGATGTTCCACACTATCTAAAATAACCCTTCTTCTATAATGCCTTGTTTCTTTCTCCTGCTTTCCTTTCCTTCTTGTCACTCACCAGTAGCTGATATCATAGTATATGTTGTTTTGCTGTGTGTCTCACCCACTAGAATGCCATTTTCATGAGTAAAAAGACTTCAAGTTGTATCCCCAGGACTTAGAACAGAACCTCATAGTATATACGTAATCAGTAAATATCTATTGACTGAATGTTGCTTCTTCAGAGTCAAACAAAAAACCTAGCACATATTTTGTAAAAAAAAAAAAAA
>NW_011494605.1:2210568-2211259 GCF_000754665.1 Bison bison bison
CCAGCCAGACTTAAGGTAGCAAGGTCACTTTTTTCCAGTTTTACTGAGGTATAACTGACAAAATTGCAATATATTTAATGTGTACAACAGGATGATTTCATATATGTATATGTAAAGCTTACCTGGTGGCTCTGTGGTAAAGAATTCACCTGCCAATGCAGGAGACATGGGTTCGATCCCTGGTTGGGAGATTCCCCTGGAGGAGGGCATGGCAACTCACTCCAGTATTCTTGCTTGGAAAATCTCATGGACAGAGAAGCCTGGCAGGCCATAGTCCATGGAGTCACAAAAGAGTCGGACATGACAGCAACTAAACAACAACAACAACATACATAGTAAAAAGGATTCCTACCACTGAGTTAACTAAAACATTCATCACCTCATTTTTTTCCTCTGGTGAGAACAATTAAGTTCTATTCTTGTGTGTATGTGTGTGTGTGTGTGTGTGTGTGTGTGTGTGCTTGTATTAGTTGCTTAGTTGTGTCCTACTCTTTGCAACCCCACAGACTGTAGCCCACCAGGCCCCTCTGTCCATGGGGTTCTCCAGGCAAGAACACTGGAGTGGGTTGACATTTCCTTCTCCAAAAGGAACTATAGAAAGAAAGAAAGTGAAGCCGCTCAGTTGTGTTCAACTCTTTGCGACCCCATGGACTGTAGCCTACCAGGCTCCTCCATCCATGGAATTTTCCAG
>NW_011494605.1:2211359-2251503 GCF_000754665.1 Bison bison bison
CTCAGATATACAGATGACACCACCCTTATGGCAGAAAGTGAAGAGGAACTCAAAAGCCTCTTGATGAAAGTGAAAGTGGAGAGTGAAAAAGTTGGCTTAAAGCTCAACATTCAGAAGACGAAGATCATGGCATCTGGTTCCATCACTTCATGGGAAATAGATGGGGAAACAGTGGAAACAGTGGCAGACTTTATTTTTTTGGACTCCAAAATCACTGCAGATGGTGACTGCAGCCACGAAATTAAAAGATGCTTACTCCTTGGAAGGAAAGTTATGACCAACCTAGATAGCATATTGAAAAGCAGAGACATTACTTAACCAACAAAGGTCCATCTAGTCAAGGCTATGGTTTTTCCTATGGTCATGTACGGATGTGAGAGTTGGACTGTGAAGAAAGCTGAGCGCCGAAGAATTGATGCTTTTGAACTGTGGTGTTGGAGAAGACTCTTGAGAGTCCCTTGGACTGCAAGGAGATCCAACCAGTCCATTCTGAAGGAGATCAGCCCTGGGATTTCTTTGGAGGGAATAATGCTGAAGCTGAAACTCCAGTACTTTGGCCACCTCATGCGAAGAATTGACTCATTGGAAAAGACTCTGATGCTGGGAGGGATTGCGGGCAGGAGGAGAAGGGGATGACAGAGGATGAGATGGCTGGATGGCATCACTGACTCGATGGACGTGAGTCTGAGTGAATTCCGGGAGTTGGTGATGGACAGGGAGGCCTGGTGTGCTGCGATTCATGGGGTCACAAAGAGTCGGACACAACTGAGGGACTGAACTGAACTGACTGAATGTGGTCTTATCAATGATACTCAAGACATTATATTAGATCCTCAGACTCTACTGTCTTATAACTGGAAGTTTGTACTCTTTTATCAACTTTTCCTTATATGCCCCAACCTGAGCCTCTGGCAACCACCTTTTGAACCACTGTTTCTATGAGTTCTTTTTTTTTTTTAAGGAAATCACAAGTGATATTGTGCAATATTTGTCTTCCTCTATTTGGTTTATTTTACTTAGCGTGCCGCTTTTCATGTTCTATTCAAGGTATGGCAGAGAGTCCAGGTGAGAATGGGTGAGTAGGCCAAAGAACAGGTTCAATTGAAGTCCTATCCCCTGCAGTGTATTAATGACCAGAGAATCCTACCTAGGTAATCAATTCCTTCTTTGAAAATGATGGAGCTGGGTTTTGCATGATGGAGGAGGGGATGAAATCTCCATTCAGACTGCCTTTTCATTCTACTTCGCAGAATTTCCTGCCAAGTAGCACCCAGGCTGGCTTAAACATCTCCAGTGCCTAAAAAGTCACTATCACATTTACCGAAAGTTTTCTGATTGAAGGCAGGAGGAGAAGGGGATGACAGAGGATGAGATGGTTGGATGGCATCACCGACTCAATGGACATGAGTTTGAGCAAGCTCCGGGAGTTGGTGATGGACAGGGAAGCCTGGCATGCTGCAGTCCATAGGGTCGCAAAGAGTTGTACGTGACTGAGTGACTGAACTGAACTGTACTGCCAGCTCCATCAGTTCTCCCAAATCATATATCTTCCTTTGACAAATATAAGTGCTAAGCAAATCTAAAAAGAAAAGGAAAGAGCATCTGCTGTGTGCCAATAATTGTACTTTACTCAACTAACTTTATTTAATGCTAATAAATATCTGAGATATAGAAATCATTATCCCCCAATTTAGAGATAATATATTGTAATTAATGTCTAGAGAGATGATGGGACTTATATAAAATTTGAACTGAGACAATTTCATAATTTTGTGAAAAATAAAATAAAAAAATGAGATAAGTAAATAAAACATTACATAGAGGTTAATATTTATGGTCTCAACAAGAGATTAGGTGGCACACTCTAGCTAATACAGAAAAAAGTTTAAAGCAAGACTATTTTTAAAGGTGGAAGCAGAGTATAGCAAAACCAGTATGGATAGTACTGTAACCAGAGTTAAAATACCAACTGGAGGCAAAAAATGGAAAAGTGAGAGAGGAGTGGTTACTAGATCCTGGAAGTTGAGAGGTTGAGTTGAGAGGGCCACTTTACAACAACTACAACTTAAATCAAGGGACATAACCAGCCAGTGTGACCCCTCGGAGAGGAAACTGGAGAAATAAAAACCACATTACTATTTCTCTCTACCCTCTCCCACCCCGATTCTCATCTTTTGGTGGTAGTCCTGATTGGCTGAATGAAAACCAAATGTCAAGGGAGTCTGTTGATGGGATCCATGGAGGCCAGTCTGAGGACAAGGTGGGAGACAGAGCAAAAGGGTGAAGAAAGGATCAAGTGAGACAAATGGGGTACATGCAGCATACCCCCATGAAAAAATTCAGGCATGCTTTTAAATAAACCTGCATTTGGATTATACTTCTTTGTCTAAATTGCCACATTGTATGCTCTAACCTGCCAACTCTTGTTTTGTTCACTATAATGCTCAAAACAAAAGATTCTCTTTAAATGACTATGATTTTGCAATTACAGCCCAATTTAATGAAAATTATGTGCTTTTTTCATATCAACTCTGAAAATTCCTCTTTGGTACTTCATGAACATCCCACAGTTCTTTCAGAGCATTTATATATAGCCTTTTTTAATTGTTTCTGTAAAACAATTAGAATTTCATTATAATATTTGAAATTTTAATATAGTCATTATAATGTCAAAGGAAACTTCTCTAGACATATTCATATTTTGATATTAATGGAAGTGCTATTATAATGTTAATAGAAAAATGGGCTTAATCAATTATTTAATTCATTCATTAACTAAAACTCAAGGGAATGTAAAACAAACAACTCATTTAAAACAACAAAAAGGATTGTGTTTTAGAAACGGTCAAGGTATATTCAATAATTTTAAGCTGGAATGGCTAATCCCAGAGGAATAAAAAGAGCACATCATGTGAAAAGAAGCATGTCATATGAAAAGGACACAGCCCTTTGAGTTAGAGGGACTTGGATGAAAGTCCCAGCTCTGCAGTGTACTAGCTGTGATTTTGCAAAGAGTCTTCAAGTTTCTAAGCCTATGTTTCTTTGTCTACAAAATGCATGAAATAATGTGTAACTCATAGTAATTGTTTGAGGATTGTGGTAAATAAAATATGGAAGGATTCTATGACAGTGCTTAGCACCTTGAAGCTGTTCAGGAAATGGGAGGTATTATCGATTAGCCTTTATTCTTGGCTAGGGCTTCTTTCAGATATTCTGCCTTCATTCTCACTTAAGGATCTCTTTGCCTTCATCTTCCACATCAGAACTGAAACTAGTTCTAAGAAAGGAGTCCTTTGCTTTCTGTCCTATGGGCCCTGTATTAGCATTCTTTATTCCCCAGGACAAAGGCAATAGCTAAGCCAAAGACCCATATATCCTGCCATGTATTTCTCTAAGTCTTAGCACAGAAAAGGAAAGGATAGTCTAAGGTCTTTTTTCTTTTTTTTTTTATGCCTCCAGTAGAAGTGAAATCACTCTTCAATTCTGTTACATCTAAAATCCAAGGCAGGGGTAGAGGAGCTGAAGATAGGAAACCTGAAACTTCAACCCAGGAAAGAGAATGACCTTTTCCACTGGATCCACATGCTTGGCACAAGCTTCCCCTAGCAAAGTTGGCAGCAAATGAGGTTGGATTTGGGAGCAAAAGTAGGTATTAGCATTATTCCAATTTTAGAAGGTAAGAACCAAGGTAAAATTCAAACCAGATTTTGTTTAGGAGGAGGGACATAGGGGCAGCTGCCAATTATATTAATCTCTAAGATCCATTCAACACAACTTAAAGTATAATGAGATGGTGGTAACCATTGCATGTAACAGAACTACCCATTGTGTGGTTGGAAATAAGACCTTGATGGTGGGGTAGAGGTGTGTGTGTAGGAGAGAAGACTCCCATGCCTGTACTACAACAGATTTTTACTAATAGTTTAAAGAGGTGAGGTAGGTCCTTAGCTTCAGGCTTTCATTTTGCTGAGATTTGCAAAATTGAGGTCAATGCTGACATTTTCCAGATAATAAGAACAGAAGCTATATCCTATAACCAGGGGTCCTCCTTCTGTCCTCTTCCCCCATGCAGCACTAAGACTCTTTCCTAGATTAAACTATGAAATAAATATTTAAACTATATCAGATTAGAGGGTTTCCAAATCATTGGCTGGCTTGAGACAGCCACACATCTGGTTGTCGGCTATTAAATGATTGGGTTTGAGGCCATCATTTTGTCCTTTCTGACTCCAAATCCTAAGTTTTTTTCACCTGCCAACTTTGTGTATCAAGAAGACTCAAAAATCTTAAGATAAAGGATAGTGTCCTAAGGATGGAAACTCAGGAAAAAGAGAAAAACAGACTTAGGAGGCAAAGCCAGAACTAATTTGTTGGGCTAATTGTTTTAGGTTCACCTCCCAGTTTTGGCCAATGACAGATTTATCTCTTTATCTAAACACTACGCTTGTTCTAGTCACGGAGAATCTTACTGTCTCCCTCACTTTAGTCACTTCACCAAAATTGCCACTACCTTTCCAACTATTTCCTTGAGCTTTATCTCCCTCATCTGAAAAAAAAAGGAATCACCATATTTTACGGTTATTACAGAAATTAGAGAAAATAGATGTAAAACAAGTAGACGGTTGTTGCTGTTGTTCAGTTGCCCAGTTGTGTCCGGCTGTTTGTGACTCCACGGACTGCAGCACTAGACTATTATCTGAGTAATAAACGGTAGCTATCCATGAATTGGGTTGTTTCTCTTTCTAGCTACATCATCAGAATACCTTACAATTGTCTATTTTCATATTTGTCTTTCCCACTAGACTATGACCAACTCAAGGGTATTGGGCCCGTATCTGCTCACATCTGCATTCTCAGCACTCACAAAGAAAACTCTCGAATATCTGTCAAAGGAATGAAAATGTAAATGGCTCTCCTTCCCAAATGCTTGCAGCCACCTGAATGGCACTTGTAGCTTACTGCGCAGAGAGTGGTAAAGAGGCCCTTTGTAAAGATGACCTTTAGATTTTGGCTCCCTTCAAGCCCCCTTTTCTTGCTTTTACTCTTATTTGATAGGAAGAGAGATGAGAGGAGACATCAAGGGAAAGGACATCAAATCCTGAAGAGCTTAGATGCAATTTGCACCTCTACAGATTGCCCTGAGGACCTTAAATTGCAACTAATTATCACCAGTAATTAGGGTTGCTCTTCAGAGAGGAAAAAATAGTGTCCTGTAGAGAGCACCCCATGTTCCTCATGGAAAAATTCAGACGGGACAGATGTCACTCCCCTCCCAGCATCTTTCCCTGATAAGGGGCTCCAGTCTGCTTCAGTGGCTGACTCCAGACACTTAACCACCTTGATCAACAAGATACTAATGACAGTAATAGCACAATGCGTCTTGAAAATGTTCTGAAATTTAAAAAGAGCTTTCATTGCCAATATCTTACTAGATTCTCAGACTAGTCTTATAACAAATAAGATTCATTCATCCATTCATTATACACCTACCATGTGCAATTTATTCTGCTAAGCAGTATTACTGAAAATACAGTAACAGACACACTCATAAGTTATTTGCCTTTACAGAATTTGAAGACCATGCAAGAAGCAGTAAATAAATATGCCATTATAGCCCAATGTGATCAAGGCTATAATAAAAGTGTAGGTAATTATGTTTTAAAATATATCCCCATATTACAGAAATAGTTATATGACCAGGTAACTACGTGGTTTAGTCATTAAGTTGTGTCCAACTCTTGTAACCCCAATCTGTCCATGGGATTCTCCAGGGAAGAATACTGGAGTGGGTTGCCATTTTCTTCTTTAAGGTAACTAGGAAGAGGTAGCACTTGACCATCCCTGCAAATGCATGAAAGTTAGTAAAAACTCCATTGTGATAATAAAGAAACTGAAGTTCACAGAAGTTCAGTAACTTGCTCGTGGTTATACAGTAAGTAGAGAGGCAAAAACCTAGGTCCCTCAACTTGAAATCTCTGGCTTGTCCTGAGACAGCACCTCTACTGAATATAGAATTTGCCTCTATGGCTTTTCTATGGATGTCTATCTAGCTTTTGCTTAAATATATTTAGGGACAAAATGTGTATCACCTCATTAAGTATCTCATTTCATTGTAAGATAGAGCTCAGTTTTTAAAAATGTTCTTGCCTAACAGAAATAGCTATCAGGAGGAGATTCTATACTTAGCAAGAGAAAGGGCTTGAACATAGCTGTGGATACAGAACTTTTGACTTTCCAGAGTTTTGTAAGCTAGACAGGAAATGAAACATCTGATTAAAGCGAAAAGAATGGAATAGGCCAAGAGTTGATGAGGATTTGGAACAACCAGAATTCCCATACATTGTTGGTAGGAGTATCACTTGGCCCTACTGCCAGTGTTTATAAGGTAGAACATAGTGTGTTTTACCGTAACACAACTGAGTGACTTTCATTTTCAAGACTCATTTGGGACTTATCTTCAGAACTGTATGAGAATATATTTTTGTTGATTTGAGCCACTAACTTGATAGTAATTTGTTACAGCAGCAACAGGAAACTAATTCAATGTGCATATTCAATGACTAAAAACTTTCTCTCTCATACACTCAACAGAAGTGTGTGTATATATATATATATATATATGTGTGTGTGTGTGTGTGTGCATCACAAGACATATAGAATAATATTATTAGAACTCTCTTCTGAAAGGTGTGGTGTCATTATAATGAGGACCTGGAGTGGCTAGGGGCCCCCATGTGAAACTTGAGAATGCAACTGACATGGAAAAAAGCAGAATCAAGAGGAAGAGGGAAGTCTGAAGCCAGATCTGTCCTGAATTCTTACAGTATGAGCCCAACTTTTTTTGGGGGTAGGTTTTCTGTTAGTTGAAACAAAACGAGTCTCAAATGATATGAGAAACTCTGATCAATTGGGAGTGACCCCCTAGAGTGCCATATTGAGGAGGCTCTTTCCCCGAAGTCTTCAGAAGAAAGGTTTGAGCCTTGCCAACACTTAGATTTTAGACTTATAGAACTAATTTTGGACGTCCAATCTACAGAACTGTAAAAGAATAAATGTGCATTGTTTTAAGTCAAAAAGTCAATAAATAAATAAAATGATAATATTCTTAGAATACTATTTGTAATACACAAAGCTGGAAAGCACCCAAATGCCATCAAAAGTATAATGGATAAATATATTGTGCAAGTAAATCAAGGCAGTAATTATCCTTGGGGGAGAGGAGCATATGGAAGGCTTTTAAGATTCTGGCAATGTTTTGTTTCTTGATCTGGGTGCTGGTTACATAGGAGTGTTTAGACAGGGAAAATTTATCTTGCTGTAGATTTATGATATGTGCACTTTTATGTTTGCATATTAAACTTTAATAAAAAGCTTAAAAACAAACCATGGTTTTGACTCACTGATGCACCTGGACCCTCTGGAGGTTACCTATGAAAGCAAGGTCAGTGGGCATTTGCCTAAGGCTCAGGGCTTATAAACTAGAAAGACTTGGCTCCTAGTAATTATTTAATAATGTCTGCTGCTTTTCGGCTTGCAGAAAAGCCTTTCATGCCTGTTACAGACACATTCCTACGGTGTGTGACTTTACAGACATATTATTCCACCTGATTGAAAAATTCAGCATGTTACATGCCATAATGGAGTCATGTAATTGCTTCTGCAAGGAAGAGCTTTGTTGTGGTGGAGAAAACATGGGTCAGAGAAGCAGGAGATGTGGGCTTAAATTTTGGCTCCATCACTGACCTGCTATAGTACAAGTTACTTCACTCTAAGGTCATCTGTAAGAATTCAACATGATACAAAAATACTCCCAGTCATGCACCACATCTGGCCCTTACAGATCAGCATAAATGTAGTCTATCTGAACAAGGGAGATTTCGCCCAGGAAGGTATAGAGAAGGGAGGAGGTGGAATAGGTCTAAGCCCTCATTGTCTGGTCAAACTGGATGAGGAAAACCCAAGACAGCCCTGGGAAAGGTCTCAAAAACTGAGCTGCTTTAGGCAGAGCTGTACCAGCCTGAGATGTGAGAATAGATATGACCCGAGACAGAAAAAATATCAGAGAAGTATTTTTACTTTACCAATTACCATAACTAAAGGGAAAAGGTGTGGTGTAGTCACAGCAATAGGTCAGAAAGCAGGGATTCCAAGATGCATGCAAGGAATGGAAATTAGGATAGACAAAGGCGAAGGTTTTGGGCTGTGAACAGCATCCCTCAGGGCTACAAGTTCACTGCAACCTGGCTAACATGAGGGCACTCAGATATTTTAAAGGGGTACTGCTGGACGGAGAAGCTGGTTCTTGACGAGTTTAAGCAGGAAGACTTCTTTTTAGCTAAACCCTTCCCAGGTGAGCCTGGGACTTGGGGCACACTGCCTCTCTCCCACGGATGGCTTTTGCAGATGGAAGAAAAGTCCAGAAATCTATTTTGACACTTGGCAATATGCTACCCAATGGTTTTCTGTTGTGTTCTATGACCTTTTTGCTGTATATCTGTTTTGCTATTGATTTTAATTACGGAATATAATTTCTGGCATGAGGACTCAGGCAGTTCCCTCTGGCTGGCCAAGCTCTTGCCAGAGCCTCCCAGAGGAAGGCAAATGGAAAAGCAGTATGGCTGAAAGCTGCATGCTATTCCTTACAAAGGACACAATGGGTTCTTTTCATGTAAATGTCACTGCTGTGATCTGATGCTTCTTCACCAACCTAGTAAGCATAAAGAGGAATGGGATGTGGAAACAGAAATACTTGCCAGTTGCTGGGCTCATTTCAGCAAACAACAAAGGAACTTGAAAAGCACAGCCTCAAACCAGGTATATGGTGTGCCTAAACTACGAGGGAGACAGCCAATTTTCCAAAAGTTCAGGTCTGAAAACAATACCAGTAGATGTGTATGAGATGGGTATACACATTTTACCTTTTTGAGGCAAACAGTCATAGAGTGTGAATCTGGAGACCTGAGTTCTAGCCCCAGCTTTCTTGTTAACTACCTATGAGACCCTAGGCAAGACGCTTAATGTCTCAGGCACTAATCTCCTAACCTGAGAAATAAGATGATCTGATTCAATAACTGTCTCCACTGTGCTAGACATTGTGCTGTGTGGCTTCATTTAATCAGCTTAACAACTCTGCCAGGAAAACATTATCCGAGTTCCTGGGGGCAGGAAGTGTCTCTTCTATTACATTTATCTCTCCTTACTATAATTTATTTATGCAATGCCTGCATCTCACTATAGATTGTGACACCTTCACTGCAAAATGGGGCTGATTTAACCTGTGTCCCTAGTGTCCAGGACCTGTCAGGGTAAGGCACACGCAAGAAGAACAAGGGTTGTTTGAGACTAAAGTCCAGCTGACCTTTGACTTCGCTAAACACAACCTAGGAGTAGAAAGTTGTGAGAAAGCCTCCCTGTGCCATTGGCTTCTTTGACAACAGAGAAGGAACACTGTCTCTTACACACACACACACACACACAATCATTACTGAGTGGGAACGGCTCAGGGTCTACTAGACAATGTCAGGACTGATAGTGTTGGGAACTGGGTGCAATTTGAGGGGAACTTGTCCCTGGACCCATGAAGCAGAAACTGAAATAGATATAAGCACATAGGATATTCAACGAGTACCCCTGGGATCAACCAACACCTGTGGAAGGGAGAGGATGGAGGGAGGAGTAAGTGGAGGGAAAAGTTATCTGTGATAGAAGCACAGGGGTGGCCTCAGCTACATCTTTGGGGAATTCTGGGTGGAGCTACAATGGTCTTTCAGAGTTGTCCCAAGTTGGGCCTGCACAGTCAGTCTCTGGATGTGGAACCCTCAAGCAGAAGCATGACTTTGAGCTGGGTATCTCTGTGCAGCTGAGGCAGTCCCTTGGGGACTTAAAGCTGCTAACTGTTGCTGTGAGCATTCCCAGGATCTGGGCAGTTAAGTCTTCCTTGAAAGGAAATTTGGGTGTGGCATCAGTGTTTACAACAGAGCTCAAGGTCAACCAGTTTGACTGGCAAAGGGTCAAGGGGCATAAAGTTCTGACAAGACTGGACAGCTGGTGGAGAGGGATAAGAGAACATATGCCAGAGTAGAAGTCAGGTCAAGCACCCTGGGGTCCTGGCAGTGGCATGACAGGGCCAGGGATCAGAAATCCAAGCTGGCATTGGCTTAAGCCCAGGGAGTCAGGCAGTGTTCACAGGGTGAGGCAGGGCTTGACTGACAACACAGACACAATTTCAAAGCCGGCAGCTAAAATACTCCCAGGAAGTAACACTAAGGAATTGGGAAAGAAGGAAATTACTATCTCTTGAGTTTCCACCCTTTATCCTAATAATTCCAAGATAGGATGCTATATTATATCATATTACAAATGAGGGTGCTGAGGCACAAAAGATTTCATAAGATGTCTTAATAGGTTGGACATTCACGTCCAAATTGGTGGGACTGAAAGCATCTAGACCCAGGGCAGTTCAAGCTTCCTGTGTATAAGAGCTACCCACGTACAAGGCCAGCTGAAAGAAGGCTGAGAGACCTAAAAGTCCTGTGTGCATTAGCTGAATCACCCCTCTGTGGAGACTTGGCTTTCTAATTTTTCAAATGAAAACAAATGAATGAATAAAAAGTTATTTAGAAATTTTATTATCTGTCAATATATGAGCCTAATGATATTGGCAAATGCTTCCAAATAAGGCCGTCCTATACAGGAAAATGGCTAAGAGCATGGGTTTTCGAGTCAGAAAGACCTGGGTTCAAATCCTGACTCATTGACAATGAAAATGTTCATAGATAGGTGTGTGTGTGTGTGTCTATGTGTGTGTGTGTGTGTGTGTGTGTGTGTGTGTTTGAGGCGAGATATTTTAAAAGCATCTAGAAAAGAATGAGAGAAATAGAGTTCAGAGGGTGTTCCATTTTCAGTTCAGGCTTTATAAAACAAACTTCCTCTGAGTGGTTCTTATGGAGGAAAAATTTTGTTTTTTTAGAGTGTGAATAACTATTTACAATTCCCATATTTTCCCATTAGAGAACTCAGCAGTTAACTAAGAACCTGGCTGGGAGTTCTTAGTGAGAGATCCTTATGACAGCAGAGACTATCTACGATAGATCATACAAGAGGGAATATGAAGCTGTGTCCTCCAGAGAGGATATCCAGGCTTTGATAAAGAGAAAGAGAGAGACAGAGAGAGAGAGAGAGAAGGAGGCAGGGTGGGGGAAGGACACCAGCAATAGGTTTTAGCAGCATATGCTGCTATGGACTAAATGTGTGTATTCCCTCCAAAATTCATATACTGAAGGCTTAATCTTCATTGTGATGACATACAGAGGTGGGGTCTTTGGGAAAAAATTAAGTCATGAGGATAATGCCTTCATGAATGTAATTAGTGCCCTTACAAGAAGAAACAAGAGTGAGACCATCTCTCTCTCCACCAGGTGAGCACACAGTGAGATGGGGACACCTGAAAACCAGGAAGTGAACCCTCATCAGAAATTGAATCAGCTAGCACCCTGTTCTCGGATTTCTAGTCTCCAGGACTGTGAGGGCAAAAAAGAGAAATTGTTATTTAAGCTACTCAGTCTGTAGTATCCATAAGAGTGGACCAAGCTGACAAGAGAGAAGCCCTCAGGAGGGCTGGTGTACCTCAGTGGTCTTCTGTCTGGGGAGGAACCCAGGCAAGCCATCCCATACCCAAGATTAAGTGGGATCCAGAAAACATTTTGTGGATACGAAACGCAAGAGTCCTCTTTCTGCCACTAGGTTAGTACTTGAGATATTATTTTCGAAGGGAGGAGGAGAGCAGGGGAGGGAAGCGGAAATCTGAGAGACTAGGTAATTCTACCTAAAGAGCAATGAAAATATGAAGGAGCACTTTGATTATGACACAGGAGTAAGTTTACCGGTTTGGAATAAAATTTAATATAATTGCTGTTTTTGTTGTTGTTGTTTGTTTGTTTGTTTCTGAGCACATGGGAACTCTCGAGGAAGATCAGAAGGGAAGATGTTACATTTTGATTGTGTGGACTGAGTAAAATTTCTGTCCTCATTATAATAATATAATCTTAAATTTGATTTGTGCTTTACAATTTCAGAAAAAGAAAATGGCAACCCACTCCACTATTCTTGCTGGGAGAATTCCACGACAGAGGAGCCCAGCGGGCTACAGTACATGGGGTCTCATAGAGTTAGACACAACTGAACACCTAACACAATTTCATAGTATTAGACTTTGTGTCTTATTCCCTATCATATCTCTAATGCCTTACAGTTATTGACACATAATGGGATTTAAATAAATAGCTGTGACATCAATTTAATGAATGAAAAAATCCATTTTGAAAAGTGAGTTACATGATCCCTCTATGAAATAAATATTATAACACCCAATATACAGATGAGAAAAATCAAGGCTCAGAAAGACTGAGTTGTTGAAAGCTATATACAGCTTGTACATGATTGTACTGACCCTCTCTCTTCTGACTCCAAGGTCATTTGCTGTTTTCAATTAAAACAAAATTCTATCACTTCTTCTCACTTCACTCCCATGCCAGCCACAAGCCCACAGCTAAGATGTTAAAGGACATGAAAATTTTTTCTAAGATCCACTCTAGGTCCTGTCCGTTGATTCACGATTCAGATCCTCATTCAGTCATGAGCACCTGTGATCAGCAGTTTTCAGATATTCATATCTGATATAAATTTCTACATGGCTCAGTTTAAGAACACAAAACCACCTCCTTAGCTCTAACTTCCTGCTTACTCAGTGAAGCCATTATCTTCAGCATTTTCAATTCCTTTTAGTTATAACCCAACAATTTCTGTTTGGCAGGGTGCAAGGTTGAGAATTTAGGAATACAGTCTACTACTAGAGGCTTATGGTTTTTCTCTCCCTGTTTATAGCAATGCTTTTTGAAAAACAGAGAAAGAGGTCCTTTAACCTTGGCCTCTTGGGGGAATGCATATAGTGCTGCAGATATTTCCAGATAGGTAAGAGGGTCAAGGGTAACACAGAAGCCCAGGCTGAAAGACCAGATGTTGAAAAGAGCCCAGGGATGACCCAGAGGGATGGTATGGGGAGGGAGGAGGGAGGAGGGTTCAGGATGGGGAGCACATGTATACCTGTGATGGATTCATTTTGATATTTGGCAAAACTAATACAATTATGTAAAGTTTAAAAATAAAATAAAATTAAAAAAAAAAAAAAAAGAAAGAAAAGGATTGGGAACAATTCTGGAAGGTGAAAACTTAGAATGCTAAAGTGACAAAGACCTCAGAAGTCACCTGGCCCGTCTGTGCAGTTGGGGAAACCACAGCCCAAAATGCAGAAAAGATTTTTCCAAGGTCATGAAGTTCTAAGGCATGCTGGCTTAGCCTTTTAAAGCCAAGATTCTCACACTCCTCCCCTCCCAACCCTCAATCCCACATCTCTTTGTTTATTTCCTAGCACAAGGCCCTTCACCTAAGAGGTTCCTCCTAAATCTTTGCGGAATCAATAACTGGCATTTGGTTTACTAAGTACATTCTACAGCCCCCATTCAAAGCCCAAGGAAATTTAGGTACAGAGTTTAAGCCACTTGCCAATGGTCACCCAGCAAAACATGTTATATATGAGTTCTGTCCTGACTTCTACTGTTCAGACCCCAACATCTTTGCCATTCACTTATGTATGAAGCAAATTCACTGCAATTTTCCTTCCACTGAAAACAAAATTGTGTTGACTGTCTTATCACTTAAAGGATAAAGTCTGAATTTAGCTTTCAAACACCTCAATAATTTAGACTAAAACTAATCTGGGCCTTCACC
This sequence comes from Bison bison bison, assembly GCF_000754665.1. Classification (NCBI taxonomy): domain Eukaryota; kingdom Metazoa; phylum Chordata; class Mammalia; order Artiodactyla; family Bovidae; genus Bison; species Bison bison. Next base: position 2,225,145 of record NW_011494605.1, read on the forward strand.
ATTTCACTGACTCAAGCTCAATCTACTGGGGATTCTTCATTATATGAACAAGCTCTGGCATATCTCCAGGCCATTTTCATTCCAATCTCTCCTACCCGCTGCTTTAGCACTCTCTCTCTTGTTCTTCATCTGATAAATATTTCTCATTCTCATGCTTCCTGCTCTGGAAGGCATTCTGAGTCCTTGTGGTAAAATTCAGTGTTCATTCTCTGTCTCTGTGCCTCGATTGTGGCATTGTAAGTCTTTTGAAAAATATCCTGTGATCTATTTGAATTCCACATTTGCCTGGATCACCTTGAGGGCAGAGTATGATTCATGTTTTTAAGGGATGAACATTACTATATATGAAAATGAGAAGCAAGTATAATTGCTCTATTTCATAGATCAAGAAGGTGCAGAAAAGCACCAGGTTATAGATGATGCTTAATAAAATACTTCCTCTCCTTTCCCCTTCATTTCACTTGATACTAACCCCTTGGATCTTTGTCTCCACTTTACAAGGGAAAATGAGAGAGGAATCGTAAAATTTAAGTAACTTGACCAAGGTTACAGAACTTAAACATGGCAGAGCTTGGGACTCTACCAAGGCCTTCTGAATCCAAGTCTAAGAGTTCTTCTGTCACACTTCTGTTGTCTCCCATCCATTCACCCCAAAGCCTCCAAGCTACAGGAAGAAAGCTCAGGGAACTCCAAATCTCTCCTATGGTAGACCACCCTAACTCTGAGTGGGCTTCAGAAGGCCCTACAGAAATGAGGGGAATTTTTGCAGTTTTGCAATGACCAAAATATTCACCTCCAAATATGAGTAAGATTGTTTTTTCCTATCAACTTCATAATAAAAAATATACCCCAAATTACTCTGTTTATCAATTCAATAATCCCATACAATAATCCCCCTGGAGCTGGAGGACTATATCACATTTCTTAAGTGGAAAATGGGCTGTCTGTCAGCCATCTGAATTTCAATCTCTAGGCTAGACCTTTTGCCCCAAATAAATATTAAATATTTTGCTGATGTGAATTTATAATTTTACGTAGAATGCATTTTACCAGACCCACCGGAGATATTATACATTTATTTATTTATTTTAGGCATTGACATTAAGAGTATAGTGATCTACCATACACTGAATAGCTTAATGTAAACAGATGATGCCAGGTGGTAAGATGGAGTGACTTTTGCAAATTTTCTCTGGATGGAGAGAGTGTGCTGAAAAGAAACCTCAGAATTATATTCCCAAGAATCAGTCCCAAGAGCCTCTCCAAGTACAGTCTTTGTGAATAGCAAAAAATTCACAGGGGACAAGGCTTTTATAAGAGGTCTCTGAACGGTTGTAGGCTTCCAGAACTTTGGCACTAAAATGGTTCACACAAGTTCATCCATACCCCAACAACTGCAGGTGAGGAAAGTGAATTGCAGAAAGAAACAGTTTGTCTAAGGTTGTACAATGAACTGCTGCTGCTGCTGCTGCTAAGTCGCCTCAGTCGTGTCCAACTCTGTGAGACCCCATAGACAGAAGCCCACCAGGCTCCCCTGTCCCTGGGATTCTCCAGGCAAGAACACTGGAGTGGGTTGCCATTCCCTTCTCCAATGCATGAAAGTGAAAAGTGAAAGTGAAGTCGTTCAGTCATGTCCAACTCTTAGTGACCCCATGGACTGCAGCCTACCAGGCTCCTCCGTCCATGGGATTTTCCAGGCAAGAGTACTGGAGTACAGTGAACTGATAGAGAGGTAAATCCAGATATCCTGATATATTGATTTCAATACCATCATCATTTCACTATGCTTGCATCTTAGCGTAATGGTAATAAGTATAAGGGCTTGGGTTAGTAGATATATGTTAACATCCTGCCTCTGCCACTCAGTAGGTATATGATATGGAAAAGTCCTTCAGTCTCTCTGAGCACCTGTTTCCCATCTGTAACGTCAAGTAATAAAGATCCTTACTTCATATGAGTCCTTAAATACACAGAATTACTGTGAGGACAAAACGTGTGACTGTATGGAAAACTCCTAGCATAATGTCTTACCCAACAAGTTCTCAATAAATGTTGGTTTTCATGATGATAATTCTGTTGTGGCTATATTCTTTTACTTTTTATGTCCTGAATAACTCTAAGAGCAAAATTACAAGTACTAGCTATATCTCTCCTTTATATAAAAAGGACAAGTGAATACAAAAATCCCTTTAAAATGAAGGGAGAATCTAATATCATTCTTTAAGTGAGATGGGGTGAATATATTTTGAAAACATATCACCCACCACTTTATCTAGGGATTCAGTTTGCCTAACCTCAATGAATTCAAAATATCTCTTTGGTGAGGGTAGCCAGCACTTCCTAGCTGCTCTCACAGCATTTCTGAAAGACTAGAGAACTATATAACATTCCCGAGATAACTGTAACAATGGGTAATGGGTGTTTCCAGCTAGCTTTTTTTTTTGGATGCTCAATTCATTACTACTAAAGGGGTTTTATCTTCTCACTTAGATCACACACACAACCTCATAAATAACCCTCACTCCACTCACTAGCAGTAATGCCAAGATTCCCTGGACATGTATTTTTTTATTTGTCTCCATATTCCTGCATTCAGGGCCCATTTTTTAGCATGTTCCTACTTTCACTTTTCACTTTCATGCATTGGAGAAGGAAATGGCAACCCACTCCAGTGTTCTTGCCTGGAAAATCCCAGGGATGGGGGAGCCTTGGTGGGCTGCCGTCTATGGGGTCGCGCAGAGTCGGACACGACTGAAGCGACTTAGCAGCAGCAGCAGCAGCAGCAGATTAATGTATAACCATAAGAGTGTCCAGGCTCCTCCATCCATGGGATTTTCCAGGCAAGAGTACTGGAGTGGGGTGCCTTTGCCTTCTCCAATGAAATATCTTAGTATCCTTCTAATGGTATCACTGGAAGGAAACATCTTGAGAAGGGAACTGCCTTATTTTGGAAAAAATACTATTATAAGCTACTTAGGGCTAGAAGATAAAATTGTAAGGTCACTAGCTTCAACCAGAAATAAGAAACAAAGTCTAGAATTCTTGTAATTTATAAAAAATGAAATCCGAAGATGAGACAATTAGATAATAAAGAAAAGGGAAGTGGGATGGATGAATTAAGATATCTATATGTCTATAGGAAGCTTCCCCGATGGCTCAGCAGTAAAGAATCCGCCTAAATGCAGGAGATGCAGGAGACATGGGTTCAATCCCTGGATCAGGAAGATTCCCTGGGGGAGGAAATGGCAAGTTACTCCAGTATTCTTGCCAGGAAAACCTCACAGACAGAGGAGCCTGGTGGGCTACAGTCCCTAGGGTTGCAAAAAGTGGAACACAATTGAGCATGTATGTATGCACACTTATATACATATATAAATATTATATAGATTTATATAGTTTATATATATATATATAATTTATATAATATAAAGATTATGATATTGGGAAAATGAAGTCTAAATTAATAGAAATAATTAAAGATGCCCTAAGAACAGGTGTAACTAATATTAAAGTTAAGGCTTTTTTGAGTTACATAATTTTTGAGTTTATATAATTCTTTTCATCTCCCCAAATCTTCAGAAACATTTGATCCAAATACAAAAGTTTTATACATTAGGTTAATTTCTTGTAGGTATATGTGTGTATGCGTGGACATGCAAGAATACACCTGTGTGTATATGTTGGGGTGTGTGTGTGTGTGTGTGTGTGTGTGTGCATGTGTATGTGTGAACTTAGGTATACCCAGGAGAGGAACTGAGTTCCTTGTCTGGGTCAGAAGACCATCATATGCAGGACAACAAGATGATCTGGAACAACTAATTCAGAGAGCCTGGAGCCAACAATAACTCAGAATAGCAAAATTTACCACAACCCACAATAAACTCTGGGAGAGATTGAAAGGAATGCAGAGCTTTTATTGTACCTGGGATGGGAGCTTTTAGATATTTTCATATGAATCTCAAACAACAGGACACCATAGCAGACATCTAATTTCCATAGCTTGTTTGGACAGGTGACCTTGGCAGGTTATCTCTCTCTTCTACATCTCTTTAGTCAACATTAGTACCTAGGGTTCTTAGCTTTCAGTCCTCTGTACTGTGAGAAAGTTGGAGCAGATGGTCCATTCCATGGCTACTTCTCTGATATCAGGCTTTTAGTATCAACTATCCATCCATTTGATCATCACTCACTCATTCAACAAATCTTCACTGACCATCTATTATGTGTTCGCCACTATTTTAAATGCTTGTGATATGTCAGTGAACAAAAACATAGGAAAATCCCTGTGTTCCATTCTGGGACACCAGATTTTTAACAGCAAGAAGTCTCCGCACACTTTAAAAGAGAATAAAATAAAGTAGAAAATATAAAAGCAGATAGGGGGAGGGCAAAGATGAGGAGGCTCTGTTTAATGAGAGCACAGTGACTTTTCTGGTGATGCCATATAAGAAGAACACAGCGTCCTCTCTTGAGTTGCCAAGCCCTCAGGAAAATGCTTTCTGTCTGTAGTTTTGCAGGTATAGGGTCCAGCATTGCTACCAAGGAGAAGGCGATGGCACCCCACTCCAGTACTCTTGCCTGGAAAATCCCATGGACGGAGGAGCCTGGTGGGCTGCAGTCCATGGGGTCTCGAAGAGTCGGACACGACTGAGCGACTTCACTTTCACTGTTCACTTTTATGCATTGGAGAAGGAAATGGCAACCCACTCCAGTGTTCTTGCCTGGAGAATCCCAGGGACGAGGGAGCCTGGTGGGCTGCTGTCTCAGGGGTCGCACAGAGTCGGACACGACTGAAGTGACTTAGCAGCAGCAGCATTGCTACCAAGGTTAGCAAAGCTTGCTGGGAGGCCTCATCTCTCTGAACTGTCAGGAGAGGACACCCACTGCTATTGACAAAACAGTGAATGATTTCTTAGTAGCACAGAGGTGGCGGTTGTGATATAATCCACATAATGTGAATTCTTAAATATCCCAGATGTGAGCTGCTAGAGGATAGGCTAGACCCAGAGGAGTGAGGGCCCAGAACAATCCTGCGGCACTCCTTACCTAGAATATCTGGTAAGGCTCTATATCAGAGTCAAGTGAGTATGATGAAGAGCACTAGACTGGAAGTCAGGAGAAATAAACCCGACTCTACTAAGAACTTACTTGTGAGCCTGAGCTAGTCTTAACCCCACTCTGGGCTCTTAGCTCCTTATCGGAGAAATGAGGCAAGACTGGGTATTCTTAAGATTAAGCGATCTTCTAGACCAAGGTTCATAGCATTAGAATTTTTAAACAAAGCCTTCATTAAAAAAAAAAAAAAAAACACAGAAAAATGAACATAAAGCCGTATCTGTCAGTCAGTTCAGTCACTCAGTCGTGTCCGACTCTTCGTGAGCCCATGGACTGCAGCACACCAGGCTTCCCTGTCCATCACCAACTCCCAGAGCTTACTCAAACTCATGTCCATCAAGTCAGTGAGGCCATCTAACCATCTCATCCTCTGTCGTCCCCTTCTCCTCCTGCCTTCAATCTTTCCCAGCATCAGGGTCTTTTCCAATGAGTCAGTTCTTAGCCTCAGGTGGCCAAAGTACTGGAGTTTCAGCTTCAGCATTAGTCCTACCAATGAATATTCAGGACTGATTTCCTTTAGGATTGACTGGTTGGATCTTCTTGCAGTCCAAGGGACTCTCAAGAGTCTTCTCCAACACCAAATTTCAAATGCATTAAAACTTCAGAGCTCAGCTTTCATTATAGTTCAACTCTAACATCTATATATGACTACGGGAAAAACTATAGCTTTGACTAGACAGACCCTTTGTTGGTAAAGTAATATCTCTGCTTTTTAATATGCTATCTAGGTTGGTCATAGCTTTCCTTCCAAGGAGTAAGTGTCTTTTAATTTCACAGTTTCAGTCACCATCTGAAGTGATTTTGGAGGCCAAAAAAAATGAAGTCTCTCACCGTTTCCATTGTTTCCCCATCTATTTGCCAGGAAGTGATGAGACTGGATGCCATGATCTTAGTTTTCTGAATGTTGAGTTTTAAGCCAGCTTTTTCACTCTGCTCTTTCACTTTCATCAAGAGGCTCTTTAGTTCTTCTTTGCTTTCTGCTGTAAGGGTGGTGAAATCTACATATCTGAGGTTATTGATATTTTCCCAGCAATTATTGATTTCAGCTTCTGCTTCATCCAGCCTGGCATTTTGCATGATGTACTCTGCATATAAGTTATATAAGCACAGTGACATTATAAAGCCTTGACATACTCCTTTCCCAATTTGAAACCAGTCTGTTGTTCCATATCCAGTTCTACCTGTTGCTTCTTGACCTGCATAGAGGTTTCTCAGGAGGCAGGTAAGGTGGTCTGGTATTCCCATCTCTTGGAGAATTTTCCACAATTTGCTGTGATCCACACAGTCAAAGGACTTGGCATAGTCAATAAAACAGAAGTAGATGTTTTTCTGGAACTCTCTTGCCTTTTTCTGTGATCCAATGGATGTTGGCAATTTGATCTCTGGTTCCTCTGCCTTTTCTAAATCCAGCTTGAACATCTGGAAGTTCATGGATCACGTACTGTTGAAGCCTGGCTTGGAGGACTTTGAGCATTACTTTGGTAGCATGTGAGGTGAGTGCAATTGTGCAGTAGTTTGAACATTTTTTTGCATTGTCTTTCTTTTGGATTGCAATGAAAAGTGATGTTTTCCATTTCTGTGGCCACTGCTGAGTTTTCCAAACTTGCTGGCATATTGATTGCAGCACTTTCACAGCATCATCTTTTAGGATTTGAAATAGCTCAGCTATAATTCCACCATCTCCACTAACTTTGCTCATAGTGATGCTTCTTAAAGCCCACATGACTTCGCCTTCCAGGACGTCTGGTCTAGATGAGTGATCACACCATCCTAGCTATCTGGGTCATGAAGATCTTTTTTTGTATAGTTCTGTGTATTCTTGGCATCTCTTCTTAATATCTTCTGCTTCTGTTAGGTTCTTACCATTTCTGTCCTTTATTGTGCCCATCTTTGTATGAATTGTTCCCTTGGTATCTCTCATTTTCTTGAAGAGATCTCTAGTCTTTCCCATTCTATCATTTTCCTCTATTTCTTTGCATTGATCACTGAGGAAGGCTTTCTTACCTCTCCTTGCAATTCTTTGGAACTCTGCATTCAAAGGGGTATATCTTCCTTTTTCTCCTTTGCCTTCACTGTCTTTTCTTTTCTCAGCTATTTGTAAGGCCTCCTCAGACAACCATTTTGCCTTTTTGCATTTCTTTTCCTTGGGGATGGTCTTGATCCCTGTCTCCTGTCCAATGTCACGAACCTCCATCCGTAGTTCATCAGGCACTCTGTCTATCAGATCTAATCCCTTGAATCTGTTTGTCACTTCCACTGGATAATCATAAGGGATTTGATTTAGGTCATACCTGAATGGTCTAGTGGTTTTCCCTACTGTCTTCAATTTAAGTCTGAATTTGGCAATAAGGAGTTCATGATCTGAGTTATAGTCAGCACTTGGTCTTATTTTTGCTCACTGTATAGAGGTTCTCCATCTTTGGCTGCAAAGAATATAATCAGTCTTATTTCGGTTTTGACCATCTGGTGATGTCCATGTATAGAGGTGTCTCTTATGTTGTTGGAAAGCATGTTTGCTATGACTAGTGCACTCTCTTGGCAAAACTCTGTTAGCCTTTGCCCTGCTTCATTCTGTACTCCAAGGCCAAATTTGCCTGTTAATCCAGGTAGCTCTTGACTTCCTATTTTTACATTCCAGTCCCCTATAATGAGAAGGACATCTTTTTTTGGCCATTAGTTCTAGAAGGTCTTGTAGGTCTTCATAGAACCATTCAATTTCAGCTTCTTTGGCATTACTGGTCAGGGCATAGACTTGGAATACTGTGATATTGATTCGTTTGCCTTAGAAACAAACAAAGATCATTCTGTCATTTTGAGATTGCATCCAAGTACTACATTTTATATTCTTTTGTTGACTATGATGGCTACTCCATTTCTTCTAAGGGATTCCTGCCCACAGTAGTAGATATAATGGTCATCTGAGTTAAATTCACCCATTCCAGTCCACTTTAGTTCACTGATTCCTAAAATGTTGATGTTTACTTTTGCCATCTCCTGTTTGACCACTTCCAATTTACCTTGATTCATGGATCTAACATTCCAGGTTCCTATGCAATACTGCTCTTTACAGCATCAGACTTTACATCCATCACCAGTCACATCCACAGCTGGGTACTGTTTTTGCTTTGGCTCCATCTCTTCATTCTTTCTGGAGTTATTTCTCCACTGATCTCCAGTAGCATATTGGGCACCTACTTATCTGGGGAGTTCATCTTTCAGTGTCCTATCTTTTTGCCTTTTCATACTGTTCATGGGGTTCTCAAGGCAAGAGTACTAAGTGGTTTGCCATTCCCTTCTCCAGTGGACCATATTTTGTCAGAACTCTCCAATATGACCTGTCCGTCTTTGGTTGCCCTATACAGCATGGCTCATGGTTTCACTGAATTAGACAAGGCTGTGGTCCATGTAAAAATGTCATTATTTTACATGGAGGAGAAAGCTGCCTGCCTGTTCCTGGGTCCACTGAGGCCATCTCATCACCCTGACCACTGGTTATGCAGGGGTGACTGGGGTGTGTAGGGGCATTCACATGGCTTGGAGTCTCCCTGAGTGGCCTGTGGGAACGTCTAATCCTTCTTGGTAGGGCGAAAGGCTGGGGAGGGCTGAGAGCACCTTTCGGTTCCCACCACCCTCCCCACAGCCTTTGTTCCAACACACTGGCCTACTCAGCCATTTCTGCTTGCCGGTCCCTCTGCCTGAAACGTTCTTCCCCAACATGGTCAGAGTTTCTATTCTCATTTCATTCAGACTGACCAAGTCCTATCTTCTGAGACACCTCATCATACTGGCCTTTCAAAACTTCCTTCATCTTGTGCATCCTTATTCCCGTTCCCTGCTCCGCTTTCTTCCTAACACACACTGCTGCCATTACATGACATTTTTATTTGTGTATTAGGTGTTGACTCAGTTTGAATGGAAGCCCCCTGAGGGAAGGAACTTATCTTCCCACCTCTCTATCTGCTTTTCTACCAGCGACTCTTCCCTGAAGTATCACTAAACTGGGAGCTAAGCCCTATAATCATAAGCAATTAACAGCAGAACTGCTCTAAGAGTAGTAGGAGGTGAGAAGCAGATAGGAGCTCACCTTCTCTTCTCCCTTTGGCAGAATTACCTTTTGCTTCCCTTGATGTGGGGAAGAGAGTCTCCAGTCATCTGGGCTACACCCCTCCCGCTCTCTGAGGAGACAGCTGCCATGGAGGCCATCATACATGGTGAATTCAGTAGTACAGCCCACTGCCCACCTCATCCGAAAGGTCACTAGGGATAATTCCACTGCATCTTACCTATGGAGTTCCCTCAGTCACAGCTAAAGGTCTCCTCTAGCTTCTCCAGGCCTCCTCTAGCATGTTCTCACCTGATAATTCCTCTCCATTGCCACCTCCCATAACCCAACTCAAGTTCTTAGTCTCTCCTCCCTTCTTTCCTTCCAAAACTGTTTACACTGAACAACAGGCTAATAGTATCCACTTCATAGGGCAGTTTTATGCATAAACTAATTAATATATGTTAATACTCAATACAGTGCTTGGCACATAAATATTATTTAAGTATTCTTTATTGTTGTTGTTTTTGTTCATCCTATTATTGCTATTAACAGTGTGCCATGGCTTATATTTGGTGAATCACTAGATTCTATCTTTACCTATCAATGGTGTTGGTTTTTGCCTCATAGGTTCTTTCTCTCCCCACATATTTTATAGCTTCTTTTTCTAGTGATTTTTATATTCATACAGATGATCCTGGTGCTCCCCTGGCAGTTCAGATGGTCACGAATCTGCCTGCAATGCAGGAGACTCGGGTTCTATTCCTGAGTTGAGAAGATTCCCTGGAGAAGGGAATGGCAACCCACTCCAGTATTCTTGTCTGGAGAATTCCAAGGACAGAGGAGTCTGGTGGGCTACAGTCCATGGGGTCACAAAGAGTTGGACATGACTGACTTTCACTTTCATGTTTCACAGATGACCCATTCATTTATATCAGTGCCGTACCCTGAGCAAACAGAATAATGCCTGGCTCACAGTTAATACTAAATTAATACTTTTTGAATGAATATAAAGGATGTCACCCAATCTTTTCTTTTCACTTCACTTCACCTCCCTTTTTGCCACCACTATATCACTCTAAAACACACACACACACACACAAATAAATATGCATATACACTCTACCCTACCTACAATATCAGATGTCCACATCATATTCTCGACTATAAATTTCAAGCTGATTTGCTAAAATAAAGCAATTTACTTTATAATTCTTTGAAGTCTAATCTACTGATCCTTATACTTCATACTCATCTGCTCCCTTCCTGCTTTCTCTTCCCATATGTGTCCAACATTAAAATTATTTCCTCACAAACACCTTCAGTCCCCTTGTGTCTATCCATTTTTTTCTCATGTGACAAATGCAAACCTAGAATGAACTCTTCTACCTACTTATACAGGTCCCAAGTAACCTGAGAAAATTACATACCTAAGTAAACTGACTACATTTTTAATTCATGGTTTCAGTCCTCAAGCAGTGTTATCACTGCCCAGCAATTTTACAAGGTTAATGGTTAATGCTGATAAATAGGTTTCTTATTTTTGCCCCGAAAAAATAAAAGAAAGAAAGAAAGAAAAAAAAAAAAAAAACAACTAAAATCCTAGTTCAGACCTTCTTCTATCTCTTGGAAACCATGATTCTTTTCCCTTCACCACCATTCTTAGAGGATAATCTCATCTAATGCTTTCTATTTTAGAAATCATCCTACAGGAGCATCCTCATACTCCCACAACTAAAATTAGAAACATGTCTCGGTTTCTTTCTATAATCCCATTACCATGGATGAAGGTGCCCTTCTTTCTAACAAAAGCCCTCAGCATGTCCTCTAGATCCCATTACGCTCACTTTCTCAAGGACTGCACTCTTGGTCATCTGCTGTGTCTCCTATATCATCCATTCTGCTTTCTCCCTGGATCATCACCATTAGCAAATAAATGTGATCCCAGGATTCCACATTCCATCCACCATTAGCTCTTGCCCATTTCTCATCTTCTCTTCTTTTCCATACTTCTATACATGTATGCTGTCTCATTTCTTCAATGACAGTTCAGTTCCCCTCATATTTTTCAATGATAATACAGTTCACTTTACTCTTGCTTTTCCTCCTACTTCTGGCCATTTATTTTATGATTTCTATGTAGTACCCTTCTCTTCTATCTTCTGTCCAACCTCTAAATATGAAAATTTCCTAGGTTTTGACCCTATACAACTTTATTGTTTTTTTCTCCACCTTTTTTCCTAGGTTTTCCTCATTCCAAAACAGGTATTATCCATATGCTAAAAACTCTCAAATATATACTTCTAGCCCAAACTTCTTTTCTGGACTCCAGCCTTATATATCCAAAAGATTACTCTATATCTTCCCTTAGAGACCTCATGGGTACCTAAAATTTGACATTTCTAAAACAAACATGGCAACTTCCCTATTCCACTCACATTCATCATCGTTCAAAACTTCCCAGTACAGCCAATGGCAGTAATATTCAACCAGTTGCCCAAACCAGAAACCTGAACTCAATCTTGATTCCTAATTCTCCCTTTATTCCCAGGTATAATTAATCTTACAATAATCTAACTTCCAGTACACACCCATGACATAAAATTTATATTTTATGGCAAGACAAGAAAATTTAAACATAAAAAATGTTCTCTGCCCCTCCCTCCCTTCTGCTCTGCATTGTGTATCTGCTGTGCATTGACCAAGCCTCCTCCTTCAGTAGAAAGATGGGCTCAGTCACAAAGAGTAACATTTTTCTACTATCAACAAGACAGATCTTTAAAAGATAACATACCTTCTGGATCTTATAAGGTGCCACTCTGATGTTTAGATCTGGATTGTATGAACTGTCGATAATACACCATTTAATGTATCTTCCTCTGTCTCAAAAATTTTATGTAACTGTGCTTTGACTTCTAAAGAGCAGAACAGTTCTTGGAAATTTCTGAACTGCTGCTCTCAGGTTCTAACACTCAGTTTAGCTCAATAAAGTTTTTCCTTTCTTTCTTAGAACAACTGATTAATTTTTCATCAATACATATCTAGAATCCTTTAACTTTTCTCACTTTTACTGCTACCCATCCTGATCCAAGCCCTATAATCTCACTTCTACAACAGACTTCTACTAACTCCATATATTCTATGTAGTTCACTATATTCTATTCACCATAGAAGCCAAAGTATTTTTTTAAATGGAATAAAGACTATCAGTTTGTCTAAATGTTAATCCCTCCCTTCCAACTACCTGCCTCACCAAAAAGCCTTCAATGCCTTCCCTTTGCATCATGAAGTAAAGCCAAATGTTTTAATGTGGATTTAAAGTCCTACCTGATTTTAGTCCTGTCTCTCTGTCCCGTTTTATCTGCTGCTTTCCTCCTTTCAGTTCTTCAAATTCTATGGTATCTTTCCCACCAAGGGTTTTCAATTCCCACCAGGGGTTTTCAACCATCCTCTACTTTCTGCCTGGCATGATCTTCAGTGCTCTTCACTTCCCTCCTCCAATTCTTCAAAGTGAAGTCGTTCAGTTGTGTCCAACTCTTTAAGACCCCATGGACTGTGCCCTACCAGGCTTCTCTGTCCATGGAATTTTCCAGGCAAGACTACTGGAGTGGGTTGCAATTCCATCTCCAGAGGATCTTCCTGACCCAGGGATCAAACCCAGGTCTCTCACAACCAGGCAGACAGACGCTTTACTGTCTGAGCCTCCAGGGAAGCCCTAGAGCTTCAGACTAAATATCACCTTCTCCAAGAGGCCTCCTTTGCCCATACCATCTAGGTTTGACCCTTATGCTATTTTCTAACACTAAACTGTTAAGTTTTCATCGCTTATCACAGTTTTAAATTACATATGAATTTGTTTATTTGTATACTGTTTCTCTCTACCATTAGATCACAAAGCCTGTAATGGAAGAAACCATATATATCTTATTTATTGAAGTATACTTAATCCCTGGGCTTCCCTAGTGGCTCAGTGGTAAAGAATCCACCTGTCAATGCAGGAGATGCAGGTTTGATCTCTGGGTCAGGAATCCCCTAAAGAAGGAAATGGCAATCCACTCCAGTATTCTTGCCTGGGAAATCCCATGGCCAGAGAAGCCTGGTGGGCTAGAGTCCATGGGGTCACAAAAGAGTCAGACATGACTTAGCAACTAAACAACAATACTTAATCCCTGCCATAAGATTGAGTTCTCAAAAGTTGTTAAATAATGTTGAATAAACTCTAAGACTGCAAGGAATACACCTTGAAAGATACTTAACTTTGAGCTCCTTAGGACAGTGATATGAATTCTCTCCACTTTTTTAGGTGTTTAGCACAAGCAAACTGTAGGTCCTTGGGAAGGCTTTAGAAATAAATTGAGATGCATTCTAACTTTGATATCTCAAACAATATGATGTACTAATTTCAAAATTCTAGGAACTTCCTAGTTCTGCAGAGTTAAAGTCTGAAGGACTCTGAGACAGGCAATATGCATAATTAGAGAGCCTGGGATTTGAATCAATTAACACACGCTTGGAATCCCAGCTTTTTTCCTCCTTAGATTTTTCTCCTCAGTAGTTGTATTCGACTCTTTGCAATCCCATAGGCTGTAGTCAGCCAGGCTCTTTTGTCCATGGGATTATCCAGGCAATAATACTGGAGTGGGTTGCCATTCCCTCCTCCAGGGGATCTTCCTCACCCAGGGATCAAATCCGAGTCTCTTAAGTCTCCTGCATTGGCAGGTGGGTTCCTTACCACTAGCATAACCTGGGAAGCCCTAAACAAGATAATATTTATGAAATAATGAGTACATAGTTGGCTTATGATAAGTGTTAGCTCCCCTCTCAGCATGTAACAATAAATCCTGTTTGGGACAGAAGTGCTCTTAAAGATTATTCAGATAACTCTCCTGATTCCACAGATGGACACTTATTTAGGGTCACATAAAATGTCAGTGTAAAAGCTGAAATTAGCACGTGTATCTTTTCTCTACATTATTTTTCTTCTATTGAAATAAAGATATTGTAATATATTCTATGATATGGTTTTAGGGGGAAATGTACTCTCATTATCATAGTGAACCTGCTTGAAAACCTGAGGATAAGCAAATTATATAAAGGCAGTGGCCAGTATCCCAGAGCTATTATCTATTCCAATTGGGTCAACAAATATGTATCAGATACTTACTGTGCTTGGATTGAAATGAGACTGAAGATGCAAATACTTATTGGAATGGTTATATTTTTAAGCTAACATAGCACATTACTCAACACAAAGTTCATGGTCAATGCTAAGTCCTACATTTCCCCCCACTTAACATTTCTGAAATCTAGATACATCATACCGTCTCTGTGACAGTTATGATTCATTGACATTGCCTGAGTGCATATGTATTTGCTAATATGTCAGTAGTTTAGGAGAAAATCCCAAGATGATAATGGACCCTCGAAGAAAAGGCTGCACCACCACTTCTGAAAGACACAGAAGCTGCTACTGTGTGGAAAAAAATGTGTCTATTCACAACTCTGAGTCAAGTATTTTGGAATAGTTAGAATCTTAAATGTTTTCAAAATATCTTAATATTTCTTTTGCATGTTCTTTTCATTATGCACAAGAGAGATCTATGATGAAAATCTCTGTATAAGTAAGCTGAAAGAGGTCTTTCTGGAAATATAAAATAAAAATTCAATGTAATAAAGCATTGTGTCAGAGTTTAATTGACAACATTTTCTTTCTCATTAGTTCATAAATTATGGTGCATCTTATAGTTGAAGTCTTCCTAAATTTGATGAAATGTGGTAAGTCACACCAAATAAATGCTGCAGGCTATGTAACACTTTCTAAGAAAAATATTCTAATCAAATCAATCTTATACTGATTAACAACAATTTAGACTGTACCTCTGTTAAAATACTATTAATCCATTTATTGAACACCAAATATGGCTAATTATAGTATGAAGACAAGAATAAGAACTCTGGAATTCTGCAGAATCCCACCTGCAATTCAAATCTGACCCCTCCCACTTACCAATTCTGTGATCCTTGACAACTTACTTAAACTCTATGATACTCAGTTTTTTATTTTTTTCATAATGGGTAAAACAATAACATTTCTCTTTTAAAGTTTGTTGTAAGGATTAAATGAGATCATGCAAATAAAGCAATTAGCAGTATAGGGCTTCTAGAAATGGCTCAGTGTCTGTTAACCACTACTTCATTATTTACCACTATAATAATAATAATAATAATAATATATTATTTGATCTTTAAAACATGCATTTGAGACCACTATTATCTCCAATTTATAGGTAAGTTTAATTATAGAGACATTCTGTTGGAAAAGAGTTATACAGATCACTGATTATTTAGGAAACTTAAATAAATTATACTAGTAAGATAACTGTCAAATACTCAAGCTTAAGTTTCTTGCCACTCTGTATTTAAGAAAAGATTGAGAGAAAAAAATACATGGAAAATAGCCTAAAATGTATATAGTTAATCTGCTTCCCGAGATACTCTCAAATTTACCTCTGGACTGAGCCAGGGCACAAGAGACCACTATTGTAGTCTCTTATATGGTTACTTTTATCAACATAGCAAATAACAAAAGATGACAATGAGAGATATTATAAGGAAAAGGCCCATTAGCCTTTTCCCTTGCTGTTAAGCATATGTCTGAGAATTCTGTTTACAACATTATAAACTATATATTTTTTAAGGCTGCCTACCCTTTTCCCCTCCCCTGGGTCTCAGTGTCAATAAAAGCTGTATTTTGCCCAAGAAACTGAATTGAGTTTTGTAATGGATAGTGTGACCCCATGTTGTGCTTTATCTGATATCTCTCCTTGCCTTGGTTGCTAGAAAAGGCAAAGTCAAGTTTATTACTCAACCCCAACAAATACAGGTATTAACCTTACTCTTGACTTTCTCTTTCCCCTTCAGTCATTTTGCCAGAAGGGACAGTTTGTGAGATGTCTCTAAAGTGGGAAAGAGTCTAGCATCTTTTGGCACTGAAAGAAGGTTATGTAGTTCGGTCATTTTTAGAGTTGCTAGCGATGAAGCTGAAAAGATAAGCATGCCAGCTGGGGACCTTGGAGGAAATGACAAGCTCTGTAATTTTACCATCCGTTCCAAAGAATTTATGGCAAATGGTATTAAAAGTAAATTGGTCAACAAACAAAACATTTAAATCAATACCAAACATGTATCTTAATTCTATAGATTTCCTACGGGAAAATGAATTAGACGACCTTGCCCCACTTACAACCCTGGTGTGCAGTAAAGTCCTTTACAATCATCAGAAAGCAGAACAGAAAGGTGAAAGTCAAATGATACTAGATTGAGCAAGATTTCTAAGAAAAACGGTATAAATGCATTTTGAAATGGAGATTTTTACCAGAATCTGCTTGCCTGGAACTCTCCCCCACTGCTCACCCATTACTGTTGGAGAATTAACTCACCCACATGTGCATGCTGCACATGCCAGGACTGACCATGGCACTGATTTATAAGCAGTTTGAGGCTTTAGAACAGCAGCAAGCTGATGTAGCTCCATGCAGAGGAATAGGACCTGGATTTGAAATCAATTGTTATTTATTAACTGTATGACTTAGGTATGTCACCCTTCTGAAATTTGTTTCCTCATGTATCATATAGGAGTAACAGTAGTCATTGGTTGTTAAGATTAAATGTAAATAAAGCAAAGGTAGTAGCGAGATATAGCAATAACACTGGTGAGGAAAACAGGAGGGCTGACTGTTCTTTCGCCGTTTGAGCTTTGGAGTGTGTGTTAATCACTCAATCATATCTGACTCTTTGCAACCCCATGGAGTGTAGCCTGCCAAGTTCCTCTGTCCATGGGATTCTCTAGGCAAAAATACTGGAGTGGGTTGCCATTTCCTTCTCCAGGGGATCTTACCAACCCAGGGATCAAACCTGGAACTCTTGCATTGAAGGCAGAGCCACCAGCAAGGCCCTTGAAATGAGGCAGCTGGATTAGAAAGTCTCAGAAGGGGATCATCTTCCAACTCTATGGTTTGTAGAGGAGTTGGCACAAAGTTTCCTTTGCATGAAGGAAAAGACCAGTTGTATGTGAGAAACGATCAGAGAATGGGTATCTGCCTAGGCTCAGGGGCTTGGTTGCTAGAGATTTCTTAAAGATTATGACTTAGGGCCCAAGGCTTGCTTGTGGTCCATGGGTGACTTGGAAGTGCTGACAAATTTGAAAGGGAAGGGTTTCACAGTGTGAACATCTAAGGTGCTTTTAATGCAGCCATAAAAGTCAAAGTGCACCAAAAAGAAGAAGAGGAGGAGGAGGAGGAGGAAGATGAAGAAGAAAAAGGAGAAGAAGGGGAAGAAAGAAGAAAAACGCCTTGGCTTCTAATCATTCAGCAGGAATGTATGTCTAGAAAATAGAACATCCTAGTGCGTTTTATGGAAAACACAGAAAAAAGGCCTATATTGGAAAATTTAGATATCTGGATCTTTATTTGGCCCTTTTCCTATGTATGCATACTGTACATATCATTTAGTCCTCATAACGATGCTAAGAAGTCGAGTTTCATGTCTCCAGTTTATAAATGGGGAAATGATACTAAGAACGTTTGAATAATTTATCTATAGTCATAGAACCAGCAAGTGGTGGAAAAGAGATATAAAGAACAGATCATTGGCTTTGATCCACACTTTGAATTCTTTCTATTAACCAGGCTGCCTCCCGAGGAGAACCAGAGCTGTGTTCATCAAATAGATCAAGTGTATATGGAACATAATTAGACTTAATCTGCAGACAATCTAAGCAGATGAGATATGGTGGCTTCCATACTGGAAAGGAAAGAGTGTGAACAGCATTAAAAAAAAAAAACAGATAAAAACAAAAATAATAGAAAATAATGAGATAAATCTTCATAGATTACAAATTACTTTCCTATTTATTAACTCATATGTTCCTTATAATTATCCTACAAAGTAAGTAGTATCATCTCCATTCTCAAATGAGGAGACCAGCTCAGAGAGGGTGAATGACTTTCTCAAGGTCATCAGGATACTGAGTGAAAATCTGAGCCCAAATCTTTCTTCCAAGTTCCTGTCCTTTTCAGCATGCCAAGTCAACCAGATTTCTACTCACATGGTGTGGACAATGTTATTCTGTGGAAGGATGACTTTTTTTCAGTAGACTTGTTTTCTTTATAAAACAGCCCCTCATTCCTAGGTACAAAAGAAAACTCAGTCCCTCTGAAATTCAGCACCAAATTTCAGCATGTTTGGGTGAATGGGGTGGGGAGGAGGGGTCCCCATACCAACAAGCAGTTGTCCAACACCAGTAGGGCACCCTATAATTCAACCCAATCCTGTCACTATCTTCCCAGAGACATTATCAGATTCCATAGATTGAAGACTCAGTCCTATAAGACTATGATCCTACTGCCCCAACATTAGATGACAATAGGAAGTCGAAGTTGTCCCTGAGCTTATGACCAACTGCCTATAAATCAGAGGTCCCTGCAAGCTCTTCCTTGGATCCAATTAATTTGCTAGAGCAGCTCACAGAACTCAGAGAAATATTTTACTTACAAATTACTGTCTTATTATTAAAGGATATCATTAAGGAACAGCCAAATGAAGAGACACATAAGGGATGGTACATGGGAAAGAGAGCAGGGCTTCCATGCCCTTTCCAGGCTCCCCATTCTCTCCACACCTCCACATACGTACTATTGTTTTTATGCAGGCCTGATTACAGAGGCATGATTAATTAAATCATCAGCCTTTGGCAACTGAACTCAATCTCCAGTCCCTCTTCCCTCCCTGAAGTTGGAAGCAGGTGGGTGAGATTGAAGGTTCCAACTTTCTAATCACCAGGTTGATTCTCCAGGCAATCAGCTCCCCATCATCAGGTTACCTAGGGAGTTTCCCCAAAGTCATCTCATTAACAAAAGGCACATTTATAGCTCTTAAACACAGGCTATTCCAAGGGTTTTAGGAGCTATGAGCCAAGAACAGTGGACTAAGACAAAATGAGAAATATATATATATATCTATCTTATACATCATAATATCCTAGCTCTACTTTGTAAATATGTCTGCTCTCAAGTCGGGGATTCCCAGGTAGTGCTAGTGGTAAAGAACCCACCTGACAATGCAGAAGACATAAGAGACATGGGTTCGATCCCTGGGTCAGGACGATCCCTTGGAGGAGAGCATTAGCAACCCACTCCAGTATCCCTGCCTGGAGAATCCCATGGACAGAGAAGCCTGGCAGGCTACAGTCCATAGGGTCACGAAGAGGCAGACACGACTGAAGCGACTTAGCAAACACGCACTGCTCTCGAGTACTCTGAGAGAACACTGGTATTAAAGCAGTGCTAGACAAAAGAAACAGCTATTATAAGGCTCAAAAGAGAGCCATCTTAGCTTAGACTCACTCCACAACACAAGTCCAGGAATTCATGGCGCATACCCTGTTGTCCTCTAAGAAATAACCAATACTGCTAAGACAGGTCTTGGTTGCACTGTGAAGAATCTAACAAGACTGCCACTGCTAGGAATGACCCTGTGCTTTAGGAGTCAAAATCATCTACTGTTCTAGTTAGCCTATCAATTATAGAAACAATAGTGTTTAACCAACTTGCCTAGGCTGCTGCACAGAAAAAAAAAAAAAAAATGTCAAGGGTCTCAGAGTTTCATAGTTGCCTACAGACTTCAGGGTGCTGCTAAATTCATAATCTCTGATCTTCACAACAATCCTATAACCTAAGACAGACATAGGAGATTATTCCAAATATATATATGGGTGAGAGATTGTTACTGAATGCAAGTTTCTGTGCTCAATGCACAGTGAGGCCAAACAAACCAAAACATCAGAGAAAGTTTTATTGCAAGGCCACACAAGGAAAAGGGATGACTTCGTTCAAAAAAACCCAACTCCCCAATGGTTTTCAGGGAGAAATTTTTATAGGCAAAATTTGGGGTGAGAGCTGCACGGTGTATTACATTTTTATGATTGGTTAGTGGTGAGGTAACAGGGCAGTGCTCTAGGAATCTCAGGCTCAGCCTGAAGTTACCATTTTTTACTTGTGTGGAGACCTTAGTTCCTGTAGAAGAACTCAAAATATTGTTATGTATATTCCTTCGGGAGGAACCAGGATCCTGCTTTAATTGCTGCACTACAGTTTCATTTTTTATTTTTTTTTTTATTTTTAAACTTTACAATATGCACTACAGTTTCTTAATTGTTCTGCCTTTGTTTCTGCCTTTCCTTATTTCCCTGAATAGCAACTGAGACAGATAGATCCTTGGGACTCTGGGAGGTCTAGGAAGCTGAAGCCTTCGTCCTATAAATAAGAAACAAGGAAAGGCTTTTGGGCCCAGGAGGGCCTCATGGGATCCTGCACAGTTAGAGTCTGAGTCATAGAAGAAGGGAACGAAACTAAACTGAGCACTGACAAACTGAGCAGGACTCTGGGGTTCCTGGGCACGGAAGTCTTCCCATGTCCTCCACTTCTTGTTTGTAGGGACTGTGTTTCAGATTCCATGACCATCCCTGAGTTCCAAAGGACTGGTTCAAATAATTGTTAATCAGGGAAGGCAGGGGATGCAGAGACAGAGGAGGAGCAGTCAAGGAGCAACAGTGCAGCTTGGGACAGAACCCTTCCACCTCAAGGGATATATAGAACAATATCCCTGAACTTTTCTGCAGAACTAAAATCCCCAACGAATGGACAATGTTAACGACCTGATGAAGTATTCTTTATTTCAGAGAGAAGGTCACAGTTTGATAACATCAAGAACCCCAGAAGTTCATTAGGAGACCACATGAGGCCAGATTAAAGGAGTGCAAGCCCCATGCACACCCTAATCTTTATCAGCAACCCTACATTTGAACCATTGTTATAAAACTCCTCACCAAGTTCCCCCTTTCCCGCTCCTTAGGTTGAGACACACAGTTTTTGAGGGCATGAGCCCACCGTGTTCCCCTTTGCCTGGCAAAGCAATAAAGCTATTCTTCCTACTTCACCCAAAATTCTGTCTCTGAGATTTGATTCGGCACCAGTGGACAGAGGCTAAGTTTTGGCATCACTCACTACTATAGGGCAAGTACTTTGTGCAAGTATACTTAGATCTCATAGTCCTCACAATCACCCTAAGAACTATCACAGGAAGATATGATGAAGAAAAAACTCAAATTAACTATTAGTTTGCCGAAGGTTACATACACTAAATGGTAGGATTAAATAATAGTCTTGGCAGATTCTACACAGCATAATCAAGGTCTGTTTTGGAGGACTGGTATTATTGTTGTCTAGCCCACCATTTCTTAATTACACCATGGTGCCTCTTTTGATGTATTGTAAAATGACTTGCCCAAGATCACTTACCCATTCGTCTTCCCTAACTATACACAGTTCCCTTCGTAAAGGAATTTTCTCAATTTTACTTTTATACCTCAGACCTCAATAAAGAGCTTAACAGATTTTCTTCAGTGATTTATTTTTTAATGTTTCATAAACTGAACTAAAATTTGGCTTTGGGATAGACTCTGACATCAAAGATCCTGGATACAGACTATTTAAGCTATGATATATCACGTTCAAAGGCACATTCATAAGGGTTTGGAGTTATGCTAATGATAGAGTAGAATAGTTACACTGGTAGTTTTAGAAATACCAGTGTTATAGATGGAAAGGAATTATAGATAGAGAGGGCGATTTAGGAAACTTTGAGAAGGCACTGTAAGTTAATGATCACTCAGGAAAGCTATCAGAACATTGTGAAATGAAGCAGGCTTGCTTAATAATAAAGCCAAAAATAAAAGCACAAGATATGTCTCAGGCCATTAAGTAAAAAATTGAGGGCTTCATCCTGCTGACCAAGGTCAGTAACATAATGGTAGGACCAAGGACCTGGACTTTACGGGAAAGGTGACATTCTAAAGTAGAAGAACCTCATTATACTGAAACCTCAGATGATTTAATGTATTTTAGTATATGTCAAAACTCCTCTGCTGATTTGAATAGCACCATTACAGTTCTAGTTCAGTCTTACAGGGTCAAACACTTTCCCATCTGATACAAAGGAGCTAATGATATAAGCCTGCTGTCTACTGAAGAATGAGGAAGAAGGTGGTTTTTTTAATCCCTCCCCACTTTTCCTTTGATTACAAAAAGGTAGCCCACTTAGTACTTGAGCCAGATCCCTCTTGCCTGCTCATTTGTACCTTTTACAAGTATCTTGTATTAATAACTCTGTTAAATTGCTTCAGTCATGTCTGACTCTGTACAGCCTTATGAACTGCAGCCTGCCAGGCTTCTCTGTTCATGGGATTCTCCAGGCAAGAATACTGGAGTGGGTTGCCATGCTCTCTTCCAGGGGAACTTCCTGACCAAGGGATCAAACTTGCATCTCTTAGGTTTCCTTCATTGGCAGGCAGTTTCTTTACCTGCCGCCTGGGAAATCCATTAATAATTCTACTTCTCGCCTATCATTTTGCCTCTCATTGAATTCCTTCAGTGTTGAGACATAAGGAACATGAGCTTCATTGAGTCCTGTGACAAGTTGTGAAATTTCAGTTAGAATATTGTGGGTTAAAATCCCCTCTGAGGTGTGCAGTTTCACTTTCAGTCATGATTCAATAACAGAAACCAGACTTAACCTACTGTCTTAAACAATTAGGAAATAAACAAAATATATTTTAAAAACTCTTTTCAAATATTGGACAACAGGCGATGTAAGGCACTAGTAAAGAAACAAGAGAGGAAAGTGAGATAAGGGTTGTAATCAACTAGGCTTTTTGCCTGGAGGTATATTTTTTACTGTGGAGGAGGGAGGAGATGGCAAGCATAGCCTAATGGTGTTGCTAAACTGAGAAGATAAATATGAGAATTCTGACATTCTGAAGTAATGAGGGATAGTCCCTAAGAAGAGGGAGCTTGGCAGGAAAAAAAAAAAAAAAGAAATTTGCACAGTGGTGCCTTGAGTCTTTGCTATCTCTAAATGTATGCACAAGGATGAAACGTCACAAGATCAGGAAAAGAGCAACTGGGGAAAATTCTTAGTTGAACATTTTCCAAAAATCATAGAGAGGTTAGAAATTGTTCATGTTCCAAGAGTGGAGAGGCTCATTGTTACTTTAAGTCATTTGGAAAATATTCTAGAAAAGGGCCAGGCCTTTGAAACAAAGCTAAACTACTCCTAGAGTAAAGATACTCTTAAAAACAAAACTATAAAAGGATCAAACTGAACTGCAAGCAATCCATCATGCTTGGGCTGGTGCTCAGTCACTCAGTTGTGTCCAACTCTCTGTGACCCTATGGACTGTATTCTGTCAGGCTCCTCTGTCCATGAGATTTTACAGGCAAGAATACTGGGGTGGGTTGCTGTTTCCTCTTCCCAGGGGATCTTCCTGACCCAGGAATTGAACCCGTGTCTCCTGCATCTCCTACACTGGCAGGCAGATTCTTTACCACTAAGCCACCTGGGAAGTCCACAAGTAACTCAACTCTCAGCCAAAACTAAACCCAGGTCTTTAAAGAAAGATAACAAAGTACAAACATAAAAACTCCAGCAGGAAATCAAAAATAAAGATCTATCAAGAAG
Source organism: Bison bison bison (assembly GCF_000754665.1). Classification (NCBI taxonomy): domain Eukaryota; kingdom Metazoa; phylum Chordata; class Mammalia; order Artiodactyla; family Bovidae; genus Bison; species Bison bison. The sequence continues at coordinate 2,248,876 of NW_011494605.1, forward strand.
CAGGAAAATGTTAGCAATAATCAATCATGAGAAAAATATATCAATAAAAACAAACATAAATTGTGATATAGTGAGGGTTGCTGCTGCTGCTGCTAAGTCACTTCAGTCGTATCCAACTCTGTGTGACCCCAGAGACGGCAGCCCACCAGGCTCCCCGTCCCTGGGATTCTCCAGGCAAGAACACTGGAGTAGGTTGCCATTTCCTTCTCCAATGCATGAAAGTGAAAAGTGAAAGTGAAGTCACTCAGTCATGTCTGACTCTTTGCGACCCCATGGACTGAAGCCTACCAGGCTCCTCCGTCCATGGGATTTTCCAGGCTAGAGTTCTGGAGTGGATTGCCATTGCCTTCTCTGTAGTGAAGGTAGCATACATGAAAAATTAAGTCAGGGAAAATAGTCATAATTAGAGAAATGGAAGACATTAAAATTAATCAATGAAATGTCTAGAGATAAAAATACAAATCTTAAAAAAATCACCAGATAGATAATTCCAGAATAGATACCGCAGATGTAAATATTAGAAAACTTAAAGATAGCAATAAAAATTATCCAAAATGAAGCATGGAGATTTAAAAGAAAAGAAAAAAAAAATCAGAGTCTCAGTGATATTTGGGGCAATATCAAATGGTCTAATATGCATGTAAATGGAATCACAGAGGGAGAAGAGAAAGAAAAAGATATAGAAAAAAATCATTTGTTAGTGAAAAAATGATGGCTGAAATTTTTCCAAACTTGATCAAAAATATAAACCCATAGATCCATGCAACTCAATGAATATCAAGTCAACTAAACACAAAGTAACTATACCAAGACACATTATAATAAAATTTGTGGAAGATGGTGAAGTAGGACATGTGTTCATTTCCTTCTTTGAGAACACCAAAATCACAACTAGTGATTGAGTGACCATTGACAGGAAGATGCCGGAGCCCACCAAAAAAAGATACCCTATGTCCAAAGATAAAGGAGAAGCCACAATGAGATGGTTGGGGGGTGCAATCACGATAAAAATCAGATCCCATACCCAGTACATGGGCGACCCACAAACTGGAGAAAAAGAATCCCAAAGAAGTTCCCTGACTCTTGTGAAGGTTCTGAGCTCCACATCAGGCTTCCCAGCCTGGGGATCTCACAAAAGGACTAGGAATCCTCAGGGAATCTGACTTTCAAGGCCAGCAGGATTTGATTACAGGATTTCCACAGGACTGGGGAAAAAGAGACTCCACTCTTGGAGGGTATAAATAAAATCTTTTGTGTACCAGGACCCAGGGGAAAGGAGCACTGACCACAGGAGACTGAGCCAGATCTACCTGCTAGTGCTTGAGGGTCTCCTGTGGAGGTCTGTGTTGGGTGTGGCTCCCCACAGGGACAGAGGCACTGGTAGCAGCAGTCCTGGGAGGTGCTCTCTTGGAGGTCATCATTTACCCTACCATAGAGCCTGTAGTCTCCAGGGCTGCCTCAGGCCAAACAACTAACAGGGAGGAGGGCAACCCCACCCATCAAAAGACAACTGAATTACAGTTTTACTGAGCATGTGAAGTCACTCAGTCCTGTTCCACTCTTTGCTACCCCGTGGAGTATAGCCCACCAGGCTCCTCTGTCCATGGGATTTTCCAGGCAAGAATACTGGAGTGGGTTGCCATTTCCTTCTCCCAGTACAATAGAATGATCTCTATTCCTTTCCAAGCAAACCATTCAATATCATAGTAATCCAAGTCTATGCCCCAACCCCTAATGCTGAAGAAGCTGAAGTTGAATGGTTCTATGATGTGGCAAGCCACTCCAGGATTCTTGCCTAGAAAATCCCATGGACAGAGGAGCCTGGTAGGCAGCAGTCCATGGGGTCGCAAAGAGTCGGACACGACTGAGCGACTTCACTTTCACTTTTCACTTTCACACTTTGGAGAAGGAAATGGCAACCCACTCCAGTGTTCTTGCCTGGAGAATCCCAGGAGTGGGGAAGCCTGGTGGGCTGCCATCTATGGGGTCACACAGAGTCGGACACGACTGAAGTGACTTAGCAGCAGTAGCAGCAGCATGATGTCCTACAAGACCTTCTAGAACTAACAACAAAAAAGATGCCTTTTCATCATAGGGAACTGGAATGCAAAAGTAGGAAGTCAACAAACACCTGGAATAACAGGCAAGTTTGGCCTTGGAGTAAAAATGAAGCAGGGTAAAAGCTAATAGAGTTTTGCCAAGGGAATGCACTGGTCATAGCAAACACCCTAGTCCAACAACAAAAGAGATGACTCTACAGATAGACATTATCAGATAGTCAACACTGAAATAAGATTGATTATATTCTTTGCAGCCAAAGATGGAGAACCTCTATACAGTCAGCAAAATATGACCAGGAGCTGACTATAACTTAGATCATGAACTCCTTATTGCCAAATTCAGACTTAAATTGAAGAAAGGGAAAACCTATTTATTTAGGTTTTCCTAATAGGGAAAACCACTAGACCATTCAAGTATGACCTAAATTAAATCCCTTATGATTATACAGTGGAAGTGACAAATAGATTTAAGGGACTAGATCTGATAGATAGAGTGCCTGATGAACTATGGACAGAGGTTCGTAACATTGTACAGGAGACAGGGATCAAGACCATCCCCATGGAAAAG
>NW_011494605.1:2251603-2300341 GCF_000754665.1 Bison bison bison
AAAGAAATGCAAAAAAGCAAAATGGCTGTCTGGGAAGGCCTTACAAATAGCTGTGAAAAGAAGAGAAGTGAAAAGCAAAGGAGAAAAGGAAAGATATAAGCATCTGAATGCAGAGTTCCAAAGAATAGCAAGGAGAGATAAGAAAGTTACCCTAGGTGATCAATGCAAAGACATAGAGGAAAGCAATAGAATGGGAAAGACTAGAGATCTCTTCAAGAAAATTAGAGATAGCAAGGGAACATTTCATGCAAATATTGGCATAATAAAGGACAGAAATGTAATGGACCTAACAGAAGCAGACATATTAAGAAGAGGTCACAAGAATACACAGAAGAACTATGCAAAAAAGATCTTCATGACCCAGATAACCATAATGGTGTGATCCCTCACCTAGAGCCAGACATTCTGGAGTCCGAAGTCAACTGGGCCTTAGGAGGCATCACTACGAATAAAGCTAGTGGAGGTGATGGAATTCCAGCTGAGCTATTTCAAGTCCTAAAAGACGATACTGTGAAAGTGCTGCACTCAATCTGCCAGCAAATTTGGAAAACTCAGCAGTTGCCACAGGACTGGAAAAGGTCAGTTTTCATTTCAATCTAAAGGAAAGGCAATGCCAAAGAATGTTCAAACTACTGCACAATTGCATTCATGTCACACGCTAGTAAAGTATGCTCAAAATTCTCCAAGCCAGGCTTCAACAGTACGTGAATGGAGAACTACCAGATGTTCAATCAGGATTTGGAAAAGGCAGAGGAATAAGACACCAAATTGTCAACATCTGTTGGATCACAGCAAAAGCAAGAAAGTTACAGAAAAACATCTACTTCTGCTTTATTGACTACATCAAAGCCATTGACTGTGTAGATCACAACAAACTGTGGAAAATTGTTTCAGTCAGTTCAGTTCAGTTCAGTCACTCAGTAGTGTCCGACTCTTTGCGACCCCATGAATTGCAGCATGCCAGGCCTCCTTGTCCATCACCAACTCCCAGAGTTTACCCAAACTCATGTCCATCAAGTTGGTGATGCCATCCAGCCATCTCATCCTCTGTTGTCCCCTTCTCCTCCTGCCCCTAGTCCCTCCCATCATCAGGGTCTTTTCCAGTGAGTCAACTCTTCACATGAGATGGCCAAAGTATTGGAGTTTCAGCTTCAGCATCAATCCTTCCAATGAACACCCAGGACTGATCTCCTTTAGAATGGACTGGCTGGATCTCCTTGGAGTCCAGGGGACTCTCAAGAGTCTTCTCCAACACCACAGTTCAAAAGCATCAATTCTTCGGCACTCAGCTTTATTCACAGTCCAACTCTCATATCCATACATGACCACTGGAAAAACCATAGCCTTGACTAGACAGACCTTTGTTGGCAAAGTAATGGAAAATTGTTTAAGAGATGGGAGTACGAGACCACCTGACCTGCCTCCTGAGAAATCTGTATGCAGGTCAAGAAGCAACAGTTAGGAACAATGAACTGGCTCCAAACTGGGAAAGGAGTACTTCGAGGCTGTATTTTGTCACCCTGTTTATTTAACTTCTATGCAGAGTACATCATGAGAAACGCTGGGCTGGAAGAAGCACAAGCTGGAATCAAGATTTCTGGGGGAAATATCAATAACCTCAGATACACAGATGACACCACCCTTTTTGCAGAAAGTAAAGAGGAACTAAGAGCCTCTTGATGAAGGTGAAAGAAGAGAGTGAAAAAACTGGCTAAACTCAACTTTCAAAAACAAAGATCATGGCATCCAGTCCCATCACTTCCTGGCAAATAGATGGGGAAACAATGGAAACAGCGAGAGACTCTACATGTTTGGGCTCCAAAATCACTGCAGTTGGTTGTTGCAGCCATGAAATTAAAAGATGCTTGCTCCTTGGAAGAAAAGCTATGATCAACCTAGACAGCATATTAAAAAGCAGAGCCATACATTGCCAGCAAAGGTCTGTATAGTCAAAACTATGGTTTTTCCAGTAGTCATATATAGCTGTGAGAATTGGACCATAAAGAAAGCTGAGAGCTGAAGAATTGCTGCTTTTGAACTGTGGTGTTGGAGAAGAGTCTTGAGAGTCCCTTGGACTGCAAGATCAAACCAGTCAATCTCAAAGGAAATCAGTCCTGAATATTCACTGGAAGGACTGATGCTGAAGCTGAAGTTCTAATATTTTGGCCATCTGACGTGAAGAACTGACTCACTGGAAAAGACACTGATGCTGGGAAAGATTGAAGGCAGGAGGAGAAGGGGGCGACAGAGGATGAGATGGTTGTGTAACATCACCGACTCAATGGACATGAGTTTGAGCAAGTTCCAGGAGTTGGTGATGGACAGGGAAGCCTGGCATGCTGCAGTCCATGGAGTCACAAAGAGTCAGACATGACTGAATGACTGAATTGAACTGAGCATGGCTCTGCCCACCTGAACAATACCCAGTTTATCCTACCACCAGTGCCTCCCATTAGGAAACTTACAGAAGCTTCTTAGCCTCATCCACCAGAGGGCTGACAGAAATGAAAAGATCTACTGTCTCCTAACTGCCAGAATGATAACCACATCACAGAACGTTAATTACAATGAAAAGGCAGATATTTATGTTGCAGATGAAGGTACAAGATGAAACCCCAGAAAAATACTAAATGAATGGATATAGGCAACCTCCAGAAAAATAATTCAGAATAATAATAATGAAGTTGACTGAGGATCTCCCAGAAAGAATGGAGAAGATAAAAGAAATGTTTATGAAAGACCTAGAAGAATTAAAGAACAAACAAACAGAAATGAACAATATACTAGAAGGAATCAATAGCAGAATAAATGAGCAGAAGAATGGATAACTCACCTAGAAGACAGAACACCAAACCAGCCTTATAAGAGATGCTAAAGGAACTTCTCTAGGCAGGAAACACAGAGAGGGAAAAGATCTACACAAAATAAACCCGAACTATTAAGAAAATGGTAATAGGAACATACACATCAATAATTACCTTAAACGTACATGATTAAATGCACCAACCAAAGGAAATAGACTGGATGGATGGATGAAAACATGTGCATGTATGCACCTCCACTTCCACATCACTCTACTTCCACATCACTCTACTTAACCCCACAAATTGTATGTAATTATTTTATGGTATTAAGTTAACCTTGTTTCCATTATGGCTTGCAATTGTAATTATCTGTTATTTTTTTGTCTGGCTATTGATTCTGAAAACTGATAAACATTTTTTACTATCATGATTATGTAATGATTGTTCTTTTTAATACCATTGTATCATGAGTAGTCAATAGGAAATAACAGAATTTTATATCCCTAAAGCTGTTAATTTAATAGAAAAACCTTTAATCACTTTTTAAAGTCCAGATGCACATTAGAATTATCTTGGAATTTTATGAAAAATATAAATGACCAAGTTTTTTTTTTTTCCTCCAAAGCTGCAGATGTGATTGTAATGAACAGCCATGTGTACAAACAACTGGACTATACAATGACTTTTACTTTTGTCTAGCTTGTTTCACTTTTTCTATTTCATGTTCAGTGCTATTTCACTTAGTTTATGTTTTCTAATTTCTCCATCTCTTTCTTTTGTTCTTTCTCAAGCCTTTCTCGACTGTAGTGGAAAATATACTAGAAAATATATATGTATATATATAAAAACTTTATATATATCTATTTCAGAAAACTTAGGAATTTTTGTCTACCAAAAAAACTATGACATTTTGGTTCCACTCATTAGACTAAGCATGAATAGAATGCTATATTTCTAATTTATATTCACATTAATATAGTTCCATTTATTCTGCCATCCAGTATTACTGCTAAAATATAGAAAGCTTATCATCTTAGTGATTTAAAAAAATTGAATGAGACTTGAAACTTCTAATTCAATTCAGAGAATATAAAGAAATGATATGTTGTAAAAAAAAAAATAGGACATTGACATGTGATACAGTATTACTAACTAAAGTACAGATTTTTTTTTAAATTTCAAAAAATAAATGTGAAAACCAGTGGTAAGAGAAAAATCGAAAGGCAATAAGGGAAATACGGAGAAATAAGACTATAGAAAGAAAAACAAAGATAAGAATTACTGCAGAAAAATAATCAAACTATGTAATCCAGACCATAGTTGAACAGAATTTAAAGTCCTGAAGAAACTGTCAACTTAAAATGATAGCAAACATGTTGCAAAATAATAGTGATATAATTAAACATCTCATATTAAAATAATTCAGTATTTGTTAAAAATTAAAACAAAATAAAACTTTTTCAGGTAATGAATGCTAAAAGAATTCATGACTAGCAGATTTAGATATTAAAAAAAAAATAAAAGCACTGTTTTGTGGGGTTGATATGTAGATATAACAACCTACAACAACAATAGCAAAAGAACAGGAAAAATATAAATACAATGTTATAAAGATATTTCAGTATATCTGAATATATCAGTTTATAACCAGATAGATCAGTTTCAACTGTTTACAAATGATTGTAACACCATTTGAAGGTAGGTTGTGGTGTCACAGGTACTTAATGCAAACCCAAAAGCAACCCAAAAAGGTAAGACAAAGAGGTTTGTCTTATAAGCAAACAGTAAAGACTGAATATCCTTAAAAATATTCCAATCAATCCAAAAAATATAGAGAACAGATGGAACAAATGGAAAGCAAAGAGCAAGATGATCAACTAAAACCGAGCCAAATTCATAAATACATTATATTTAAATGATCTAAACACTCCAATTAAAAGCAGAGATTGTCAGATTGAATTTAAAAACTAAGGTTGAACTATATGCTGTCTACAAAATTTCATTTTAAATATAAAGACAGAGTATTTCTTTATAAAAAGAATGGAAAATATGTAACATGCAGTCAGTAATCATTAGAAAGCTGCAGAATTTATTACATTAATATAAAATAAAGTATATTTTGGAAAAAGAAAGAGAAAATTTCACAATGATCAGGAGATCACTGTACCAAGAAGAGAAAAACCATAAAAGTGTATGCACCTAAAACAGCTTTGAAATACATAAAGTAAAATGCAACAGAACTGAAAGAAAAACAAATCCACAATTATATGTTAGAAACTTCAATGATCCTTTATCATCATTTGATGGGACACTGAAAACTTCAAAACATTGTTGAAGCAATAAGGAAGACCTCAATAAATTAAGATACACATGCTGTTCATGTATTAAAAGACTCAATAATGTTAGGGTATAAATTATCCTAAACTTTACCTATAAATTAAATGCAATCCCAATTGAAAACATTGATTTTCATAGCAATACAAAGAAACTAGAAGAGCCACAACTCTTTTGAAAGCAACAACAAAAAAAGCAAGTTTGGAGAGCTTAAACTACCTGATTTCAAATCTTTCTATAAAACTAACCAGCAATGTGGTGTGAAATTGGCCTAGATAGGCATAAATCAATGGAACACAGTAGAGTCCAAAAGAGGATATAAACAGAACTGGAATGCAGTCATTGATTTTTAACATCACAGTCAATGTAATTCAATCAGAAAAGGACTGTTTTTTCAACAAATTTCGTTGAAACAACTGGATGTCCAAATGGAAAAAATAATAAATCTTAACCCTGGTATCATACCATGTACAAAAACTAACTTGAAATCATAGATATAAATGTAAAAGCTTAAACTGTAAACTTCTTGGAAGGAAAAAAAAAACAGGAGAAAAATATTTTACCTTTTTTTAAACCTTAATTTATGCAAAGATTTCTTAGATAAGATACAATAAAGCACGAACCATAAAAGAAAATAATATGATAAAATGGATAATATGAAACAATGTTTGTTCTTCAAAAGAACTTAGAAAATAAAAACACAAGCCACAGAAAAAGAGAAATTACCTATAAACCATGAATATGGCAACCTGTATTCAGAAAATGTAAGTAGCTCAGACAATTAATAAACAAAAAAAATCAGAAAATGCCCAAAAGATCTGGATAGATTTTTAACCAAAGAACATAAACAAATGCACAATAAACTCATGAAAAATGCTCACCATCATTAGCCACTAGGAAATGAAAGTAGAAAGTACATTGGATACTATTACATACCCACTAGAAGTGTTAAAATTAAAAATGCTAATAATAACAAGTGTTGACAAGAATACAGTATAACTGGAACTTTCATACTTTTGTTGGTGGAAATATACAAATGTTACATATAGTCATTTTAGAAAACAGTTATATTTTTGTAAAGTTAAATATATATTTGCAGTACAACACATTCATTTGTCCCTAAGTGGAAATAAAGAAAAATAAAATTGTAGCCTTTAACTTGTTTTTTAAAAAAAAATTACAAAACTACAGTAATTAAAAGAACTTGACACTGAGGAGTGATGTCTTTAAGATTATGGAATAGTAAGCCTTGGACCCTCCTCACACCCAAGAAGACACTGATTCAGTAACAACTCATGGACAAAAAAAGTTTTAAATACTGGATCCACAAGCAAAAGAATGAAATTGAATCTTTATTCTATATCATACACAAAAGTCAACTCAAAGTAGATTAAAGGCTTAAATGTAAGACCTAAAACTGTAACAGTCCTAGAAGAAAACATAAGGGAAAGGCTTCTTGACATTGGATATTATTTCATGGCTATGATACCTAAAGCACAGGCAATAAAAATAAATAAATAAACAAACGGGACTATATCAAACTAAAATGCTTCTGCATTGCAAAGGAAACAATCAACAGAGTGGAAAGTAACACAGTGGGAGTATATATTTGCACACCATATATCTGATAAGGGGTTGGTTTACAAAATATATAACAAACTCTTACAACTCAATGAAAAAAAACAAAAACTAGTGACCCAATTAAAACTGGGCTAAGGATTTGAATAAACATATCTTCAAGTGACCATACAAATAAATGGTCAGTGAATATAAAAAATTGCTCAACATCACTAATCATCAGGGAAAGGCAAATCAAATCACATTGAGATATTATCTCACACCTATCATTTTGGGGAAACGACATTTCATCATTTGTGAAAATGCAAAATGGTGTAGCTAGAGTGGAACAGAGTACAAAGGTATCTCAGAAACTAAAAAATGAAACTACCTTGTGATCCAGCAATATCACTTTTCAGGTTACTTATCCAAAAGAATTGCAATCATGATCTCAAACAGATAACTGTACTCCCATATGCAGCACTGCTCAGAAAGTCAAGATTTAGAAACAACCTTAATGTCCATCGACATATCAATGAATAAAGAAAATGTGGTGTATACAATGGAATACTGACCTTAACAAAGAAGGAAATGCTGTAATATGCAACAACATGGATGAACTATGAGGACACCATTCTAAGTGAAACAAGCCAGTCACAGAAAGACAAATACTGAATGATTCCACTTACATGTGGTATCTAAAATAGTCAAACTCATAGAATCAGAGAGTACAATGAATGGTGGTTCCCAGGGTTCAAGGAGAGGAGAAATTGGGAATTGCTAAACAATGGGCATAAAGTCTCAATTACGCAAGATGAGTAAGTTCTAGAGATTCGTTGTATAACATTGTTCCTATTTAGTTAACAATACTGCACTATATACTTAAAAATATATTACAAGACTAAATCTCATATTAAGTGTTCTTAACACAATAAAATACAACTTCAAAAAATAATGAAACAAAAGCATATGCCTTCACAGAAGCTTATATTGAACACCCATGGTAGTTTTATTTATAAACACAACTCAAGCAGATGGAAAAAGTTAAAGTTTATTTATAGAATGGAATACTATGAAGCAATTAAAACCAATGAATTACCGACACTTACAAAATACAGTATACCGAGTAAAGAAGTTAGGCATGAAAGAATACATACTTTATTATTTTGCTTATATTAAACTTTAGGAATTACAAATCCAAACTACAATGGAAGAATGTAGCTCACTGGTTGTTGGGTGAGGGGGTCAGGGAGGCAGATTGATAGAGAAGAGGCACAAGAGAACTTTTGGAGGTGAGGTAGTGCGTTGTCAAATATCATTGGTCTCTACCTTTAAAATGTGTGAAACTTATTGTACATAATAAATTATATAACAATAAAGTTTTTTTTATTAAAAAAAAAACAACCAAGGTTCTATGGAGCTGCTCATCTATTGTGGGAGGGAAAGTCAAATGAGCAATAACAATTGTGTTAAATACTATGTTGAGAAAATCCAGATACAATGGGAGTACCTGATGGAAGCAACTAACCCAAATTAGTGGTTTATAGAGATTTCTCAGGGGAAGCTGAAATCTGAAGGCGGCATCAGAATAGTTTGTAGAACAGACACAACAGCATGTGCAAATGCCTGGGGCCAGACAGAATGATTCCTTGACCAACAACAAGGATGTACATTTAGAAGAGATCTTAACCAAGCAGGACTGACAAGCTTGACAGAATTTGATGACTGATTGTATTCTGGAAAGATCAGAATCAGGAATAATGCTCTGAATTCTGCCCTGAATAACAAGGTGAGTTGTAGTGGTACTTTCTGAAATAAGAGACACTGGAGCGGTATCAGTTTATGGGGATGATGATAAATAAGTCTATTTTTGAATGGGATTTGAAGCACCTGCAATATACTAGGAAAGAGATATGAAATTTGTATATGGATACATAAAGTCAGAGAAGCAACATACAGTTGTAATTAATGTCAGTGAATTAGATGAACTTCCCCAGAAGAGTAAAAAATGATATAAGATGAGGACCAAGCAAGTTAAAGATCACCAATATTTAGGAAATTATTAAAGGGAGAAGAACCTATGGAGGAGCTACTGAGGAAAACAGAAAACAGACAGGAAAGAGCGTTCTCATGGATTTCAAGAATTCAGTACAGTGTGGTCAACAGACTCAAATGCAATTAAAAGATAAGATATGAGACCATCTATTGTATTCAGGAGGAGGAGAAAGGGACGACAGAGGATGAGATGGTTGGATGGCATCACCAAATAGATGGACATGAGTTTGAGCAAGCTCCGGGAGTTGGTGATGGACAGGGAAGCCTGGCGTGCTGCAGTCCACGGGGTCGCAAAGACTCAGACACGACTGAGTGACTGAACTGAAATGACTGCATTCAGTAATAAGGTCACTGTTGACTTGTGAAGATGAGTTCCATTGCAGTGGTGGGGGCAGTGTTGGAAGAGTTACTGAGAAGAAGAAAATGAGAACAGGAAATACAGAAAACTCTTTCAAAAGTTTGCCTACCAGGAAAGAGTTCAAGAGTATTTTGTAGTCAAGGGCTTTTCCCAGTAAAGTATAGGAAAGTTTTAAGTTTTTTTTTTTTTTTTCCCCAGAGGGATTAATGGTATTTTACTTTCCTTTTTATTTTTGCAGGGTAGATGAAATTGTTCCATTAAAGTGGCGTAAAAATCATTGCACTGTGTGTGCGTGTGTGTGTGTGTGTGTGTTCACTTCAGTCCAGTCACTCAGTCGTGTCTCTATCTATATACACATATATTTCACTGGAGTATAGTTGCTTTACAGTGTTGTTAGTTTCTACCGTGCAGCAAGGTGAATCAGCTATATGTAACCATATATCTCCTTTTTTGAATTTTCTTCTCATTTAGGTCACCACAGAGCACTGAGTAGAGTTCCCTGTGCTACACAGTAGTCCTCATTAGTTATCTATTTTATACATAGTATCGATAGTGTATAGAGTGTATATATGTCAACCCAACCCCTCAATTCATCCCACTCACACTTTCCTCCTTGGCATCCTTAAACATTGATGAAAAGGAGCATGTAGACTCTGAAGAGGAAATGATAACTACTTTTTAAATCATTTATCAAATTCCATGTTACTTGGACCCAAAACTCAGAGGAATAAGGAGGATCTTGAGTGTCTGGGCAACATTTTTGTCTCACTTCATTTCCACAAGTGAAGCCAAGGAGATTTGAGACTATTAATCACAAAGTCATATGACTTGAGAATGGAAGGGATTTTAAAAAGTGACCAAGTTCAGCTCCTCTTGGGACATCTATCTCAGAGCCAGAAGACATCAAAGGACTTCACATGAGCAACACTTTTTATCCTCATGTTATGGATTGAGCTTGACATTGTTAGCAGTATGTAAAATGTTTTTTATAAATTATTAATAAAAATATGAATATAATTTTTAGAAAACCTAGACAGCATAGTAAAAAGCAGAGACATGATTTTGATGACAAAGGTCTGTATAGTCAAAAGAACAGTTTTTCCAGTAGTCATGTACAGATGTGAGAGTTGGACCAAAAAGAAGGCTGAGTACCAAAGAACTGATGCTTTTGAACTGTGGTGCTAGAGAAGACTCTTGAGCATCCCTTGGACAGCAAAGAGATCAAACCAGTCAATCCTAAAGGAAATCAGTCATGAATCTTCATTGGAAGGACTGATGCTGAAGCTCAAGCTTCAATCCTTTTGCTACCTGATGTGATGAACTGACTCACTGGAAAAGACCATGATGCTCAGAAAGATTGAAGGTAGGAGAAGGGGATGACAGTGGGTGAGACAAGTTGGATGGCATCACTGACTGGATGGACGTGAGTTTGAGTAAGCTCTGAGAGTTGGTGATGGACAGGGAAGCCTGGCGTGCTGCAGTCCATGGGGCTGTAAAGAGTCGTACACGACTGAGCAACTGAACTGAACTATAAAAAGGAAGATCCCAAGTTTAAACTTTCATATGATCTCTCAATAGATTGTAATGATTATTTAAGGACAAGTGGAGAAGACTCTTGCGGAGAAGGCAATGGCACTCCACTCCAGCACTTTTGCCTGGAAAATCCCATGGACGGAGGAGCCTGGTAGGCTGCAGTCCATAGGGTCGCTGAGGGTCGGACACGACTGGGCGACTTCACTTTCACTTTTCACTTTCATGCATTGGAAAGGAAATGGCAACCCACTCCAGTGTTCTTGCCTGGAGAATCCCGGGGACAGGGAAGCCTGGTGGGCTGCCGTCTGTGGGGTCGCACAGAGTCAGATACGACTGAAGCGACTTAGCAGCAGCAGGAGAAGGCTCTTGAGAGTCTTCTCAAGAGTCGGGTATCTTGAAAGGAGATCAAAGCAGTCAATCCAAAAAAAAAAATCAGTCCTGAATATTCATTGGAAGGACTGATGCTGAAGCTGAAGTTCCAATATTTTGGCCACTTGATGCAAAAAGCTGACTCATTAGAAAAGACCATGATGCTGGGAAAGATTGAAGGCAGGAGGAGAAGGGGCTACAGAGGGCAAGATGGTTGATGGCATCACTGACTTAATGGACATGAGTTTGAGCAAGCTCTGGGAGATGGTGAAGGACAGGGAAGTCTGGTGTGCTGTAGTCCATGGGGTCACAAAGAGTTGGACTCTACTGAGCAACTGAAAAACAACAACAACACAGGCAAAAGAGCAAAAACAAACCCTCTGCCTTGGAAACTAAGAAAATCCTGTTTCACTGTTAAGCATAAGTGCAGACAACTTAAAAAATAATGCTTACTAGGTGCCAGGCATTTCAGTTGCTTCAACTCACCTGATGCAACTACTCTGATAACTAAGTTTCATTGTCCCCGTTTTACCAATGAGGAAAACTACTCACAGACATTAGGGAATCTGCCTGAAGGCCAGAATTCAAATGCAGATCTTTCCAACCTTCAACACACTGTGTCCACTACGTACTTATGCTCCCATACTTAACAGACATTATATTATAGAATTTGCTTTCTGAAAGTAACCAGTGACCAATCTAAAATCTCTACAAATAACACATCAGGAAAAATGGTATTGTAAAACCCTTTCAGATTTCTTGCTAGAAAATAACAACTACAGGCTCTGACTAAGAAAACAGCACCAAAATTACAGACTCCTTTCAGTAAGCCAGTCTTTAATATCTATAAGCACTAGACTATTTAATTTGAACTTGGCTCCTGTGGCAAATACAATAAATTAACTTGTGAAATTAATCATTTTGTTTTTAATGAAAAAAATAAATAAATACATAAGCTGTGCCACATCTATACATATGGCTGGCAGGGATAATGGTTTATGTTGAAAAATAGTACTCTGTGGGAATTTCTACTTCTGTTTAAGCTGTAATTCAATTTGTTCTATTTAAATACAAAACTATGCTAGTCTTTCATATAATCAGTCCACTATTGAGGTTCACAGTAGGTTAAAACTGCAACCCTTTTCACTTAATAAAAATGAAATCAGTGACCTAATTTTGTCCCCCCAATAGTTTATGGCATTAGAATGCAGAGAGAATGCTTTACGAACTGAACCAGTTCAATGAAATCAAATTGACAGATATTTGCTGAGTAATTCAATATGTATCCAGCAGTCAGATGTTTTATATTTACCATTTCTTCTTTTCCAAATGAAGTCCCCATTTTATAAATCATGATACTAATAATCAGAGGCATTACATAATTTTATCCAAGGTGACAAAGTTAAAAAATAGCAGAGCAAGAATTTTAACCTGGTTCTACATGAACCTAAATCCCATGCTATTCACATGACAGTAAACTATTTCTGATGTTAAGTGTTTGGTAGAGAATGAGTGATCCTAGACGATAAATACAATGATAGACCTTTATACAAAATGATACTGAGACACAAATGTGGGGAATGCTGGATGGGAACGCCAGGAAGACTCCCTGAAGGGGTGACATTTAAATAGTCTGGGTGATTACTGGTTTCCAAGGGTATGATTGCACTACGCTCTTCTACAATAGAAACCGTGATCTTCATTTCATGTAAAATGACTGATACCCAGCTTAGCACTCACAATACTGATGTTGATACTGATACTCAGGATCTTCCAATAAATGGAAACCTAAAATCCAGCTCTTTCTTCCTTAGTCCAGTGGAGTGGTTCTAAAGGGCACAGAGTAGCAGTATAAGAAGTGAGCTCAATGACATAGTGAGTGGGTGGGCAGATGATGTCAGTGGGTTTGGAATCTTTACAGCACTTAGCATTAAAAGAATTATAGAATCTCAAAACTTCAGAAAGAGATAATTCAACATCCTGGACACTTATATCAATACCTGAAAAATAGTTTATTATGATATAATAATGTGTGCCATTTTTGGACAAGTTGAAAGTAATCACTACAACAAAAATAGGAAATTGTGTTCCAATTCCTATAGGTGAGGGGAGGGAGTTTTGTTGCTACCTGGAAGAAATGGCATTTGAGGAGAGTCTTGAATAAAAAAAGATTTACATACATGAATAAAAAGCAGGTGGGGGTTCTAGGCAAAGTGAAGAACAGGCTTAAAGGTATGGAAGCCTGAAAGTGAAGAGTTCCAGGGACTGAAAAAACAATCCAGAGTGGAAAGAGCTTAAGTTGTACAGTGGAGCAAGTGTGGGAGGAAGAAGTTTACATTAACATTCCAGAGCCAGATCATGGAGAGTCTTGGAGGCAAGGCTAGGCTTTTATACCAGTCGGACACTACTGAAGTGACTTAGCAGCCGTAGCAGTCAGGTAGATGAATCAAGTTCAAGAAAAGAATACTACATTCAGAACCTTTAAGTAGTAGGCGGAGGGAAAATTAGAGAAGGAACAGTTAGATTTTGAAGGAGCTAATGAAGAAAAGTGTGTTAAGAGGTATTGAGTCAAGAATGGGCCCCAAATTATAGTCTAATTAAAATATCAGTTCTCTGCTTCCCCGAACTCCTGCTTCTTGCTTCTCCACCATCAAAATATTGAGTTGGCAAAAAAGTTCATTCCAGTTTTTCCATTTATGGAAAAACCCAAATGGACTTTTTGGTCAATTCAATACTTAAAAAGAGTAATCCACATTAACTATTGCTACTTCTTTGATGTTTGTTTATTTCTTAACATATTACAGTCTGACTTCATTCCATATCCTGTTACTGAAATGACTCTGAAAACATCACCTGTGATCCAGTTGTCAAAGGCAATGGCTGTCCTCATCCCACTTAATCCTCCTGTGGCACTGCTGATCATATTTGTATCTCTAAAATGTGCCTCTCTATCTCAGATTATGACCAATTGCCTCTCTATCTACCTACATATGGCCAATTAATTTCATTTTCAACAATCCTACTTGGATTCTAATACCTCAATTTAACACATTCCAAATTGAATTTTTAATCTTACCTCCACAAACCTATCCTAGGTACAGTCATTACCATTTCAAATGGTGGAAACTCCATCCTCTTTATGTTCAGAGCAAAAATCCTGAATAATCTTTGACTCCTCTCTATCTTTTACAACACATTCAACTCTTTAAGAAATACTACTGGGCTTGTAAGAAATGAGTTGCCAGTCCAGGTTCGATGCACGATACTGGATGCTTGGGGCTAGCGCACTGGGACGACCCAGAGGGATGGTATGGGGAGGGAGGAGGGAGGAGGGTTCAGGATGGGGAACACATGTATACCTGTGGCGGATTCATTTTGATATTTGGCAAAACTAATACAATTATGTAAAGTTTAAAAATAAAATAAAATTAGAAAAAAATAATAAAAAAAAAAAAAAGGAAAAAAAAAATATCCCATAAACAGTTAGTCTACTGCTACCACTCTGGTTCAAGTCACTGCCATTTCTCGCCTAGATAGCAGAAATAGCTTCAGAAATGGTTTCCTTATTTGCAGCTTCATCCTCATATATTATCAAAGCATGGTCTATAGTCAAAGCTATGGTTTTTCTAGTAGTCATGTACAGATGTGCGAGTTGGACCATAAAGAAGGCTGAGAGTCAAAGAATTGATGCTTTCAAATTGTAGTGCTGGAGAAGACTCTTGAGAGTCCCTTGAACAGCAAGGATATCAAACCAATCAATCCTGAAGGAAATCAACCCTGAATATTCACTGGAAGAACTGATGCTGGAGCTCCAACACTATGGCTAGCTAATTCAAAGAGCTGACTCATTCAAAAAGACCCTGATATTGGGAAAGATTGAATGCAGGAAGAGAAGGGGATGACAGAGGATGAGATGGTTGGATGGCATCACCTAGTCAATAGACATGAGTTTGGGCAAACTCCAGGGGACAGTGAAGGACAGGGAAGCCTGGAGTGCTGCAGGCCATGGGGTCAAAAAGAGTCGGACACGACTTAGAGACTGAAGAAGTCTGTTATCAACATAGCAACCAGATTAATCTTCCCAAATGAAAGGTGTATAAAATATATTCAGGAAAATTATTCCAGAGAAAGTAATTTCTAAGGAGGAACTATGGTTACCTATGGGCTCCCCAGGTGGTGCTAGTGGTAAAGAACATGCCTGCCAATGGAGGAGACATAAGAGACGTGGGCTCAATCGCTGGGTCAGGAAGATCTCCTGGAGGAGGGAATGGCAACCCACTCCAGTATTCTTGCCTGGAGAATCCCATGGACAAAGGAGCCTGGTGGGCTATGGTCTGTAGGGTCACAAAGAGTTGGATACAAGTGAAGCGACTTAGCAGCATCAGCAGCATGATTATCTATGCTGGGTAAGAGGAGAATGGAGTGCAGTCACAGTTATATCTATCTGTTTGCCATTTACAGAAACATTTTTTAAGTACAATAATTTACGCAAATTTCACAACCACTTTTGGGATCCAGGAGTTATTATTTCCATTGTAAAAGTAAGCAAATTGAAACTCAAAATTGTGAAATGTCATCATTCATTCATCCATTTATTCACCCACTCTTTTACTATTTATTGAGAGCCTACTATGTTCCAGTTCTACAAGTAAGCCAGAGATCCTGTCTATCCCAGGAGAGCAGGAATTTAAACCCTAGGCTGCTCATGTTTAAATCCAAGGATCTTTTCCTCTCCATGCATTGCAAAGGGACATCCAATGAGGACCTTTTTGGATGTTTTGAGTGAAAAGCATGTGAGAAAATGACAAATGTTTACAGTTGGAAGGCAATGGCACCCCACTCCAGTACTCTTGCCTGGAAAACCTCATGGACAGAGGAGCCTGGTAGGCTGCAGTCCATGGGATTGCTAGGAGTCAGACACGACTGAGCAACTTTACTTTCACTTTTCACTTTCCTGCACTGGAGAAGGAAATGGCAACCCACTCCAGTGTTCTTGCCTGGAGAATCCCAGGGACGGGGGAGCCTGGTGGGCTGCCATCTCAGGGGTTGCACAGAGTCGGACACGACTGAATCGACTTAGCAGTAGCAGCAGCAACTACTGTACCTTATGTGCAATAATTGGCCCTCAATAAATGTGGTAAATGGATAGATAAGTGGATGAATGTGAAGGTAACAATGGCACTGCTCTTCCTGTCTTGTGTGACTATAATGAGGATCAAATGAGATTGTGGTGAAAGCGTTTTGACAAGGGTCTCTTTTAATCAAACCTTAGACATTAACATTAAACATTTTTACTGCTTGCCGCTTTAAATCCCATTTGGAAATAAGCAGTAATGCATCAGGCTGGGTTAGATTCACTTCTCAACAGAGCAATGACCCTTGGTTATAAGTCATGATTCTGTCTGTTTTTCCTTATTGTCTTCCTAACAATATATAAGAACCTATTTTTTTTATCTCCACATATGACCAGGTTCCATGAACAACACTGAGGCTTAATATTTGTTTCTTGAAGTAATTAATGAATTCCAATTTTATAGATTAGAAAGTTGAAACTCAGAAGGGTACATGAATAACAAAGTCACCTACCTATCAAGTAGCATAACTGAAATTTGGACTCAGGCCTTCTGACACTAACAGTTTTTTGTTTTCTTTTTTTAATGTAGTAGTTTTTACCTCTTAATCCCCTACTGCTATTTTGCCCTTCCCCACCCACTTCTTGCTCCCTACTAGTAGCCACCAATTTTTTTCTTTATATCTGTGAATCAGTTTCTTTTTGTTATATTCACTAGTTTATTTTTTAGATTTCACATGTAAGTGGTATCACACAATATTTGTCTTTTTCTGTCTGATATATTTCATTTAGCATAATATTTTCCCCGTCCATTCATGTTGTTGCAAATAGTAACATTTCATTCTTTATGATAGAGCAGATTTCTATCCATTCATCTGTTGGTGGATGTATAGGTTGCTTCCATACCTTGGCAGTTGTCAGTAATGTTGGCATGAACATTGGGATGCATGTATCTTTTCAAATCAGTGTCTTTTATTTTTTTTCAGATATATATCCAGAAGTGGAATTTTTGGGTCATATGGTAGCTCTATTCTTGATTTTTTTGAGAAAACCTCCTTAATATTTACCACAGTAGCTGTACAAGTTTACATTACAACAAACAGTGGAGGAGGCTTCCCTTTTCTCCACATCTTTACCAACATTTGTTATTTATGTTCTTTATTATGACAGCCCTTCTGACAGATGTGAGGTGATATAT
The DNA here is from genome assembly GCF_000754665.1 of Bison bison bison. Taxonomy (NCBI): domain Eukaryota; kingdom Metazoa; phylum Chordata; class Mammalia; order Artiodactyla; family Bovidae; genus Bison; species Bison bison. The sequence goes on from NW_011494605.1 coordinate 2,268,883, forward strand.
CATTGTGGTTTTAATTTGCATTTCTCTGATGACTAACAGTGTTGAGCATCTTTTCAAGATGTGCCTGTTTGCCATCTACATTAGCTGTGGGCTTCTCATATATGGTATTGTGTTGAGGTATGTTCCCTCTATGCCTCCTTTCTGATGAATTTTTATCATACGTGGATATTGACTTTTGTCAAAAGATTTTCGACTCACTGCATCTAGTGAGATGATCTTTTTTATCCTTCAATTTGTTAATGTGTCTGTCACACTGATTGATTTACAGATATTTTAAAAAATCGTTGCATCACTGGGATAAATCCCATTTGTTCATGGTGAATGATACTTTTGACATATTGTTGGATTTGGTTTGCTAGTATTTTGTTGAAGAAAACATCTAGTCTTGGACTTTTGTTTGTTAGTTTTTTTTTTTTTTTTAAATTAATGATTCAATTTCATTACTGGCAATTGACCTGTTCAGATTTTATATTTCTTATTATTTCAGTTTTGGGACATTTCACATTTCTAGGAATTTGTCCATTTCTTCTTTGTTGTTTGTTTTATTGGCATATAGTTGCTCATAGTAGTCTCTTATATTTTGTATTTCTGTGCAGTTGGTTGTAATTTCTCCTTTAAAATTTCTAATTTTATTGATTTGGGTCCTCTTTTTTTTTTTTTTTTTACTAGCCTGGTTACAGGTTTATCAATTTTGCTTATCATTTCAAAGAGACAGCTAGTACTTCCATTGATTTTTTTCTGTTTTTGTTGTTGTTGCTGTTATTGCTCTGAACTTTATGATTTCTTTCCTTCTACTAACTTTGAATTTTCTTTCTTCTTTTTCTAGCTCCTTTAGGTGTAAGGTTAGGTTGTTTATTTGAAAGTTTTCTTGCTTCCTGAGGTCAGCTTGTATCACTATGAACTTCCTTCTTAGAACTGCTTTTTCTGTGTCTCATCGATTCTGGATCATTGTGTTTTCATTTTCATTGGTCTCCAGGTATTTTTCTACTTCCTCTTTGATTTCTGCAGTGATCCATTACTTCTTAGTTGCATACTGTTTAACCCCCACATGTGTTTGTGTTCTTTGCAGATTTTTTCTTACAGCTGATTTCTAGTCTTATAGCAATGTGGTCAGAAAAGATGCTTGATGTGATTTCAGTTTTCTTAAATTTACGAAGGCTTGTTTTATGGCCTAGCAATGTAACAGTTTTTATAATATACTATTTTTTGACTTAATGTTTGGTCCACAAGATATTTGAATAATAATAAAATAATAATAGGTAGAACTTTATAACCCATGTGGTACTTTCCCATATTTTCTCTATTTACTCTCACAATAATAGTATAAGTACAAATCATAGGTGGGGAAATGGAGGCCCAGAATATCTCTGATGTGTAGGCTTTCCCAAGGTTACAGAGCTAGCAAATTCAGAAGCCAATCTTTTCTTCACGCTCAACATCTCTGGCTCCTTCATATTCATTTCAGTGTCCTTCTTCTCTTAAGTGCCCAGGAAAGCAGCATGATTCTCTTAATATAGGGCATCCACAACTGTGCTCATTGCCCTGGGACAGGCCAGCACAGAAGAATATGTCCTCCAACTTGCACAGATTTTGAGAAGCAAATATTTTGCCATCTAAAAAAGCTGTCAAGGCTTCAGAGACTTTACAGGTGAGGAACAAAGCCAGCTGGCAAAGCATTTGACAAAACCTAACTGCTAGTGATTATCAAACTACAGGAGACAAGGACTTCATAGATGTGTCCACTGACCTGCAAGCAGCGTAATCAAAACAGAATTTTGCAGGTGTTGTCAGGGTGATATGACTTGCATTCATATTTTTTCCCTTTTGTTATTAGGCTTAAAATTTAGTCCTCTTTCTTTAGTAGTTTTTGGAACCATGTGACTGGCATAACTCTGGCAAGTGCTACAAATGCAATGGGATTGTGCCTAAGCAAAAATTGCCACCATGTAAAACTCATAATAAATATTTGTGCTCCTTCCTGGGGTTTTAAAAGGTCAGTGCCATTTCCAAGAATTAAGAAACTGATTTATAAATAATTACTGAGATATACAACAAAGAAGAAACAGTTTTAAAGGAGTTTATATTTAAACACAATAGGGATGCATAGTAACATTTACTGCTATTAATCAAGGAGGGAGTTATAAATTTGACTCCACTTCAGTTCAGTTCAGTTCAATTCAGTCAGTGGTGTCCGACTCTGTAACCCTATAGACTACAGCACACCAGGCTTCCCTGTCCATCACCAACTCCCGGAGCTTGCTCAAATTCATGTCCATTGAGTTGATGATGCCATCCAGCCATCTCATCCTCTGTCATCCCCTTCTTTTCCTGCCTTCAATCTTTCCCAGCATCAGGGCCTTTTCCAATGAGTCAGTTCTTTGCATCAGGTGGCCAAAGTATTAGAGTTTCAGTTTCAGCATCCATCCTGCCAGTGAATATTCAGGATTGATTTCCTTCAGGATTGACTGGTTTGATGCTCTTTCAGTTCAAGGGACTCTCAAGAGTCTTCTCCAACACCACAGTTCACTCCACTAAGATTCAGTTACATTCAGTTTAACTTAGCAAGTACAAAGTAAATTGCATTTCTTCTTAAGTATAAATACTATCCAATGATGAAATCAAATTAATTGGGGACTGAGAAGTAATACAGTTCATTCATTCATTCATTTATCCCTTAATTCAACAAATACTTACCAAGCAAGAACTCTGGAACCAGTCTAGGTATAATTCAGGTATCTGCCAGTTAATAGCTTTATGATATTATTTTTTAATCAGAATTATATTACTGCCACATTTCAGGCACTTTTCTTGACATTTGGGAGATGAGTAATAAGAGTAAAAGTCCAAATTCTTATGGAGCCTGAATTGTTTTTGTTTCCCATTTTGCTGTCTGACAATCGGCTGTGGCTTATGTGGAAACTAATCTACTTGCTATGGTGGCCCCTTCTTATGTTTTACAGTGGACTGTGAAGTCAGCAATCAGGTTAATTGGAAATATGTCTAAAGCAAGAATCAACAAACACAAAATGAGAATACCAGGATTTTCTGGAGTACCTAACAGGAGAAAACATGGGGCTTATCCTTATAGAAACTGAGATGACAAAACACTGGCAACAATTAAAGTAGTAATGTAAAATAGCTTTGTGAGCTCAAAATAGAATGCCCTGTGGCATGCACCCAGTGTCAAATTTGTGCTGTTTTAAGATGGACTGTTATTACACTTAATCAAAAAATTTTAGTAATCTCCTACTATGTTCTAGGCCCTCTACTAGATGCTAGTCCTTGTGCTATACAGTAAATTCTGTTTATCTATTTTATATATAGTATTAATTATATATATAACATTAATAATAGCATATTAATACGATACTAGATAACATGGGATATCTGTTAATCCCAAGCTCCTAATTTATCCCTCCCCTCCACTTTCCCCTTTAGTAATCATAAGCTTGATTTCTATGTCAGTGAGTTGTTTCTTTTTTGTAAATAAGCTCATTTGTATCATTTTCTTTAGATTCCACATACAAGTGATTCGATATAATTTTCGTCTTTTTATGTCTGACTTATTTCACTTACTTCAGCATGATATTCTCTAGGTCCAACCATCTTGCTGCAAATGGCAATATTTCATTCTTTTTATGGCTAAGCAATGTTCCATTATATATACAAACCACATCTTCTTTATCCATTTGTTGATGGACACTTAGGTTGCTTCGATGTCTTGGCTATTGTAAATAGTGCTGTTATGAATACTGAGGTGCATGTATCTTTTCAAATTAAATTTTTCGTATTTTCCAGATATATGCACAGGAGTGGTAGCTCTATTTTTAGTTTTTAAATGAACCTCTATATTGTTTTCCACAGTGGTTCACATTGAAGTTTTTCTAAGAACCTAAGATTATGACTATGAAAACTGCAATTTCTAAATGATTTCAGGGCTATGCTGCTGCTGCTGCTAAGTCACTTCAGTTGTGTCCAACTCTGTGCAACCCCATAGACGGCAGCCCACCAGGCTCCACCATCCCTGGGATTCTCCAGGCAAGAACACTGGAGTGGATTGCCATTTCCTTCTCTAATGCATGAAAGTGAAAAGTGAAGTCGCTCAGTCGTGTCCAACCCTCAGCGACCCCATGGACTGCAGCCTTCCAGGCTCCTCGGTCCATGGGATTTTTCCAAGCAAGAGTACTGGAATGGGGTGCCATTGCCTTCTCCGTTTCAGGGCTATAGCACATGACAAATTTTCTACTGGCTATATCCTCTGGAGATCTGATATCTTAAAAGATATAAGCAGAATAATAAAATGTATTATTTAACTATAATTTTTATCAAACTTGGTAAACACCTAGCATCTGCAATAAAAAAAGGAAGAAAAACACTGTGTCATTGTGTGCACGCTCAATAGCTCAGTCATATCTGATTCTTTGTGACCACATGGACTGTAGCCCACCAGGCTCCTCTGTCCGTGAAATTTTCCAGGCAAGAATACTGGAGTGGGTTGCCATTTCCTACTCCAGAGGATCTTCCTAACCCAGGGAATGAACCCATATCTCTTGCATCTCCTGCATTGGCAGCTGTATTCTTTGCATTGCACCACCGGGAAGTCTTGCTTTTCTCTGAAGTGTTCTTCATTTGACCTAATATTCCCTTCAAAACAGTCTTACTTAGGTCTCCTCTATTCAAAAACGTCCTATCACTCATGCCTGTAAATCAAGAGCAAAAAACAAACAAACAAAAAACTGTGGCGTGGCTTTCAAAACTCTTTGGCTAAAAGTTTTCAGTGACCCTAAATCCACCTTCTCTTCCCTAGCTGGGACGAGCTCCTCTCAAATGAATCTCATGTCTATTGCAATCTCTGTATCTATTAAAGCAAAATCAAACAAACAAAAAATAACCTATAAATTTACAAACTCTATATGGTATTATATATTTTCTAGGATTTTGATATTTGGAGAGAAGAAAATATAGTCAGCCCTTCGTATCTACATATCCATGGATTCAACCAAAGGATGGAAAATATTTGAAAAAAAAATTCCATGAAATTCCAAAAATCAAAAAAAGGCAATGGTATGAATATGTTCTGAACACTGTCAACCTGCTTATTCTGGAACCCACAGAAAAAAGATTGGGAAAAAGGTCTGATCCAGTGTGTTGTTGGCTGATGATGACTCTCATCATGGTTACCAGGGCTGTATTAGAACTCTGCAAAAGATGGGGGAGGGGGAGGGTCTTGAGGGGCTATGTTAGAGGGCTTGGGAGGTAGGGAGACTTCGGGTCCCTCCAGGGAACCTATCTTAAACTCATCCTCAACCATTTACATAGCACTTACATTATATTTGGGCTTCCCTGGTGGCTCAGACAGTAAAGAATCTGCCTGCAATGTAGGAGACATGGGTTTGATCCCTGGGTTGGGAAGATCCCCTGGAGAAGGGAATGGCAACCCACTCCAGTATTCTTGCCTGGAGAATTCCATGGACAGAGGAGGCTGGTGGACTATAGTCCATGTAGTCACAAAGAGTGGGACACTACTAAGCGACTAACACTGCACTACTACTATATCTATTCCCATTTCCAGTCTCTTTTGTCTCACTGTCCTCTTTCTCCAACAAACCCAATGTATAGAGAAGAATGCAAGGGTTAGGAATTAATGCATATTTGGGTTATAATCCTGGCTCTGCCATTCACAAGTTGACTGAATTTTGATAAGTTATTATAACTCTTTGAGCCTTAATTTCCTCATCTATAAAATGGAATAATAATCCCCACTCTCATGGGAATACTGAGAGGCTAATTTAAATGTGAGTAAAGAAATGTAGCATAAAGAAGTCTGAACACTGAAGAACTGGTGCTTTCAAATTGTGTTGGAGAAGACTCTTGAGGATCCCTTGGACTGCAAGGAGATTGAACCGGGCAATCCTAAAGGAAATCAAACCTGAATATTCATTGTAAAGCCTGATGCTGAAGTTTCAATACTTTGGCCACCTGAGATGAAAAGCTGACTCATTGAAAAAGACCCTGATGTTGGTAAGGACTGAAGGCAAAAGGAGAAGTGTGTGGCAGAGGATGGGATGCTTAGATAGCATCATTGACTAAATAGACATGAATTTTAGCAAACTCCAGGAGATAGTGGAGGAACAGAGCCTGGTATTCTGAAGTCCATGAGGTCACCAAGAGTCAGACACAACTGAATACCTGAACTACAATAACAAAGAATTTGGCACAGTGTTTGTTATGTAAATGCTCAATAAATATTTTTTCCTTCTTTTATCCTCACTCTATGTTTACAATAGTATTAAATACACTTCTAAATAATATCCCAGGAAACTAATCCTAAAACTTTTTATTGCAGATACTACTCTATTATTTGAAGGATATTAAAATGCCTATTGAAGACCAGTTAGACCTAATTGATATCTATAGGACACTTCACCCCAAAACAATAAATTTCAACTTTTTCTCAAGTGCACACGGAACCTTCTTCAGGACAGATCACATCCTGGGCCATCAATCTAGCCTTGGTAAATTCAGAAAAATTGAAATCATTCCAAGCATCTTTTCTGACCACAATGCAGTAAGATTAGATCTCAATTACAGGAGAAAAATTATTTAAAATTGCAACATATGGAGGCTGAACAACACGCTGCTGAATAACCAATAAATCACAGAAGAAATAAAAAAAGAAATCAAAATATGCATAGAAATGAATGAAAATGAAAACACAACAACCCAAAACCTGTGGGATACTGTAAAAGCAGTGCTAAGAGGTAAGTTCAGAGCAATACAGGCATACCTCAAGAAACAAGAAAAAAATCAAATAAATAACCTAACTCTATACCTAGAGCAACTAGAAAAGGAAGAAATGAAGAACCCCAGGGTTAGTAGAAGGAAAGAAATCTTAAAAATTAGGGCAGAAATAAGTGCAAAAGAAACAAAAGAGACCATAGCAAAAATTAAAAAAGCCAAAAGCTGGTTCTTTGAAAGGATAAATAAAATTGACAAACCATTAGCCAGACTCATCAAGAAACAAAGGGAGAAAAATCAAATCAATAAAATTAGAAATGAAAATGGAGAGATCACAACAGACAACACACAAATACAAAGGATCATAAGAGACTACTATCAGCAATTATATGCCAATAAAATGGACAACGTGGAAGAAATGAGCAAATTCTTATAAAAGTACAACTTTCCAAAACTGAACCAGGAAGAAATAGAAAATCTTAACAGACCCATCACAAGCACCAAAATTGAAACTGTAATCAGAAATCTTCCAGCAAACAAAAGCCCAGGTTCAGACGGCTTCACAGCTGAATTCTACCAAAAATTTAGAGAAGAGCTAACACCTATCCTACTCAAACTCTTCCAGAAAATTGCAGAGGAAGGTAAACTTCCAAACTCATTCTATGAGGCCACCATCACCCTAATACCAAAACCTGACAAAGATGCCACACACACACACACACACACACACACACACACACACAAACACTACAGGCCAATATCACTGATGAACATAGATGCAAAAATCCTTAACAAAATTCTAGCAATCACAATCCAACAACACATTAAAAAGATCATACACCATGTCCAAGTGGGCTTTATCCCAGGGATGCAAGGATTCTTCAATATCCACAAATCAATGTAATACACCACATCAACAAATTGAAAAATAAAAGCCATATGATTATCTCAATAGATGCAGAGAAAGTCTTTGACAAAATTCAACATCCATTTGTGATAAAAACTCTCCAGAAAGCAGGAATAGAAGGAACATACCTCAACATAATAAAAGCTATATATGACAAACCCACAGCAAGCAAACATTATCCTCAATGAGAAAAATTGAAAGCATTTCCCCTAAAGTCAGGAACAAGACAAGGGTGCCCACTTTCACCACTACTATTCAACATAGTTTTGGAAGTTTTGGCCACAGCAATCAGCAGAAAAAGAAATAAAAGGAATCCAAATTGGAAAAGAAGAAGTAAAACTCTCACTGTTTGCAGATGACATGATCCTCTACATAGAAAACCCTAAAGACTCCACCAGAAAATTACTAGAGCTAATCAATGAATATAGTAAAGTTGCAGGATACAAAATCAACACACAGAAATCCCTTGCATTCCTATACACTAATAATGAGAAAATAGAAAGAGAAATTAAGGAAACAATTCCATTCACCATTGCAACGGAAAGAATAAAATACTTAGGAATATATCTACCTAAAGAAACTAAAGACCTATATATAGAAAACTATAAAACACTGGTGAAAGAAATCAAAGAGGACACTAATAGATGAAAAAATATACCATGTTCATGGATTGGAAGAATCAATACAGTGAAAATGAGTATACTACCCAAAGCAATCTATAGATTCAATGCAATCCCTAACAAGCTACCAAGGGTATTTTTCACAGAGCTAGAACAAATAATTTCACAATTTGTATGGAAATACAAAAAACCTCAAATAGCCAAAGCAATCTTGAGGAGCAAGAATATACAACAGAGAAAAGACAGTCTCTTTAACAAGTGGTGCTGGGAAAACTGGTCAACCACTTGTAAAAGCATGAAACTAGAACACTTTCTAACACCTTACACAAAAATAAACTCAAAATGGATTAAAGATCTAAACGTAAGACCAGAAACTATAAAACTCCTAGAGGAGAACATAGGCAAAACACTCTCTGACATACATCACAGCAGGATCCTCTATGACCCACCTCCCAGAATATTGGAAATAAAAGGAAAAATAAACAAATGGGACCTAATTAAAATTAAAAGCTTCTGCACAACAAAGGAAACTATAAGCAAGGTGAAAAGAAAGCCTTCAGAATGGGAGAAAATAATAGCAAATGAAGCAACTGACAAAGAACTAATCTCAAAAATATACAAGCAACTCCTGCAGCTCAATTTCAGAAAAATAAATGACCCAGTCAAAAAATGGGCCAAAGAACTAAACACACATCTCTCCAAAGAAGACATACAGATGGCTAACAAACACATGAAAAGATGCTCAATATCGCTCATTATCAGAGAAATGCAAATCAAAACCACAATGAGGTACCACTTCATGCCAGTCAGAATACCTGCTATCCAAAAGTCTACAAGCAATAAATTCTGGAGAGGGTGTGGAGAAAAGGGAAGCCTCTTACACTGTTGGTGGGAATGCAAATTAGTACAGCCACTATGGAGAACAGTGTGGAGATTCCTTAAAAAACTGGAAATAGAACTGCCTTGTGACCCAGCAATCCCACTGCTGGGCATACACACTGAGGAAACCAGAATTGAAAAAGACACATGTACCCCAATGTTCATCACAGCACTGTTTATAATATCCAGGACATGGAAGCAACCTAGATGTCCACTGGCAGACCAATGGATAAGAAAGCTGTGGTACATATACAAAATGGAGTATTACTCAGCCATTAAAAAGAATACATTTGAATCAGTTCTATGAGGTGGATGAAACTGGAGCCTATTATACAGAGTGAAATAAGCCAGAAAGAAAAACACCAATATAGTATACTAATGCATATATATGAAATTTAGTAAGATTGTCACAATAACCCTGTATGCAAGACAGCAAAAGAGACACAGATGTATAGAACAGTCTTTTGGACTCTATGGGAGAGGGAGAGGGTGGGATGATTTGGGAGAATGGCATCGAAACATGTATAATATCATATAAGAAATGAATTGCCAGTCCAGGTTCAATACAGGATGCTTGGGGCTGGTGCACTGGGTTGACCCGGAGGGATGGTATGGGGAGGGAGGTGGGAGGGGGGTTCAGGATGGGGAACACATGTAAGCCTGTGGTGGATTCATGTTGATGTGTGGCAGAACCAAAACAATATTGTAAAGTAATTAGCCTCCAATTAAAATACATAAATTTAAATTAAAAAATAAAATAGTTTTTCAAGGTTGCTGGTAACTTAAAGCTTTAATCTTAAGTTAAATGATGAAAATTTGTAAAAGGTCTAGATAATTTTTAAATAAAATGTTAAAATATCAAATAAATAAAATGCCTATTGAGAATATAAACTTCAGTTCAGTTCAGTTCAGTCGCTCAGTCCTGTCTAACTCTTTGACCCCATGAATCGCAGCACGCCGGGCTTCCCTGTCCATCACCAACTCCCGAAGTTCACCCAAACTCATGTCCATCGAGTCAGTGATGCCATCCAGCCATCTCATCCTCTGTCGTCTCCTTCTCCTCCTGCCCCAAATCCCTCCCAGCATCAGGGTCTTTTCTAATAGTCAACTCTTAATATCAGGTGGCCAAAGTATTGGAGTTTCAGCTTTACATCAGTCTTTCCAATGAACACCCAGGGCTGATCTCGTTTAGAATGGACAGGTTGGATCTCCTTGCAGTCCAAGGAACTCTCAAGAGTCTTTTCCAACAACACAGTTCAAAAGCATCAATTCTTTGGCACTTAGCTTTCTTCACAGTCCAACTCTCACATCCATACATGACCACTGGAAAATAGCCTTGACTAAACGGACCTTTGTTGGCAAAGTAATGTTTCTGCTTTTTAATATGCTGTCTAGGTTGGTCATAATATGGCACTAAAAAAAGATACTATAAATAAAATAATGACTTTTTTTATAATTCACCAATTAGCTTCATACCCATTTCTTCATTTTCTTCTCAAAATAACCTTATAGGATGACTAGGTCAGATATTTCTATTTTAGAAGTGAAGAAACAGGCTTGAAGATATTATAAGACCTGGAACATGTGTATTCAATCTGAAGGGAATGGAAAAGGGGGCAAAACCCAGATATTCCAGTCCCTTTACAAGGGTTCATTCCACTCTGTTCCTAACAGACAAGGATATGCATTAACTGGGTAAGTCACTTCTCTCCTGAGACCTTCCATTGCCCTGTGAACAAGCCATCAAAGTAGTAATCTGTGATATATGCCTACCCACAACTTCCAATACTTACCTAGCCTTACCTCTCCCTAAGACCATGCATTTGTTTAAGGAGGAGTCATACTGAACTTGTTGTTTGTTGTCTCTGAAACATATTAAGCTGTTAGTTCTGGGCATATGCTGCTGCTTTGGTTTGGAATGCCCTTCCTGCTCCTGAATACCCAGGTAACACCCCTTTATGAACTTTTCAAGATCCGAGGCATGGCTTGCTATAGCTAGAAGAACTTTCTTGATACTCCATGAAAAGTGGTTACTTTGTCTTTCATATCCCTTGGCACAACCTTGTAACATGCAATTGTATCTTGAATTTGGTGCAACTGTATCTTCTCTGTATTGGTTGTGTTTGACACAATTATGTCTGTCTCCATCACTGGACTGTGAACTTCATGAAAGCAGGGATTGTACCATGTGTTTTATTAATTCTCAGTGTCCAGACAAGACTTGGCATGAAGTAGGTATTCAGGGAGTACTTGATAATATGATGGATGGATTAAATTTCCTAGGGTATCTTTAGGTCTGACCCAGAAGCCTTACATTTGAAAGAAAAAGAGTAACTCACAGATCTTCTCAGGAAGGAGTCAGTCCTAACCATCTACATACATTAACACATGGGGAGTGAAGTGGAAAAACAAAAATAAAAATGTAGAAGTCAGCAATTACTGGAATTACTGCTCTTTGGGACACAATCATGAACATGTCATTTTCTCAGCAGCAACTCTCTCACCATTTTATCTCTATTTGCCATTTGCCAACCCAGACTGAGCTGGTTCTCTAGTGTGAAATAGGCTTAATCCTTTTGAAAATGATTCTGCCAATGAAAAAGCTAGGTCATCCACAGCTAAATGAATTTTAGTGGGCCCATGCATAGATCTAAACAGAAACTGGGTCTCACAAGTTCTCTGAGCTCTGGTTTTTCTATCTGTAAGCAGTAAACAACATCCTCTCTTAGCCTCTCCATCAGCAAGGCGAACCATGGCATACATAAGGCAATGGTATAAATATGTTCTGCATACTGTCAATCTGCTTACTCTGGAACCCAGAGAAAAAAGATAGGAAAAAAGGTTTGATCCAATGTGTTGTTGGCTGATGATGACTCTCAGTGGATACCAGGGCTGTATGAGAATTCTGTAAAAGTCAGCAGGAGGGAGAAGGTCTTGAGGGGCTATGTTAGAGGGCTTGGGAGGTAGGGAGATTTTGGGTGCTCCCAAGGAATCCGTCATTGAGGAAGCCTCATGAAGGGGTAATACGAAGCAAGCAGCAGTGCTTACTCATCTATAATCTAGCACTGAACACACACACACACACACAAGATATTTAATAATTTCTAGAAGGAAGGGAGGGCTTCCCAGGTGTTACTAGTGGTAAAGAACCTGTCTGCCAATGCAGGAGACATAAGGTTTGAACTCTGGGTGGGGAGGACCCCCTGAAGGAGGCATGTCAACCCACTCCAGTATTCCTGCCTGGAGAATCCTATGGACAGAGGAGCCTTCTGTACTACAGTCCATAGGGTTGCAAAGAGTCAGATGTAACTGAGGCCACTTAGCATGCATGCATAAGAAGAAAGAGAATAAGGAAGGTGGGAAGTAGGTAGGTGGGTAGGTAGGGAGAGAGGAAGGAAGAGAGGGAGGGAGGGAAGGTAGGTCCTAAGGCTTGCCTTTAAAAGTAGCCTGGATCTAGCACTGAGTTTAATGAGCATTGAGCTCATATCCTCTTTCACTTATACCTAATACTCATGTTCAAAGACCTAGCTCACTTCAGTGCAATTTTCTTCAGCTTATCTAACCTCACATACCTGCTGATTCCTCAGACCTATGAAGGGTGCTAGAGCCTCTGGTATGAATGAGACACAATCTTTGACTTCAAGAACTAAGCTGAGAGAAACCTAGGAATAGACAGTGATAACTTGGAGATAAATGCAGTAAGAGAGGAGTTCTCTTACTGAATGGGGCACACAGAGCATGAAATAACGAATTCAGCCAGTAGAAGACATCACAGAGAGAAGGGCACTTAGGTTAGGCCCTGAAAGAAGAGTAAGCGCTTTAGGCAGTGAGACAGAGAATTCTAGGCTGAAATAACACTGAGAGCACAGGCAGTGGGGCTGGTGGTGATGGTGTTGACAGAACGAGATGCTTCTCTCTGAGAAGTTACAGAGAGTATCTGATGGCTGAACAGAAGACCTGAGAAAGAGGATATGAGCTAGGCCAAGAAAGACAGGATAGGGTTAATCCATCTTCATCCAGGAGCAGGCAGAAATGGTGTTCTAGGTAAGGAATCTTACCTGTCATACGTTGAAAAAGGTTGCTTCAGAAAGTGATGAATATAGTTAGAAGGTAAGGGCAGGAAATATCTAAGACATCATCTGACATTTTTTTTTTTTTTTTGCTCTAGCCTATTGCCAAAGTGAAGTCGTTCAGTTGTGTCCGACTCTTTGCAATCCCATGGACTATAGCCTACCAGGCTCCTCTGTCCATGGGATTTTCCAGGCAATAGTACTGGAGTGGATTGCTATTTCCTTCTCCAGAGGATTTTCCCGACCCAGGGATCGAACCCAAATCTCCCGCATTGTAGACAGACGCTTTACTGTCTGAGCACCAGGGAAGTCCAGACTTAAATTGAAGTCCAGACTAAAATTCAGACTTAAATTGAAAAAAGTGGGGAAAACCACTAGACCACTCAGGTGTGACCTAAATCAAATCCCTTATGATTATACAGTAGAAGTGAGAAATAGATTTAAGGGACTAGATCTGATAAGAGTGCCTGATGAACTATGGATGAGGTTTGTGACACTGTATAGAGACAGGAAGCAAGACTATTCCCAAGAAAAAGAAATGCAAAAAAGTAAAATGGCTGTCTGAGGCGGCCTTACAAACATCTGTGAAAAGAAGAGATGTGAAAAGCAAAGGAAAAAAGGAAAGATATGCCTATTTGAATGCAGAGTTCCAAAGAATAGCAAGGAGAGATAAGAAAGCCTTCCTCAGTGATCAGTGCAAAGAAATAGAGGAAAACAACAGAATGGGAAAGACTAGAGATCTCTTCAAGAAAATTAGAGATACCAAGGGAACATTTCATGCAAAGACAGGCTCAATAAAGGACAGAATGGTATGGATCTAACAGAAGCAGAAGATATTAAGAAGAGATGGCAAGAATACACAGAACTGTACAAAAAAGATCTTCATGACCAAGATAATCATGATGGTGTGATCACTCATCTAGAGCCAGACATCCTGGAATGTGAAGTCAAGTGGGCCTTAGGAAGCATCACTACGAACAAAGCTAGTGGAGGTGATGGAATTCCAGTTGAGCTATTTCAAATCCTAAAAGATGATGCTGTGAAAGTGCTGCACTCAGTGTTAGCAAATTTGGAAAACTCAGCAGTGGCCACAGGACTGGAAAAGGTCAGTTTTCATTCCAATCCCAAAGAAAGGCAATGCCAAAGAATGCTCAAACTACCGCATAATTGCACTCATCTCACACGCTAGTAAAGTAATGCTCAAAATTCTCCAAGCCAGGCTTCAGCAATATGTGAACCGTGAACTTCCTGATGTTCAAGCTGGTTTTAGAAAAGGCAGAGGAACCAGAGATCAAATTGGCAACATCTGCTGGATCATCAAAAAAGCAAGAGAGTTTCAGAAAAACATCTATTTCTACTTGACTATGCCAGAACCTTTGGCTGTGTGGATCACAATAAACTGTGGAAAATTCTGAAAGAGCTTGGAATACCAGACCACCTGACCTGCCTCTTGAGAAATCTGTATGCTGGTCAGGAAGCAACAGTTAGAATGGGATATGGAACAACAGACTGGTTCCAAACAGGAAAAGGAGTACATCAAGGCTGTATATTGTATACTACTTATTTAACTTATATGCAAAGTACATCATGAGAAATGCTGGGCTGGATGAGGCACAAGCTGGAATGAAGATTGCTGGGAGAAATATCAATAACCTCAGATATGCAGATGGCACCACCCTTATGGCAGAAAATGAAGAAGAACTAAAGAGCCTCTTGATGAAAGTGAAAGAGGAGAGTTAGAAAGTTGGCTTAAAGCTCAACATTCAGAAAACGAAGATCATGGCATCTGGTCCCATTACTGCATGGGAAATAGATGGGCAAACAGTGGAAACAGTGGCTGACTTTTTCAGGCTCCAAAATCACTGCAAATGTTGACTGCAGCCATGAAATTAAAAGATGCTTACTCCTTGGAAGGAAAGTTATGATCAACCTAGACAGCATATTGAAAAGCAGAGACTACTTTGCCAACAAAGGTCCATCTAGTCAAGGCTATAGTTTTTCCAGTAGTCATGTATGGATGTGAGAGTTGGAGTATAAAGAAAACTGAGTGCCGAAGAATTGATGCTTTTGAACTGTGGTGTTGGAGAAGACTCTTGAGAGTCCCTTGAACTGCAAGGAGATCCAACCAGTCCATCCTAAAGTAGATCAGTCTTGGGTGTTCATTGGAAGGACTGATGTTGAAGGTGAAACTCCAATACTTTGGCCACCTGATGCAAAGAGCTGACTCATTTGAAAAGACCCTGATGCTGGGAAAGATTGAGGGCAGGAGGAGAAGGGGACAACAGAGGATGATATGGTTGGATGGCATCACCAACAAAATGGATATAAGTTTAGGTAAACTCTCGGAGATGGTGATGGACTGGGAGGCCCGGTGTGCTGCTGTTTATGAGGTCGCAAAGAGTCGGACGCGACTGAGTGACTGAACTGAGCATTTATTTGTCTTGTCTTAGATAATCCTCTCTCTTACCCTTGCCACCACACCCAATTCCTCTGCCAACTAAATTAGAGATCACAGATACGACTGCTGTAGTTTTGAATTACAACTCTACCATTTATCAGTTCTTCAATCTTGGATGATTTTCCAACTTTGCTCACACCAGTTTCTATAACCATCAATGGAGGTAATACTAGTATTTATGACTGCTGTATGCTTTAGTCATAATAGCTAATTTCTATTATTTACTATGTATCAGGTCCAGTTCTAAGCATTTTTAATATGCTAGTTCTTTTGTTATATAAATACCTATTATCTCATAGGTAATATTTGTGTCCTTATCTTACAGATGAGGAAAAGAAAGTCCAAAAAGGTTAAGGATTTGACTTCAGCTCACAGTTACAAGAAGAAGATTCAGGATTTGGTTACAGGTATTTTGACTGCAGAACCTAACACTCCTAACCACAGTGATCATCTATGTGAAGTGCCTAGCATTGTGATGGATGACAGAAAAAACTAGGAATTATTGCCACCTGCAAAGCCCATTAACAATTCTTGGAAAAATAAAAATAGAATCTTGGTAATAAAATAAACTCATTTTTTTCCCTTGTCCTTTGTGCCTAGTCTAGCTCACAAGGTGCCGAGTTCAGAGGCCATGCACCTAGCCCTTCAGACCAGAGTTCCCAGTTGTAAAGGGCTGTGCAGACCCCTCAGCTGGCAGGGTCTGTACAGAAGTGCTACACAGGACACTGTGGCTCAAAGTAGTGCAGTGAGGGTGGTTCATGTGTAGAGGCACTGCCCTGGCACCAGATGTGGGGCGTGAGCAGCACATCTGTGCCCAACCCCCCAGAACTTCATCCTTCTCCCTGAAGAGAACCCAGTAAAGCAGCCCCCACCGGGGCCTATCTCAGAGCCTGTTTGGGAGAGCAGAGAGTCTGTGCTCTAGAATGCAAGCTCATACCTCTCCCTTCTTTGGTCAAAGAGTGAAATTTTCCTTCTGAACAGAACCTGGTCTCATTCTATTGACTGGATCAACACTGGGAAGGAAGAACCTGTTGGGGCTGATTTGAAGTATGGGTAACATTATCATTCCAGTAGCTCTGCCAATTTAAATTAATGGATGAGTGTCTGATAAACGGGAGACTGAGTAGATAAGTGAACAAAGGTTCGTTGAAAGAGGAAGCACTCAGCTGAGAAGAGAACCCACTTCGGGTGTCTGGCCAGGTGGGTGAGGAGTTGGTGGCTGTAAGGTGGGATGGTGGTGCTAAGTGTCCCATGTCATCAGATATGATTGGCATGTGGGCACCATTGTTCTGAACTCACGAGCAGAACACTGAGACGTGTTCCAGAGCCCCATCCAGGGAGCAGGTTGTGCCTGGGTGACCACACTAGGCTCTCCATGTGGCCCGATGATTGCTTCAGTCTGGCTTCAGTGACAGTCTCTGTCACTCATCTGCCTCATCTGTGATCACTACCAGCAACCTACAATTCTGATTCTAAAGGCATGGCTTGGTGGCAGTGAGCAGCTGGGGAGCCAGGAGGAAGGGTCTGGGGATGGAGAGAGTCATAATTAATCAGTTTCAATAAGCTGGGAGTGCTGAACACAGCACAAAACTGATGCCGTGGAGCTGACAGAGGAGCAGCCAAGGCAAAGGAGAAGCCTCAGTGAGGGAAGGGCCAAAAGCAGAGAGCAGAGGATGACAAATGTCTGCAGACATTAAATGACTTTCCCCAGGCCATACAGATTGAAGTAGAAAGGCAGGATTCAAGTCCAGAGCTTTGTAACCCCAAAACCTGTGCTTTCTCTTATACCACACTGTGATCACACAGCAGGGGATTCCTAGATGTGTGTGCTCAACTTGATGCTACTGCTGCAAGTCAGTTTGAGAAAGAGAATAGGTTACCAAGTTGCAACAAGATCTTATCCATCCCAAATCCCCCATCCTCTCCACGCCACCCAAATCCCAGGCCCATAAAGAGGCACTAACTTGACCAAGGTCACACAGTGGCTTAGCATCCAGGTCTCTGAATTCCCACAGCACCTCATAAGAAAAGTTGCTGCCCTCAGGTTTTCAGTGAAAACTGTCCTTTCAAGGCCAGCCAAGAGCTTAAAGCTCATCTGCTAGGAGGCTTCATATGATTATTTACTTAAAGAAAGTGAAAGTCACTCAGTTGTGTCCAACTCTTTGCAACCCCATGGACTGTCCATGGAATTCTCCAGGCAAGAATACTGGAGTGGGTAGCCTTTCCCTTCTCCAGGGGATCTTTCCAACCCAGGGATAGAACCCAGGTCTCTTGCATTGCAGGCAGATTCTTTACCAGCTGAGCCACAAGGGAAGCCCAAAAGAAAGAGAAGTTGCTCAGTCATGTCCAACACTTTGTGACTCCATGGACTATAGCCTACCAGGCTCCTCCGTCCATGGAATTTTCCAGGCAAGAGTACAGGAGTGGGTTGCCATTTCCTTCTCCAGAGGATCTTCCTGACCCAGGGATGGAACTCAGGTCTCCCTCATTACAGGCAGATGCTTTACCATCTGAGCCACCAGGTAAGCCCATTAAAGAAAGGGAAGACACCTAAATTTAGCCCACTGAGGAATGAAATACTGATGTACAAATGCAATTAGGAAAAAAAAAATTCAGTGGTATGCTTTGGGAAGAGTGGGTAGCCTACATACTTCAAAGAAGGATAGTGATTCAGGCAGAGAAAAGGGTGGGTTGGGAGTGAAGTGACAGAGCACCCTGGCCAGGTCTTAGGCTGGCAGGGAGAAGTCTTCGTTTCTACAGGCCCCTTTTGAGCACCACCTTGAGTCTGTGTGGAGAAGGCGATGGCACCCCACTCCAGTACTCTTGCCTGGAAAATCCCATGGACGGAGGAGCCTGGAAGGCTGCAGTCCATGGGGTCGCTGAGGGTCAGACACTACTGAGTGACTTCACTTTCACTTTTCACTTTCATGCATTGGAGAAGGAAATGGCAACTCACTCCAATGTTCTTGCCTGGAGAATCCCAGGGACGGGGGAGCCTGGTGGGCTGCCATCTATGGGGTCACACAGAGTCGGACACGACTGAAGTGACTTAGCAGTAGCAGTTGAGTCTGTGTCCCAGACAGGATATTTTTCGGCGTTCTCAGAGGGCACTTGCTAACTGACCTAAGGTGGTAAGAGGTAATACTAAGAACCTGGGTTATACAATTATGTGCGTCTGGCTTTGCCACTCGTCAGCTGAGGGACCTTGGGGAAATCACCTCACCTCTATGAACCTTATTTTCTTCATATTATCAAATGGAAGTGCTCTCTACTTTGTAGGGTTATAGTAGGATAAAGGTAACATATGCATAAAACATCCAGCACAGTTCTTGGAATATAGCAGATGTCCAATAAACTGTAATTTTATACTTATTACTATTGTTACTACTGTCATTATTACTGTGAAGTGAGGAGCCTGTCACTGGGGTGTTTACATGGCACCTTTGGGGGCCTGGCTATTTTCTCTTTCTTTCAGGACAATGGAAATTACATGTTTCTCTGAAGTAAATGCACTCAGCTCCCACTCAACACCTATCCTACCTATCGTGAATATACTCACAAAAGGGTGAGGTAGGAATCATTTCTTTGAAACTTGTCAGTAAGCCAGAACTGAAACTTCTGTCAGGCTCAGTAACACCTTCTGACCCTGGTAAGAAGACCAGACTAGTGTCTGGTTTCACAATTTTGAAAATTAGCTAAGTCCTGTCCCAGTGCCTGGGCTGGCTGTGCAGTAGAAGCAAATATCCTGAGCCCAGACTTGGTTCTGCTGGGTCCTGGTTATCAGATGTGTCTATCTTGAAATTTTCTAACTTCTCCTCTGGTGCCTGAGATTAACCAGGGATAGGGGTCACAGTTGGGCAGGTGTCCAGGTTCCCCTTTCTCATCCTCAGGGTGCTCTCAAACCCTCTACCTCTGTTCCTCACATGCAGAAACAGCCAGATGACTGAGGAGCTCCAGGACTCATGGGGTTGTTCTACGGCCCATGGTTAGGTCCCAGTTCCAAAAGGATGGCTCAGAAAACAGACTGATTCTGTTAGCTGGTATGTACAAGAAAATCCTTTTCTTTTACAGGATTATGCAAATTGTACCACCAGAATAACGCTAACATGATGATTTGGGGTGACTCCCACTCATATTGGCTATAGGACAAGTTCAGGGATCTGGTCTACTGATGGAGCATAGTTTGCCTCTGGCCTCTGGGCTTGAGCAGTGTGTGTGGGCCCAGCACAGAAACTATGGTGCTGTCTCTGGAGTTGCAGCAACTGAAGACAGCATGGTGGCAGCAGATATCCTTTATCCTCGCCCCTCCTGCACAGCAGAGCTGGGCTCTTCTGTAGAAGTAGCTGTGCCTATTGCATGCCTACCTTCTCTGAAGTCTTTTGAAGTTGTTCTGCATTTCCCACAAATCTTCCTCATTGTTTTCAATTAATGTTTGAACACTGTACTCATCTAGGCCTGTCTCAATGTGTGCCATAAGAGCACAGAATTCCCTTGCATGGTGGGTCTGTTCTGGGTCCATTGCTTATTTTTCCTACTGATGGCAATATATGGAAAGCACTTAACATTGTCCAGTCAACATCAAAAGAGCACATATTCTAGGGATAGTGTGATGAAGGCCTCAAGCAAAAGAGATAAGAAAAGACATGGTTGGAAGATATGCTGATCTATGCTGATTCTGTACAATTCTGGATGGCACATTTAACATGACCAGAACATGAATTATCACATTCACATTTTCTTTCACACTTGGAATGAATCCTAGAATTGTGTTCATCAACAAAGCATCATTTAAAAACACTTTGAAAGGGTTATTAGAAACCAGGATTTATAAGAGACACAACAAAGATTCTCTTCTGGACCAAACTCTAGTCAGGCTCCTCTGAGTTCTCTTCTCAACTAGGCCCTGACTTTGGGACTTCCACGTTCATCATTTGCATTATCCAATTTTAGCCAGAATCCACCCTGCTAAGACAGTTTAGTCAGAACAACCCCCCCTCCCCCGCCAATCCAAAATAACATGCTCACCCACAATATCTCTGATCAGATGTTACCATTATCCTTCAGGTAACATCTAATCTCTCTGACCTGTCTTCAGTAATCAGTAAGAATCTTGTTCAGTTGGTTTAAACAGGATCCCCACTTTCCCCTGGATTTCCCTGGTGGCTCAGATGGTAAAGCGTCTGCCTACAATGTGGGAGACCCAGGTTTAATCCCTGGGTTGGGAAGATCCTCTGGAGAAGGAAATGGCAACCTACTCCAGTACTCTTGCCTGGAAAATCCTATGGACAGAGGAATGTGGTAGGCTACAGCCCATGGGGTCGCAAGGAGTCGGACATGACTGAGAGACTTCACTTCACTTCACTTCACTTCATTTTCCCTGATGTCTCCTCTTAGTAATTTATGATTTTTTTGTCCACTGACCACCACCCTCTCTTGCTCCTTGGATATAAATTCTCACTTATCCTTATTGTTTTTGGAGTTGAATTTGATCTTTCTTCTTTACAAAACCCCATTGTAGTAACCATCTGAATAAAGTCCCTTTACCATTCCTTAACAAACGTCACAAATTTTTTTTCTTTTCTTTAATAGCACCATGAATGATAAAGTGTCATTAGTAATAACAAAACCAGCATTAAATAAAGGGCATTAGGAAACATCAGAGAGAAGGTGATCTATATTGTTTTCACACAAACATGTTCCAAGGAGCCATGCATTATGAGTAAAATCAGTGTTGCTCCCTTTTTCTCCAGATGGGAAATATGAAATTAACCAGGAACCATGTATTTTGTAATACAGAACATGAAAAGATGGTGTCTGGACATCTCACTTCATTGGTTGAACAGTAACCAACGATCTCTCTTTTTCTAGGCATTGGTCTAAATCATCATCTAAATTCATGTTCTTCACATGGGTTCATAATTTTTGTAATATTTAATCAAATTACTTCTGTATATAGGTGCCCCATGAAAAAAAATTTACCTGGGGCCTTGCACACCAGAGGTGTACACAGGTGGATATGAAATACGTCCAGCTTGTGGCTTAACCGTGGGGTCTTGTCATCAGAGAGGTGATGAAGGAACACTTCTGCGTACAGTTTGCAAGATCATTGTCCCTTCATCATAGCTGTAGCTAAAGGGTCACTACAGGTCTCAACTGCACAGGCGTATCACAATCAGTGACTGAAAGTGGAACTTCAAAGCAATCTGCCACAAATTAGATATATACTTACAATAAACTATTAAGGGTAAACAGATTGTATATTCATTTGTTCTATGCTGAAATATGTAAAGGGAAAATGCATAGAAAGAAGACTAAGGGGAAATAGGATAAAATTTTGAGTTGTCTTTAAGAGGAGAAAAAGGGGATTTTCCTGAGTCATAGGTACTTTTCAGTACTTTCTAAATTTGCTACAATAAGCATGTGCTTTTTTCAGCTCACTGAACTTCCTTCAATTCGTGTTTCTTACTTCTCTGCACAGGATATTCCCTCTTTCCTATGGACTCATTCTCCCCAACAACTCACCTTCATTTGGTTAAGTCCTACCGACCCCTGAAATCCTATCTGGAGCACCACTTCCTCCAGGCACCCTTCTCTGACTCCTCCAGGCTATATTAAATGCTTTTTTAATGAGCTCCCATATTACCTTACAGATTCTTAATCATTCCACCTGCAACTGAAAGTTTTTTTTTTTTTTTCCTATCAGTCCTGCACTCCAGTAACTCAGCACTATGAATGGCAAACATAATGTATAGCCAGGCCACTCAGGATGACTGTTCTCTTGCTCTCTGTAATCCTGCTGCTCAACCAGCGCCAGCTTTACCTGTACCCTACTCACATGTTTGGCCTTGCTATATACTTGCCCCAGACCCCAGCTAGTGATTGTTCTTATCAAAGGAGCCATGAGGGGCCTGCCTGTCTGCTGGTTTCCCTGGTAACTAATGAACCAACCTGACCTTAACTCCCCCAGTAACTGGCCATCTCTCCTTCCCTCCAGGAACAAAGACTGCCATCATTTCCTGCCAGCCATCCACTGCACATAGTGGGTTGTGTCTTCAGGACCTCGTTTCAGATGTGTAAGCTTCCCTATCCTTTAAACCACTGAGGTTTAATATTGCTGACTCTGGGCTCTTTCTACTGTCTTGAAGCTGGGCAAGCATAGGACTTGTAGACCTTCTGGGGTCAGTCCAACACACAGATTCTCAGAAATATTAGTTAAATGAATATCTGGATGAAAATAAACTTTTAAACTCCTTTTAAAAAGATATATGCATGAACAAAGCCTAGGAGGCTTAGGGAAATCTTTTTCCTTTCCCATTGATAGTTAAAAAAAATTGTTAATGGAGTGTTTCTATAAGTAAATAATCTGTGAGTCCTGTCCTCTACCAGGAACAGAAAAAAAGTGTGGTAATTCTTTAAGGCAGTGTTGGGCAAATAAGTCCTTAATAACACTAATTCCATAAGATAGTCTGTGAAGAAAGGAGGGAATGAGTGTCTATAGTCAAATAACTGCAGGAATGCTGTATGCACTGGCCCCCTCTAAAGACTTACTGTGTATATTAGCATATTACAATCTTATAAAAAGTCTTATTGTAAAGAATCCTGCTAATTTATTTTTAATCCAAGCTTCTCAAATTTTTAAAAATATGAATTCTTTCTTTATGTAACACCTATTAACATCTGTTTCACAGAACACTTTGAAAAATGCTAGGTTTAAGAGATAGAGCTTCCTAAAGAAGGAATTTTCTAACTCAGGGTGAAGGTAAGAAGTAGGAAAAATATAAGGAGTGAAAGAGACAAAACAAAACATACTAATAAAGTGTAATATTTATTGAGCACTTAACTATGTGGCATATTATATCAAGTGTTTTATATATATATATATATATATATATATACACACACACACACACACACACATACACACACTGTCTTCCCTGGTGGCTCAGTTGGTAAAGAATCTGCTTGCAATGCGGGAGACACAGGTTCAATCCCTGGGTCAGGAAGATCCCCTAGCAAGTGGATTGCCAGGGAAATGGCAACCCACTCCAGTATTCTTGCCTGGAGAATTCCATGGACAAAGGAACCTGGTGAGCTACAGTCCACGGGGTCACAAAGAGTCAGACATGACTAACTAACATACACACACACTTTATATATACATTTGTTTAACTTTTACAATAGGTTTAAGAAGTAGCATTATTATTCCCACTTTAAAAAAAGTTAATGTACACCTGTTCCCTATTTCAAGGTTAAAGTGATTCAGTATGTTATAGATAGTACTCTCTCTCTCTGAGTTGCTTCAGACTTTCTCTCTTATCCACTATACTATCACCACTGAATGACCAAAACCTTCCTTATCTTGGTGGAGTAGGTAATGAAATGAGAATATTGCCTTCCTCTATTCCTCTTCTCGTCTCTCCCCATTTTTACCCTCCCCTCCCCTTCCCTTCTTTTCTCCCTTCCCTTCCTCCCTCAAACATCCTCTTGAATGTCTGCTCTGTGTTAGTCACTGTTCTAGGTGGACCTTGGGTTTCAGAGATGAAAGAAAAGTGAAAGTGAAAGTCTCTCAGTCATGTTCGACCCGTTGTGACCCCATGGACTGTATAGTCCATGGAATTCTCCAGACCAGACTACAGGAATGGGTACTCTTTTCCTTCTCCAGGGGATCTTCCTAACCCAGGGATCGAACCCAGGTCTCCTGCATTGCAGGCAGATTCTTTACCAGCTAAGCTACAACGGAAGCCCAAAAGGTGAAAGTGAAGGTCGCTCTATTCAACTCTTTGTGACTGTACAGTCCATGGAATTCTCCAGGCCAGACTACTGAAGTGGGTAGCCTTTGCTGTCTCCAGGGGATCTTCTCAACCCAGGGATTGAACCCAGGTCTCCCGCATTGCAGGCAGATTCTTTACCAACTGAGCCACAAGGGAGGCCCAAGAATATTGGAGTGGGTAGCTTATCCCTTCTCCAGAGGATCTTCCCCACCTAGGAATCAAACTGAGGGGTCTTCTGCATTTCAGGCAGATTCCTTATCAACTGAGGTATGAGGGAAGCCCTTTAAGAGATGAATCAGAACCAGTTTCTCTTCTTGAAGGACCTCCAGTCAAGCCCATTAAGTCAATCAGCTTCCAAGTCCTGGGACAGATTAACAGAAGAATGCAAAAGGAGATAATCCTCTGGATTGCATCAAGAGCATCAGAAAGGCTATTAACCAAAGGCCACCTAGAGCTGCTTCCCACACATTTCCTAGGCTGGGTCCTTAGAAGAAGAGTATTTGGCAAGGATGGGAGGAGGGGGTATAAATTTTATGTACAAATCACCAAATTAATGCTGTTTTTGTTAACTAGATTTATGTGAGACTTGGGGGTAAGTACACCTGTTCCCTATTTCAAATATTCCCTGGAGATCTTAGAGATAAGCAATATGCTGATCTGGCCACATGCCAAGAAGCTATTTGGGCCAAAGAGTGTAAAATTTTATTCACATGGGGTTTAAAAAATAAATATTAATATCATGCAGGGCAGAAAGAAACTTAAATTCTACCTACAGACTTAAAAAAATGTCCCTGTACCTCTCTAGATCATAGTGTCAATCACACTGCTCTCTGCTTGCCTCAAAGTCAGGATGGGGAGATCCACTGAAGATTTTTGTTGTTGTGTTCAGTTGCTAAGTTGTGTCTGACTCTTTGTGATCCCAAGGACTGCAGCACACCAGTCTCCCCAGTCCTTCCCAGGTGGCTCAGTGATTTAAAAAAAAAAAAAAAAATCAGCCTGGTAATGCAGGAATCATAAGAGACATGAGTTCAATCCCTAGGTCAAGAAGATACCCCAGAGGAGGAAATGGCAACCCACTCTAGTGTTCTTGCCTGGATAATTCCAAGGACAGAGGAGACTGGTGGATTATCCATGATGTCACAAAGAGTCAGACACAACTGAACGATTGAGTATGCACATTTAAGAATAGAAATTTTTTCTGTCCCCATCCTCAGCATATAGCACAGTGCCTGGTATATTATACTTGTTCAATTAATGCTCGAAAAAGGACAGATGAAAAGGGGAATGTGGGGAAGAAGTGATGGAGGTGACTTGGATGAGACAACAGAGTCACAGAATATTATGGGACGTTCAGGAGTTTGACCCTGCATCCTTTGGTACAAGGTTCAGCTTTAAGAAGATACACATTACTTTCTTATAGCTGCCTCATGATGCCTTAATCAACAAAGAATCTTGGGCTGACCTAGGGGAGCATTTCTGATCTCTCCTGTGGATTAGAGTCTCAGGCCTGCCATCCTCCTTGTTGGAGACTGTCACTGAGAGAGGAGAGGGAAAGACAAGGCTCTACTTGAAATTCAACTAGTATTGCATAAAGAATGATGCACATGAAAAATTGATCATGACACTGGACCCAGGCAAATATTATTAATAATGCAGTATTTAAACACATAATATATCCCCATTAATGATGAAAAGAAACTCAAAGTCACAGCAAATAAAAGTCATTTCAAGGAGACCAAAACGAAGAGAAATAATTTCTCTGTGTGGATCACTCCACAATATCTTCCTTTATGCCACCATCTTATACCACCATCTATCAGAGTGAGTAGATTTTCTATCAAGAGATGGAGCAGAGCCTTTCTTAATGGGAATATTTCAAACCACTGCCTAGTGGAACCCAGCAATACTAACCTTCTTTCTCCCAATCTCATCTATAAAATGGAGATGAGTTCAGTCAGTTCAGTAACTTACTTATGTCCGACTCTTTGCAACCCCATGAACTGCAGCATGCCAGGCTTCCCTGTCCATCACCAACTCCCAGAGCTGCTCAACTCATGTCCATCGAGTTGGTGATGCCATCCAACCATCACATCCTCTGTCATCCCCTTCTCCTCCTGCCTTCAATCTTTTCCAGCATCAGGGTCTTTTCCAAGGAGTCACTTCTTCCCATCAGGTGGCCAAAGTACTGGAGCTTCACCTTCAGCATCAGTCAGAACTGATTTCCTTTAGAATTGACTGATTTGATCTCCTTGCAGTCCAAGGGACTCTCAAGAGTCTTCTCCAACTCTCACATCCATACATGACTTCTGGAAAAACCATAGCTTTGACTATTATAAGGACCTTTGTTGGCAAAGTGATGTGTATGCTTTTTAACATACTGTCTAGGTTTGTCATAGCTTTTCTTCCAAGGGGAAAGTGTCTTTTAATTTCATGGCTGCAGTCACTGTCTGCAGTGATTTTGGAGCCCAAGAAAATAAAATCTGCCACTGTTTCTACTTTTTCCCTATATATTTGTCTGAAGTGATGGGATTCGATGCCATGATCTTAGTTTTTTGAATGTTGAGTTTTAAGCCATCTTTTTCAATCTCCTTTTCCACCACCATCAAGAGGCTCTTTTAATCTATCTGACAGAAACCGAAGTTACATATAGAACTATTGCATTTTCAAAGATTTATTATATATATATATATTCCAAAGGAAAATGGAAATCATAGTATATACTTTCAGCATATGACATGAGCACAACCTCCCTCTGAATCATTTATCTCATCCACCTCTAACGGCATCTAAGCTTTAGGCTTCTGCCATGATACTGTGATACCAATGAGCAGGTAAGAAGCAGCAGTGGAAAAAACACTGGTCTAGGATCTGAGTTTTAGTCTCATGTCCAGTAGTAACTCACTCCCTCTTTCTGGGCCTTGGTTTCCATCTGCAGTATTAAGAGGCTTCTAGATAATCTTCCAGTCACCAAATTGTAACTCTGAATATTTGCAATAATGTAGATAGGACAAATTACTAGAAGCATGAGATTTGGAGTATTCTCATGTCCTGGGTTCAGATGCAGCTCCTCCACATACTTGCAGTTAGACCTTGGTTAAGGTACTTAACCCATCTATGTGTTAGTTGCTCAATTGTGTCTGACTCTTCAGACCCCATGGTCCGTAGCCTGCCAGGCTCCTCTGCCCATGGAAAATTCTCCAGGCAAGAATACTGGAGTGGGTAGCCTTTCCCTTCTCCAGGGGATCTTCCCAACCCAGGGATCAAACCCAAGTCTCCTGCATTGCAGGCAGATTCTTAACTGAGCCACCAGGGAAGTCCAACTTGACCCTTCTAAGTCCCAAATTACTGGGTGATAAATTGAGACAATAACGGTTCCATCCTTGGGGATTTAAGTACTAAGTAATCCTAGATAACATTCCTAATAAAGGAAGATGTGGAAAGCATGTCCAGATCCATTTAATTTCAAAGACCTTGCCCTGTCCATTGCAACAGTAGAATATGCCAACATAAACAAACATCCACAAAGCCAGGCAGAGTATAGTAGAAGCACAAGCATTTTGCTGTTGACTGACAGGTAAGAGGGACTGATCTGTCTGTGGGTGAAAGCAGCAAGGTGTTTCATCAAGGAAAGAGTTCTGGAGTCAGAGGCCAGGGATTCAAAACACTTAACCTCTCAGGATCTCAGTTTCTTCTCCTATAAAATATGGACAGCAATAGTACTTGCTTTACGGAATTAAGAGTATAGATGAAGTAATGTATGTAAGCACTTAGCACAGTGCCCTGGACATAATAAAAGCTCAATAAATAATAGCTACTGCTATTATTATAGTGGTGTCTTTTAATGACAATTAAAGAGTATACTTATAAATGATCAAAACATTCTAGAATAATCCAAACAGCCCACAAGATGCTGCCAACCCTAAAAGAATCAGAAACCCAGAATAGCATTTTTCCATTGGCTTTCCAACTTCTTGACCGCAAAAGAAAAACTCTGGAAATTACACATTTTGGTCTTCAACCAGGCTCTATTCTCAGAGGTATTATTTACATTTCAGATTTATTATTGTCTTCTATGGTGCTGACATGAAATAACCTTCTGTTCTCTTCCATGTTAAAAGAGTACAGTGTTTCTTGGGTCAATAAATAATTCAGGGCTATATTAATATTTTAAGAAGAATAAGCAATATATTTTAGACCCTAGAAAAACCATGAGGACTGAAATTAGTTATTTGCAGCTGAAAACTTAATTGAACCAACATATTGATTGTTTTTTCTTCCAGGTTTTATTGCCCACACAATGAAGAGGAGTGCCTGCTTCTATTCCAAATGCTGCATACTTAATTATATCTGCTGGATTTGTTTTCATAAAAACTCAAAAGCATCCAACCATGAACTTAAATGCTTTTGCCCATCTGATGCTAAACATAGAACCACTCCTCTTTCCTTACAACAGTGCACTCTTCTTCATACATTCTTTAAGAATAATAGATGCCATTTTTCCATAAATATCGGATTTCTGAGTTAGCACTTGTAACCTAGCTAAAGGAGGAGAAAAGAAATTTATTTTTACCTACTATGTCTCAGATCTATGTATGTATGATCTTATTTAATCCTTAAAATAACTCGTCGGTGTAGATAATATCTTCTCCTTTTCTAGATGAAGAAACAGAGTTTCAAAGAGGTTGAGTAACTTGTCAAGGTCACCCAAAAATTGCATCCAACCTAAAAACCAAGTTCTTTCCTTCACACCAAGCTGCTTCATAGTACTAACAATGATTAAAAAAAAAAAAAAAAAAGCTCAGCAGTGTGCTGGGCACTGTTTGAAGATGTTTATATGCATTAATTAATTACTCTAAAAATCCTTTGAGATAACAGCTATTTTTATCCCAATCTGCAGTTCAGGAAAATAAAGCTTAGAGAGATGAAGATGGGCTTTCCCAAGTTTCCCTGATATTAAGTGGAAGACCCGATTTGAAGTCACATAGTCTGACTTCTAGGGTCCTATCTTTTAATACTCCTAGATACCAAAATTCAGAAAAACAGGGAAATGGGCTGATAAAATAAGACCAAGGGGGCCATCTTCTCAGCTCCACATGCGACATTAAACAGAATTCTAGTAAAAACAAGCCACCATGACAGATGATGAGTTGGCAGTGTTAACAAAGCCCATTTCTGGATATGGTTTGGAATCTTTGCTACAAACATGACCTTCCTGGGTGATCTGTCAAACTTGACCTGCCCATCAAAGGAGGTGTTAGCCAGAGCCCTCTTTCCTATATTGTGGTTATACTCTAATTTTCTTCCAATTGTAGCCACAGAAAGTATTGCCTCTGCATCTTCAGTAACAGCTCCAGAATGAAAAAGAAGGTGCCCAGAGTCAGGTAAGCGGTCACATGTAAGATGCTCTTCATTTCGCAAAGTAGATCAGTTCCTAACATGGTAGTTGGGCTGAATTTAAAAGAACAATTGGATATAAATCTTATTTTTGGTAGAGTTACATACACGTAAGCAAAATTTCATGTGCTTTAGGATGTGTAGACACACACACACCATTCCTGGTCTTCTCAGAGTCCCTAGGTACCCATAAGTACCTAGTACAGTTGTCACATTATGGATCTGGAAGCATGCACTTTGTAAGACAGACAAATCCATCTACTTATAGATGGGTTGACTTGGCTCAAGTGTGAGGAATCTCCATCAGTAGAAATCTGAGTACCTACTAAATGTCAGGCCCTCAGCTAAGTCTCTGATTCTTGTTTGCTACCTCAGCAGCTTCAACAATTTGAAATCAGTCTGGTCATAGGCTTCTGGATTGCATTATTTTCTTTTACTCATACCATCAGGGTAACAGTCACCTATCCTGACATTTGGGTTCATTCTGACCACAATCATGCCTGGAAACAGAAAAGAAACTCTGAACCCCAGATACTAATATAAGAGTTAAGCCAAAGCTTTGAGAAAGGGTTATTGAATGTAAATGACAAGTATCCTTAGATTTGAGTAGTAAAATAGTGCATAAGCTATATACTGCTGTGTGACAAATTACTCTAAAACATATTAGCTTATAAAAACAAATATTTATTATCTCTCACACTTTCTGAGAGTTAGGAATCTTGGAATGGCTTAGTAGGATTGTTTTTGTTCAGGATCTCTCATGAGGTTTCAGTCAAGCTATCAGCCAAGGTTGCAGTCATCTGAAAATCTGATCCTGGAAGATCCACTTCCAAAGCTCATTTGTGTGGCTATTGCCTGAAGGCTTCAATTCCTCACCACATGGCCTCTTTGCAAAGTTTTCCTGACAAAGCAGCTGGCTTTATCCAGAGCAAAGAATCCAATGGAGGGAGAGAAGGAGAGCAAGCGAGAGGCAGAGAGAGAATCAAGATAGAATCTGCAGCATCGCTTATAACCTTGCATCAAAAGTATTATCATATATACTAGCTCTGGTGCAATGTGAGAGGGACCTACACAAGAGGGTAGGTTGAGGATCATTAAGAGCCATTTTGAAGGCTGTTTACTATCAAATGTGAACAATATAATCAATAGAAGATAATTGAAAGATTATTTTTCAACCTTTAGCCTAGGATACTTTGGAACACAGAATCCAATAAAAGAATTAATTTATGTTAGTTGGTTGTTGAATGAATTTAGTTTAAGTCAGGGCTAACTACACTTAGGCTTTTCAGTTTCTTGAGACTTTCTTAGGTTTGAAAGATCAGCCCCTCTCAACCTCCTATAGATGAGGCCATCACAAATACCCAAGCCCCTGTGAACCAAATGGGCCAGAACAATGTTTCCTTCTCAATTCCACCAGCAACTGTTGAGTATCCACTGCATGCCTGACACTTGAAATGCAATATTATTTTTATTTTTTTTTACAGCCACCTGTCAATAGGGCTTTTAGATCATGGTTTGCAGACAGCAAAATTGAAGCTCAGAGAGATAAAGTGACTTACCTAGAAAATTTGTGGCAGAACAAAGTTTTAAATACAAATCTAAAAAAAAATTCCAAGGAGGGG